>NC_045960.1:58283908-58641408 GCF_010909765.2 Amblyraja radiata
TGCACCAGCCAAGATCTGACCACCCAAGGGGCGCCTGACAGCTCCAGTGAGGTCCAGAGTGCACCTGCCGTGGCCCAGCAAGGAGCTGAGGTGGTTCAGATGGGGGTAGGGAAGGTAAAACGTGCGGGCGGTAAAGTGGGGGTAGTGTGGAGGCGGAAGACCCTTCCTTTATGGAGGTCACCGTACCGCAGCTTGCTAGTGGGACAAAAAGGAGGATTGGGCCTGGCAAGGAAGAGCAAGGACGTGAGTCCAAAGTTAGGGGGATGACTTTTTCCAGACCTTCCACCACTGATGTGGTTGGAGGACACGAGCTGGTGTCTTCCGGGTTGGAGATTGGGCCTCCACTTCAGGGACCTTCCCCGGGTATCACAAGACCAGGTGCTGGGGTTTGCCCCTCTGGAGTTGTGTCCTCTGGGCGGGTGGATGTCCCTTTGTCTCAGGGTCCCTCTGAAGGAGTTATCTCATCGGGTGTTGAGCTTAGCTCCCCTGGGTGTGTGCCCTCTGGCTCGGAGGTGGTCCCCTCGTTTCAGAGGCCTACTCAGGGTGTTGGCACGCCAGATGGTAGGATTAGTTCCCCTGGTAGTGTGCCCCCTGAGACGGGGGAAGAGCAGAGTCAGCCCGAGGGGGGGAGGGGTTCGGGGGCATTGGTGTACCAGTCAGTGCTCCACGTCTGCGCCAGTGGAGGTGCTGAGAGGTGTGCTGCCTTGCCGGCTGAGTTGGCAGGGGAGAGTCTAAAAGCAAGTGGAGAGCCTCTGGGTGTTGCCAGTGGAGGGGAGGTCGGAGCTATTTCGGGTGGCGATCCTTTTTCAGATTCCGGGGGTGCCAGTATACCACAGACCCTGGGGATGCCTCTTGTTTTTTCTTCCCCAGGCCCAGACGTAGAGGGTGATGGTAGAGCGCAGGAGCCCAGCCATTCAGTTGACAGGGGATTCGGGACCCTTTCCCGGCATTGATCCTGGGGGTGGTGTCATGCCAGAGTGGGGGGAGAGTGACGGGGCCAGTTTGTGTGGTGGGGTTAGCAAACTTTCAGCGAGTTCTGGTCTTTTGATTTCTGACAACGACCTTGGGCAATGTGATGTTGAGCTTGTTGTGTCAGGTGCGAGTCGGTTGGCCGAGTGCCCAGTCTCCAAGGCCGTGTCTCATGCAAATGTTATCCGAGAGGTGCGAGAGTTCCTAAAAACAAGCCATACCAACAGAACAAAGGCGGATGCTGCTAAAAGAAGGTGGGCTGTTCTGCCAGTTTTGATTAAGACTCTCGAGGCTATCCTTGGCAACAAGGATAGTGATCTTCCTGACTCTGAGAAGTGCCAGTTTGCCGAATTTTTGGAGTTCCTAAGAAAGAGAGTTTTGGAGTCTACGAGGAGTATGAGGGTCTCAATCTAGTGTGCCTGCACATTCAAAATAGCCACATTAAACTTAAACGGGAGTAGAACAAGTTTTCGTAGATTTCAGCTTTTATCAGTCCTTAGAGAGGGGAAATTTGCAGTGTGTTTTCTGCAGGAGACGCACACCGTTGTTAGTGACAAACCCACCTGGAGATTGGAGTGGGAAGGGGGGGTCTACATGAGCCATCTCAGCTGGAATTCGAGTGGGGTGGCCTTTCTGTTGGCTCAGAATTTCCTGCCAAATGTTCTAAAAGTGCAAGAAGTTGTGCCAGGAAGTTTGCTCCATCTGGCCGTGAGCCTGGATGGCATACCGTTGCATTTCATTAACGTGTATGCCCCCAGCTCCGGCATGATGCAGGCCGGTCTACTTCAGGAGGTGAGTGCTCTGTTGAGCACTATTGATAGGGGAGAGTGTGTCTTCCTTGGGGGGGACTTTAATTGCACACTTGAGGCGCGAGACCGTTCTGGTACTCAGTGTGCTCCTGCTGTAGCGAAGTAGCTGAGAGGGTTGATTGACTTGGTTGATGCGTGGCGGGACCTCCACTGCTTTTTCGCGGAGGTCTGAGTGCAGTGGTTCCCACATTGATCGAATATATATTTCCTGAGCGTTTGTTTCCCGTGTCTCAGCGGCCTCAATGCAACTGGTGCCGTGCTCGGACCAGTCTGGTGCGTGTGGATTTTAATCCAACGCGCGCTCGGGTTGGGTCCGCGTACTGGCACTTTAACAACCGGCTGCTGGAGGATCGGTGTTTCCGGGAGTCATTCAGTCGGTTTTGGGTGAGGTGGAGAGAGAGGCAGAGGTGCTTCTCTTCCCTTAGGCAGTGGTGGGATGTGGTGAAAGCTCACATCCGCTTTTTTGTAAGGAATATACGTGGGGGCCGACCGGGCGGCGGGACTCAGCGGTCGAGAGGCTTGAGAGGGAGCTACTGGACGCAGATTCTCGCCTGGGTCGGGTTGGTGATGACTCCTGTGAATGGGGTGTGTTTCAGGAGAAAAAGGAAGCCTTGAGGAACATGTAACTTGAGCGGTCCCGAGGTGCTTACATGAGGTCGCGGGTCCAGATGCTGCACGATCTGGACCATGCTTCACCTTTCTTTTTCTCTCTGGAGAAGGGGCGGGGAGCCTTCAAACAGCTCGTAGAGCTGCCCGCAGATGATGGCTCCTCTGTCACTGATCCGGAGAGGATTAGTGCCTTGGTCAGGTCCTTTTATGGGTCCCTGTACTCCGCAGGTGGATTCAGCGGGGAGGTTGAGCAGGACCTGTGGGAGAGTCTACCGACTGTAGATAGGGAGGTGGCCGATCTTCTTGATGGCCCCTTATTTTTGGAGGAGTTGACTTGTGCCTTGCTTCCCCCATTGGCCTCGGATATATCTGATTAGGCCCGGGAGATTTATTTACCAACATGCCCCTTAGGAAGTCCAACTCCTCCTCAACCATAATGCAGACCATCTTCAAGACATCTCGATTAATTGTTCCACGCTACCCAGTCTTCATGTTTTTTTTCGATCAGTGAGGAATGTGGAGGAGTCGCTGTGGTGAATGTTAAAATGTATTTTGACCTTCCCCGGGTATCACAAGACCAGGTGCTGGGGTTGACCCCTCTGGAGTTGTGTCCTCTGGGCGGGTGGATGTCCCTTTGTCTCAGGGGCCCTCCGATGGAGTTATCTCATCGGGTGTTGAGCTTAGCTCCCCTGGGTGTGTGTCCTCTGGCTTGGAGGTGGTCCCCTCGTTTCAGAGGCCTACTCAGGGTGTTGGCACGCCAGATGGTAGGATCAGTTCCCCTGGTAGTGTGCCCCGAGACGGGGGATGAGCAGAGTCAGCCCGAGGGGGGGGGGTTCGGGGGCATTGGTGTACCAGTCTGTGCTCCACGTCTGCGCCAGTGGAGGTGCTGAGAGGTGTGCTGCCTTGCCGGCTGAGTTGGCAGGGGAGAGTCTAAAAGCAAGTGGAGAGCCTCTGGGTGTTGCCAGTGGAGGGGAGGTCGGAGCTATTTCGGGTGGCGATCCTTTTTCAGATTCCGGGGGTGCCAGTATACCACAGACCCTGGGTATGCCTCTTGTTTTTTCTTCCCCAGGCTCAGACGTAGAGGGTGATGGTAGAGCGCAGGAGCCCAGCCGTTCAGTGGTCAGGGGATTCAGGACCCTTTCCCGGCATTGATCCTGGGGGTGGTGTCATGCCAGAGTGGGGGGAGAGTGACGGGGCCAGTTTGTGTGGTGGGGTTAGCAAACTTTCAGCGAGTTCTGGTCTTTTGATTTCTGACAAGGACCTTGGGCGATGTGATGTTGAGCTTGTTGTGTCAGGTGCGAGTCGGTTGGCCGAGTGCCCAGTCTCCAAGGCCGTGTCTCATGCAAATGTTATCCGAGAGGTGCGAGAGTTCCTAAAAACAAGCCATACCAACAGAACAAAGGCGGATGCTGCTAAAAGAAGGTGGGCTGTTCTGCCAGTTTTGATTAAGACTCTCGAGGCTATCCTTGGCAACAAGGATAGTGATCTTCCTGACTCTGAGAAGTGCCAGTTTGCCGAATTTTTGGAGTTCCTAAGAAAGAGAGTTTTGGAGTCTACGAGGAGTATGAGGGTCTCAATCTAGTGTGCCTGCACATTCAAAATAGCCACATTAAACTTAAACGGGAGTAGAGCAACTTTTCGTAGATTTCAGCTTTTATCAGTCCTTAGAGAGGGGAAATTTGCAGTGTGTTTTCTGCAGGAGACGCACACCGTTGTTAGTGACAAACCCACCTGGAGATTGGAGTGGGAAGGGGGGGTCTACATGAGCCATCTCAGCTGGAATTCGAGTGGGGTGGCCTTTCTGTTGGCTCAGAATTTCCTGCCAAATGTTCTAAAAGTGCAAGAAGTTGTGCCAGGACGTTTGCTCCATCTGGCCGTGAGCCTGGATGGCATGCCGTTGCATTTCATTAACGTGTATGCCCCCAGCTCCGGCACGATGCAGGCCGGTCTACTTCAGGAGGTGACTGCTCTGTTGAGCACTATTGATAGGGGAGAGTTTGTCTTCCTTGGGGGGGACTTTAATTGCACACTTGAGGCGTGAGACTGTTCTGGTACTCAGTGTGCTCCTGCTGTAGCGAAGAAGCTGAGAGGGTTGATTGACTTGGTTGATGCGTGGCGGGACCTCCACCCGGATTCCACTGCTTTTTCGCGGAGGTCTGAGGGCGGTGGTTCCCACATTGATCGAATATATATTTCCCGAGCGTTTGTTTCCCGTGTCTCAGCGGCCTCAATGCAACTGGTGCCATGCTCGGACCACTGTCTGGTGCGTGTGGATTTTAATCCAACGCGCGTTCGGGTTGGGTCCGCGTACTGGCACTTTAACAACCGGCTGCTGGAGGATCGGTGTTTCTGGGAGTCATTCAGTCGGTTTTGGGTGAGGTGGAGAGAGAGGCAGAGGTGCTTCTCTTCCCTAAGGCAGTGGTGGGATGTGGGGAAAGCTCACATCCATCTTTTTTGTAAGGAATATACGTGGGGGTCGACCGGGCGGCGGGACTCAGCGGTCGAGAGGCTTGAGAGGGAGCTACAGGACATAGATTCTCGCCTGGGTCGGGTTGGTGATGACTCCTGTGAATGGGGTGTGTTTCAGGAGAAAAAGGAAGCCTTGAGGAACCTGCAACTTGAGCGGTCCCGAGGTGCTTACATGAGGTCGCGGGTCCAGATGCTGCACGATCTGGACCATGCTTCACCTTTCTTTTTCTCTCTGGAGAAGGGGAGCCTTCAAACAGCTCGTAGAGCTGCCCGCAGATGATGGCTCCGGAGAGGATTAGTGCCTTGGTCAGGTCCTTTTATGGGTCCCTGTACTCCGCAGGTGGATTCAGCGGGGAGGTTGAGCAGGACCTGTGGGAGAGTCTACCGACTGTAGATAGGGAGGTGGCCGATCTTCTTGATGGCCCCTTATCTTTGGAGGAGTTGACTCGTGCCTTGCATCAGCTCAGGAGGGGTAAGTCCCCCGGGCTGGTTGGGTTGACGGTAGAGTTTGTTAGAGCTTTCTGGGGTATCCTGGGGGGTGATTACTTGATGGTTCTGGGGAAGAGCCTGGCGACCGGGGAGATGCCTCTCTCGTGGCATAGGGCAGTTGTCGTTTTGCTGCCCAAGAAGGGGGAACTCCGCCTTTGTTGAAAAATTGGCGCCCGGTCTCTCTCCTATGTACAGAGTATAAAGTTTTTGCACGGGCGATGACAAATCGCCTGGGCTCCGTGCTGTCTCAACTGATTCATCCTGACCAGTCCTATACAGTCCCTGGCCAGTCCATTCAGGATAACATCCACCTGGTTAGGGTCCTGATTCATCTAGCCCAGGGTACTGGTCAGTCAGCTGCTTTTCTGTCTCTTGATCAGGAGAAGACTTTTGATAGGGTAGAGCATGACTACCTCTTCGGGACGTTGCAAGGGTTTGGATTTGGACTGCATTTTGTGGCCCGGGTCCACCTTTTGTATGCTGTAGTGGAGTGCCTTGTGAAGGTGAATGGTGCGTTGTTGGCTCCCTTTCATTTTGGGAGGGGGGTCCGTCAGGGGTGCCCCATGTCAGGTCAGTTGTACTCGGTCTGTGTGGAGCCGTTCCTGTGTCTTCGGAGGAGGTTGACAGACCTGGTCCTACCTGGCCCGGGGGTGGAGGCGGTTCTGTCGGCGTATGCCGATGATGTACTCCTTATGTTCACCGATCCTGGTGACCTGCGGAGGATGCGTGACTGCCAGGAGATTTTCTCGGCTGCATCTTCTGCCAGGATTAAGTGGAGTAAGTGCTCCGGACTTTTAGTGGGTCAGTGGCAGGCAGACTCCCTGCCGGAGGGGATGACAATGTATGCGTGGAGCACCACGCACCTCCTCTATCTGGGGGTATACCTGAGCCCCACTGAGCATGCTTGGCCGGAAACCTGGCAGGAGTTGGAGACGAAAGTGGTTGCCCGGCTGGGGCGCTGGTCAGGCCTGCTTGGAGTTCTTTCCTTTCAGGGGAGGGTGTTGGTCATAAACCAGCTGGTGGCCTCCATGTTATGGTACCGGCTGGCTACTCTTGTCCCGCCCTCCATTTTTGTAACTGCTTTACAGAAGAAGCTGGTGGATTTCTTTTGGGGAAATAGGAAGCACTGGGTCTCCGCAGTGGTCCTGAGTCTCCCGTTAGAGGAGGGCGGCCAGTCCGTGGTATGCGTGCATACCCAGGTGGCGGCTCTCCGCCTCAGGACTCTGCGGAGGTATATGTATGTAGAGAACCCCCCCAGATGGCACGCTCTGGCCACATATTTTTCCGACGGGGTCGTTGTCTAAGGGGGGTCTCGCGGCTCCCGGTGGCGGGCATCAGTCGACCCGTCCTAAGGGGCTTGCCTGTTTTCTACCGGGATGTGCTAAGAGTAAGGAATTTGGTTGTTTTCAGCCAGCGTGTTGCTCCACGAGGGGAGGGGGATGATGTGGCTGCGGGAGTGGCCGGTCCTCACCCAGTCATGGCGGGTGTCGAGGAGAGGCGTGCGCGTGCCTAGAGTGGTTCTGAATGAGTTTATACCAGCTCCGTCAGATCTGCTCATCAGGCCTCGTATTTCTGACCTGAGCCGCCTTTCTGAGATGACCAGCATGCCATTTCGTGTTGCGAAGAGACGCACACTGTATAGAATGCTCCTGCACATTCTGCACCTCCTTGCCTTTGTTTCCCGTCCCGACACCCCATGGCGGATTGACCTGGGGTGGAGAGTGCTGCACAGAGCGGTGGCATGTAATAAACTCGAGTCGGTTCACGGGCTCGTCCGCTGCCTATATTTTCTGCGACGAGGAAGAGACCGTGTTCCACGCTTATATGGAGAGTGAGAGGCTACTGCCCCTGTACCAATATCTGAAGGGGTTGTTCCTCAAGTTCTGGTTGCATTTTAGTCCTACGATTCTAGTGTTTGGACACAAGGCAGGGTGTGGGGAGAGCCGAGTGGGGGGGTGGGACTTACCTGTCGCTTTGCTCCTGGGCCTGGCCAAGATGGCCATTCACGGGTCCAGTCAGCGGGCGGTCGATGGTCAGGCTAGAGTCGGATGCCTGCCCCTCTTTTAGGCCTACGTCCGTCACGTGTGTCTATGGAGAGGGAACACGCGGTGTCCACGGGGACTCTGGAGGCCTTCCGTGGGCGCTGGTCACCGTGGGGTTGAGAGTATTGTGAACAATGAATGCAATGTTGTATTATAATGATACTTGATATAGTGTAATTTTTGTTTATGATTAGATGTGTTGTATCGTATGTTTGTGTCGAATGTTTTTGAAAGGAAAAAAAAAGAGTGGAGAGAAAGAGAGAATGGACTCGCAAGGTTTTTAATCAAAGACTTGCGAGAGGCGCGACTGGCAGCACGTTGGGTTTGCAGCGGGAGGGAGGGAGGGAGGGCGGGGGGGGAGAGAGAGGGAGAGGGCGGACCTGAACTCGGTGAGCGAGCGGGTCGGACGGGGCCGACCCCGGGCGACGTGGAGAACCTCGTGTCCCTGCGATCAATTAATAAATTTCAGGTTTCCCAGAGGGAGTAATGCCCCGCGCGACATTAACAGCCGCCGCCATGTTCAAGCCGGTGACCGGCTGTGACCTCCGGTGACCTCCCGATCTGCAGAGCATTTTGAGAATGGGGGGGGGGAGGGTTGGAGTGTGCGGGCAGGTGGGAGGGCTGGAGTCCAGCAGCGCCTATTGTAGCGGTTCTGGTAACAGCCGGCGTTCTGCTCTCTGGGGGGAAAGGGCGAGTGGGGGCGAAGGGGGGGAGAGGAAGGAGAGGATGGGGGAGAGAGGTTAAGTGGGGGGGGGGGGGGGTTGGAGTGTGCGGGCAGGCGGGCGGGCTGGAGTCCAGCAGAGCGTACTTGGAGGCATACTGGAGGCAGGTGGGCCTGGATTGGTCGGCATGTGTGCATTGTGACGTCGCAGCTGGTAAGAGCTGTTTAGATCTTAAAAATTGAGTGGGGGGGGGGGGGGGGACGATTTTATTAAAAATTTGTACATTTGCGAATTGATTACTACATTATTAGGTAGGAGTCGGGGAGAGTAAATTGAACATAGCTGTTATTGGGTATGTCCACATCTGACATGTGGAATAGACACATAAAGCTGGAATAACTCAGCAGGACAGGCAGCATCGCTGGAGAGAAGGAATGGGTGACATTTCGGGTCGCGACCCTTCTTCAGATCAACTAAATCAGAATTCAAGACCAACTAAACAGAATTGAGGACCAGCATATTCCAGTAAGGAAGAGAAATAAGAATGGTAAGGTAAGAGAACCTTAGACACCAAAGAGGTTGTTAATAAAGAAGCATATGTAAGGTTCAGGAAAATTAAGTCAGGGCTTTGAGGAATATAATGCAAGCATGAATTGAGCAGGGAAGTAGAAGGATGGAAAGGGCCATGAAATGTCATTGATAAATCACATTTTTAAAAATCCCAAGGCTTTTTACGTACATTAAAACAAAAGGGTGGCTATGGAGTAGATTGGACTACGTGAGGATTAACGATGAAATTTATGTTTGGAGTCAAAGGATGTAGATGAGTCACTAAATGAGTACTTTGCATTGTATTAACTAATGCAGGGCTCTCACTTAACTTTTTTTCTGTTTCCAGCCGGGCAACCTAGGCAGCTCTTTAGGTTGCCAAATGACAGTTTAGGTGGTCATGTAAGACGGCTTGCATGACGCGTGCGATAATGTACTCCGATGAAGTGCGTTGTTACGTGTCGGAATTATGCTCAATGAAGCATTCACATATTATTTCTGCTTCAAATAAAGTCACAAACTAAACATATTCACCAATCAAGACATGATATATACCACAATGTCATGCAGCAAAATTATAATACAGTATATACAGTATCTCATCTCCTTTTACACATTGCAATGAATGCAATTTCTATTATTTCTTTCCACTTGCAAACAAAGATGTGGTTGGATTATTCAGCGTATGATGAACCTCGGTGAGACCAAGCGCAGGCTTGGCGATCGCTTCGCACAACACCTCCACTCAGATCCCAATAACCAACCTGATCTCCCGGTGGCTCAGCACTTCAACTTCCCCTCCCATTCCGAATCTGACCTTTCTGTCCTGGGCCTCCTCCATGGCCAGAGTGAGGCCCACTGCAAATTGGAGGAACAGCACCTCATATTTTGCTTGGGTAGTTTACACCCCAGCGGTATGAACATTGGCTTCTCCAATTTCAGGTGGTCCTTACTTTCTCCCTCCTTCCTCTCCCATTCCCAGCTCTCCCACAGCCTACTGTCTCTGCCTCTTCCTTTCTCCCCCACCCCCCCGACATCAGTCTGAAGAAGGGTCTCGACCCGAAACATCGCCTATTCCTCCGCTCCGTAGATGCTGCCTCACCCGCTGATTTTCTCCAGATTTTTTGTCTACCAACGGGATCCCACCACTGGCCACATCTTCCCATCACCTCCCCTGTTGGCTTTCCGCAGAGTCCGCTCCCTCCGTAACTCCATGGTCAATTTGTCCCTTCCCACCCAAACCACCCCCTCTCTTGGCACTTTCCCTTGCAACCGCAGGAAATGCTACACTTGTCAATTTAACTCCCCCCTTGACTCCATTCAAGGACCCAAGCAGTCTTTCCAGGTGTGGCAGAGGTTCATCTGCACCTCCTCCAACCTCATCTATTGCATCCGCTGCTCTAGGTGTCGGCTGCTGTACATCGGTGAGACCAAGCTCAGGCTTGGCGATCGCTTTGCCCAATACCTCCGCTCAGTTCGCAATAACCAACCTGATCTCCCGGTGGCTCAGCATTTCAACTCCCCCTCCCATTCCGAATCTGACCTTTCTGTCCTGGGCCTCCTCCATGGCCAGAGTGAGGCCCACCACCGTAAATTGGAGGAGCAGCACCTAATATTTCGCCTGGGCAGTTTACACCACAGCGGTATGAACATTGACTTCTCCAATTTCAGGTAGTCCCTGCTTTCCCCTCCCCTTCCCAGCTCTCCCCCAGCCCACTGTCTCCGCCTCTTCCTTTCTTCCCCCCCCCCCTCACCCTCACATCAGTCTGAAAAAGGGTCTTGATGCGAAATATCGCCTATTTCCTTCGCTCCATAGATGCTGCCTTACCTGCTGAGTTTCTCCAGCATTTTTGTCTACCCATTCACACAAATTCTGTTATCCCACTTTCCTCACCCACTCCCTACACAGTAGACAAGTTAACCTACGAAGTCAATGCATCTTTGGGATGTGGGAGGAAACCCACATGCTTGCAGGGAGAATGTGCAAATTCAACACAGACAGTGCCCGAGGACAGGATCGAACACAGATCACTGGCATGTGAGGCAGCAAGTCCACCAGCTGTGCCACTATATTTTGTTTTCCAACACACACAAAATTATACGTTGATAACTTTGATTACTAAAAAAAAAAGAAACTATCCATTTTCAGTTTTAAATATCTAAGTGACGCTATGTCCCCCTTTACAGCTACTGTATGTTTTAATTCAGTTCAAGACTATGGGGCAGTACATTGGCCATAATGCCCGGCTCGTAATGCTAACGGTAGGTACTCGGGACATCCAGTAACTCGTGACGTTTTTTCATCCCTGCAATAAATGTCCACGAAGAAAAAAATACTCACGATGAAAAAAATTGTTACATTTTATACCTAGAATTATGAGCCGCGACAAGACATTCATGAACTCCTATGGACCCCCTACGGACATTCTCCGAGTTCGAATCAGGGGAAAACTCGGGAGAATTAGTGAATTACCTCATACAGTGGGACAGGGACTTCACTCCAGCTTTTTGAGTTTATCTTCAGTTTAAACCAGCATCTGCAGTTCCTTCCTACACACATGACACTATACGATAGCAAGTAAGTAAGTTTTATTTATATAGCATGTTTTAAGTCAATTCGCATTGACACCAAAGTGCTTTACATAAATTAAATAATGTTCCATTACAAACCATAGAAAAAGGTTTAAAAAAAAATGAATAAAATGGACACAACACATTATATAGAACTTTATTAATCCCAGGAGGGAAATTGTGTGCGTGTGCGGGTATATACAAGTTCACTTTGCACTCAATCCCGCATAGCATGGGGAATCCTGTAAGCTGAACGAACAACTAGGATTGCCCCAGGGTCAATAGTAATCATGCATCTGGCAGGCAACCTGCCCAGCTCGTCGTTAAACAAGTCCTTGTATTGTGTTAAAATGTGATGTGTAAAATCACAGTCGACAGTCAGTGGGCAGACTGAAGGGCTGAAGGAAATCAATCCCATGTCATGGCATGCATCAGCACCCAGTATGGATGGTACCTTCTCGCTTACCATGTAAAAATGCAGGATGTGGTCACGCATATTGAGATGGCAACGTAACTGCATGCGTATGCCTCGGACTGCCTGTGCATGCCTCCGTAACATGGAGCATATTTAGTGACACCATCTCCGATAGTCTTTCGAGTGGGAGGAATATTGCAACCCTGAACCAGGAGCTGCCTCAGGCGTATGACTTGAACTGCCTGTGCATGTCTCCGTAATACGGAGCATATTATTTGGCACCATCTCCACCACTCCTTTCATCCGAGTAGGAGGAATATTGCAACCCTGAACCCAGAGCTGCCTCAGGCGTATGATTCAAACTGCCTGTACATGCCTTCGTTAACATGGAGCATTTCTCGTGCCACCATCTGATTCATCAAATGTTGCAATTGAGACAAACGGCCAGTCATATCTGGCATAGATGTGGGGACAGCATTCCGTTGACCCAAATCGTCCTACAGGACTTGTCCCACAGACTTGGCTTTGACTTTGCCCCGACTCGGGGTTGTCAACCTGCTCCCTCTGGGAGCTAAACCGGGACTAGCTGTGCAGATCGGTGCTCTGTCGGTATCATCATTATACTTACCAGACAGGCTGCACCTGCTAGTGACTCCAAGTCATTACTCCCTTCTGGAGCCTCAGTATTTCCCTGAGTATTTCAGGGAGGAAATAGAGCGCAACCCTGTACTAGACAGAGTGGGCAAAATACTGTAACCCTGACAGGCATTGTCACAGTTCATATGATTTTATGCCGAACCATTGGATCAAAGATTCGACTGCTTTGTTGATCCCCATGGTGGGGGTCTTTATGAAGGATCTCCAACTGTCCCCTCAACTGAGCGGAAATTATCATGACACACCCCTGCACTAGATATAGCTCCACAGGTGTCTAATAGACACAGCTGAAAAAAGGCTTCCCAAGCCAGGAGCTCTTTTCTGGAGCCTGAATGGAGTTGCTCCGAACAGCCACCCGCTCCAGTGGAGTCCCATTCTGTGTTGAAATGGCAAGTCAAATTTTTCTACACCATATGGTGTATGATAATAAATGTCCTATCTGCTGTGATAATCACAAACGTGACCAAACAGCAACCGCTATTAAAAACTGCCAGTTCTATTTTAACTACCTTAACGAGTTATTTTGACTTAAATTAACGAACTATGTGTAATATAACAAAATGCCCCTATGAATAGAGCACACACTATATGCTGATACCAGCGTATGCTGCCTAAGCAGCATTTCTATGTTTAAAAATTTATGGGCACTATCGCAGCTGAGGTTACCTATCGTTCTGCCTTTGCCAAGGCTGACGCTGTAACTTAGCAGCGATTCGAAGCGTAGCCACAGCTATATTTAATCGTCTGCTGCTAATTTTAGGAGCGAGCTCCCAAGCCACGCCGGCAGCCCCAACTCCTAATGGAGTTTCCACGGTGGCTTAAAACCCTGCCGGCAATAATGAAACCGAGCTCCTATGGAGCTTCCATGGCGGCCGCCTGCTCCCGTACGGAGCTCCAATGGCGGCAGCCGCAAGAGCGGCCGTCTCCATCAGCTACTACGGGACCGCTGTGCGCAGCAGCCCGCTGAAAGTAAACTTTACTTACCTGCCAGAGCAGTTGCGAACTGCTCTGACCCGCCACATTGCGAACTGCTCTGACCCACCACGTTGCGTCTCGCGTATTCACACGCATGTAGTCTGGCGGGCTCTTCACGTAGTCACTCACGTGACTTCGTAATAAAATCACAGTCTTCAGTCAGTGAACAGACTGAAGGGCTGAAGAAAATCAATCCCATGTCATGGCATGCATCGGCATCCAGTATGGATGGTACCTTCTTGCGTACCATGTAAAAATCCAGGATGTGGTCACGCGCATTGAGATGGGAACGTAACTGTACTTGGCCGATAGGTTGCAGTGCTGCACCATAAAAAGAGATAAGTGAAGGAGTTGTCTGAGTTAGAGCTTCTGTGTTTTGTAGCTGTTGGAAGATAGTCAAGGAGATAGCGTTACAGCGAGCCCAGCTATCAACTTTAAGATAGAGAGTTTTGCCGTTAATGAGCAGTTTGACCTTGGGATCGAGCTTGGACGCTGAACCAGACAAAGCATGCACATCAATCTCTTTGCTGTCATCATCTGTTTGTGGGAACTGGGAGCTAGAATATTCATCCTGGTTTAACAAGCTGACAGACTGTCTCATTTGAAATCTGTTGTTTCCCGATTTGCAGCATTTTGCGAAATGGTTTCTTTTGTTACAGAGCCTGCAGATATTTCCAAATGCCGGACACCGGTCACGAATTGCAGTGTGTGAAGATGCGCAATGAAAGCAATTAGTAATTCATCTTGGGCTGTTAACTGGCCCCTGAAACCGTCGAGTAGTAATTTGATTAGACACGCTGGCTGCATTGACTTCACGAGCAGCAGGAGATGTTAGCGTTTTAATGTTAGCGTGGGCATTGGTTAACTCAGCTATGCGACAGCGGTTTTCAACAGTTTCAAGGTCAGGCTCATTTCACGCAACAATTCATCGCGTAGTTTATCATTCAATATGTCATGTATTAATCGATCTCTTATCAGACTAGATTCTATTTCTCGAAAATCACAATGACTAGCAACATGCTTCAGTGCACTGACATAAAGCTCGACTGGTTCTTGTTTTTTACACATTGAGAAAAATTTATGTCGTTCAATACTCACTAATTTGTAACTCACATAGTTGTTGGAATTTACGTAGGAGGCACTCAGGATCACGGATGGACTCTGCTGGAATTTGTACATTATTATCATCCACACCAGCCGGTGCATAGTGAAATCTTCTGGCACGTCGTGCAGCTTCCATGCCCGCTAAGTTAAGGAGAATCGAGGCACGAAGAACGGGTGCTGTGTTCAGATAAGCAGCATCAATGTAAATTGAGAAATCTTCCTCGAACACACGCCATCGTTCTGCAAGATCAGCATCAAACACCAATATATCCTGCTTTCTAAGAGCAGCAGCCATAATCGTGATTAAAAAAAAAAAAACTAAGATAAAAATAATATAATCAAACGGAGGGTGAGATCGTAAACTTTGACACCATATAACCATATAACCATATAACAATTACAGCACGGAAACAGGCCATCTCGGCCCTACAAGTCCATGCCGAACAATTATTTTCCCTTAGCCCCACCTGCCTGCACTCATACCATAACCCTCCATTCCCTTCTCATCCATATGCCTATCCAATTTATTTTTAAATGATACCAACAAACCTGCCTCCACCACTTCCATTGGAAGCTCATTCCACACCGCTACCACTCTCTGAGTAAAGAAGTTCCCCCTCATGTAACCCCTAAACTTCTGTCCCTTAATTCTGAAGTCATGTCCTCTTGTTTGAATCTTCCCTATTCTCAAAGGGAATAGCTGATCCACATCAACTCTGTCTATCCCTCTCATCATTTTAAAGACCTCTATCAAGTCCCCCCTTAACCTTCTGCGCTCCAGAGAATAAAGACCTAACTTATTCAACCTTTCTCTGTAACTTAGTTGTTGAAACCCAGGCAACATTCTAGTAAATCTCCTCTGTACTCTCTCTATTTTGTTGACATCCTTCCTATAATTGGGCGACCAAAATTGTGCACCATACTCCAGATTTGGTCTCACCAATGCCTTGTACAATTTTAACATTACATCCCAGCTTCTATACTCAATGCTCTGATTTATAAAGGCTAGCATACCAAAAGCTTTCTTTACCACCCTGTCTATATGAGATTCCACCTTCAAGGAATTATGCACGGTTATTCCCAGATCCCTCTGTTCAACTGCATTCTTCAATTCCCTACCATTTACCATGTACGTCCTATTTTGATTTGTCCTGCCAAGGTGTAGCACCTCACATTTATCAGCATTAAACTCCATCTGCCATCTTTCAGCCCATTCTTCCAAATGGCCTAAATCACTCTGTAGACTTTGGAAATCCTCTTCATTATCCACAACACCCCCTATCTTGGTATCACCTGCATACTTACTAATCCAATTTACCACACCTTCATCCAGATCATTGATGTACATGACAAAGCACAAATCCAGGCACAAATCCATGTTGACTGTTCCTAATCAGACCCTGTTTATCCAGATGCTTATATATATTATCTCTAAGTGTCTTTTCCATTAATTTGCCCACCACTGAAGTCAAACTAACAGGTCTATAATTGCTAGGTTTACTCTTAGAACCCTTTTTAAACAATGGAACAAAATGCGCAGTACGCCAATCCTCGGGGACTATTCCCGTTTCTAATGACATATGAAATATTTCTGTCATAGCCCCGGCTATTTCTACACTAACTTCCCTCAATGTCCTAGGGAATATCCTGTCAGGACCTGGAGACTTATCCACTTTTATATTTTTCAAAAATGTCAGTACTTCTTTTACTTTGAAACTCATAGTATCCATAGCTACTCTACTAGTTTCCCTTACCTCACATAATTTGGTTATGTTGGTTTTGAGCTTGTAATAATAAAGACCTCACACCTTGGCAGGTTATACACCATTTATTTAGAATAAACAACATAGCTCTTACTTGAGAGTTAACTTCATACTGAAGAGTGCAGTAGTTCACGACGCTAATAAGCTAGTGGGTGTAACTACAAAAGCATGACTCCTAACATGAGCCACTGATCTACAGGAGGGAAATTGTGTGTGTGTGTGTGTGTGGGTATATATATTATACACATACACACACAAACACACACATATATATATATATATGTTTTCTCGTTTATAACATTGTTTACAGAGTACTATGTTTACATATACTGTTGTGCTGCTGCAAGTAAGGATTTCATTGTTCTAACTGGGACGTGAAAGAATAAAACACTCTTGATTCTTGACTTACGTTGCTAATGTGTGGGATAGAACTAGTGTACGGATGATCGGTGGTTGGCATGGACTCGGTGGGCCGAAGGGCCTGTTTCCACGCTGTATCTTTAAATTAAACTAAAAACACTAAAACCAGAGGAAACGTAAAGAAGGGACTCTACCCAAAACGTTACCCAATTTCTTCTATCCAGAGATGCTGGCTGCTCCATGGAGTTCCCCGCACATTTAAAGCATGGAATAGTCTTCACCCTACCATAGTTACCCAAGCAGATGCAACTAAATTTAAGGTAGCTCTTTTTTTCCCAAGAACCCTTTTTGCTTAAGCCCAAGTCAAGAGTCAAGAGAGTTTTATTGTCATGTGTCCCAGATAGGGCAATGAAATTCTTGCTTGCTGCAGCACAACGGAATATGTAAACATAATACAGAACAGGAGATAAAAGTTCAGTGTGTCTATATACCATAGGCCATATATATATACACAATAAATAAACAGATAAAGTGCAATAGACTGTTATTTTTCAGAGTTTGGAGTTTGGTGGTGGATGGTCCATTCCAGTTTAAATTCCATTTGGAATATTTTTGGAGGACCAGGAAACCAGGAAGCAAGAGTTACTCCAGGGAGTTACTCCAGCTCCAGGGAGTGATTCTGCATTGGTTTTCAGCAGTCACGGTGAGGCGTCGACCAGACAGCAATGGTAGCCAGATCTCCCACAATGCAGAGGGAGGAAGTGCCCGGTGCCGACCCGTGGTAGTGCGCATGTGCAGGGCGGCCGATGATGTGCTGACTGTGGTTGTGCGCATGTGTAGGGGGAGGATGTGCAGGCCGTGGCAGTGCGCATGTGCAAGGTGGCCGGCCGTGCCAGCAGATTAGGAGCGGGCGGAGAGCGGAGAATCGGCGGCCCGGACACGATACGGATGGCGGGCGGAGACGGAGAGTGACACAGAGAGAGATAGAGAGGGGGACCCGCTCAGAGTTGAACGATAGGTGTCCCGGGCGCTTGCCAAGCCGGGCAAAATGGCACAGCTTTTAGGTTGCCCTGCGGGACTTTAGATGGCCATTGGCACCCGGGCAACCGTTAATTTCGAGCCCTGTAATGAGAAGGACATGGAGGATAGTGCGGTCAGTATGAGGCATACTAATATGAGATCAAAAAGGAAGTGGTGTTTGGACTTTTGCAAAGCATTAAAATGATAATTCCAAAGGCCCTAATAGTATCTATCTCAGGTTATTTAGAGAGTCAATAGAGGAGATTCCAGGAGCCTTGACAAAGATCTTCGTATCATCTCTAGCCACAAACAAGGTTCACAGGGATTGGAAAGTAGCTAATGTTGTTCTTTTGTTTAAGAGTATAAATAGAAATAATCCAGGAAATTGGAAGCTGACGAGCTTCATGCCAGTGGTACGGAAACTATTGGAGAAAATGCTTTGGGATAGGATTTATTCCCCTTTGGAAGAGAATGTGCTAATTAGGAACAGTGAGTGTGGCTTTATTCTGCAGCAGGTCATGTCTTGCATATTTGATTGTTTTTTGAGAAGGTGACAAAGGTGATTGAGGGTCAGGCAGTGGGTGTTGTCTACACAGATTTTAGTAAAGCATTTAATGAATCCTTCATGGTAGGCTGATGCAGAAAATTAAGGTGCATAGGGTCCACGGTGAATTGGTAGTTTGGATTCAGAACCATAGAGGGCAGGGTTGTGGGGTATTCTTGCTGCAGATCTGTGACCAGTGGAGTTCCACAAGTATCTCTGCAGGGATCTCTGGTGTTTGTGATATATATATATATTGGACAAAAATGGAGATGGCTTGATTGGTACATTTGCAGACAAATCCAGAATTGGGGAAGTTGTGGACCGTGAAGAAGACTGTCCATTATACAAAGGGATATAGATCACATAGATATGGGTGGCAAAATGGTAGATGGGTTTATTCTTAGCAAGTGTAAGGTGTTGTACTTTGGGATGTTGAATATGAGTGGAAGTATATAGTTGCTGGCAAGTTCTTTGACAGCATTGATGTCAAGACAGATCTTGTGGTCCAAGTCCATAGCTCCCTGAAACTATCTATATTACTAAAAGTCTGATCTTGACCGCTTTTGGCCCACTGTGCTGCGATTTCCGAGAGAATACCACCCCCTACGGCCGTCATTTTTGGCCACCTCACTCAGACCCCCCCCCCCCCCCCTCCACCTTCCGGGACCGGAGGATTTTTCCCATCGATGAAAAATCAGAGAGATATTAATGTTTTTTAAACATTTGCCATTCTCTCTGCTGCCCCCACTGGCGGCAGGGGGGAGGGACTATAAAACCTGGAAGTGTAGTCCCTCACTCAGTCTCTGCCAGACCCATGAAGCGAGAGGGTCACGGCTCTCTGAACTGCAAATAACACTGAACGCATGTCTACTCCACGGTGAGTCCCCTCGATGCGGCTGTAAATTGGCTGCTGCCTAATTGTTTGCCTCGCCTTTTTTTAAAGTTTGTGTTCACAAAATGAATTTTGGTTGTCAGGTGGCTGCAGCCCAATTGTTTGCCTTGCCTTTTTTAACAAGTTTGTGTTTACAGAATTAATTTTGGTTGTCAGGTGGCTGCAGTTCAATTGTTTGCCTCGCCTTTTTAACAAGTTTGTGTTCACAAAATGAATTTTGGTTGTCAGGTGGCTGCAGCCCAATTGTTTGCCTCGCCTTTTTAACAAGTTTGTGTTCACAAAATGAATTTTGGTTGTCAAGTGGCTGCAGCCCAATTATTTGCCTTGGCTTGGCTTTTGAAATCGTTGCAACAGTTGGAGGCCAGCCCAAGAATCCATTCGGCCCACAATGTCTATACTAGCCCTCTGGAAACCAGCACCTTCGGCCCGCAACACCCATACTAGCGCAACAGGCAGCCCCCCCCCCCCCCCCCCCCCCACTGGCGAGAAATATTGGAATTGGTGGAGAAGTGGAATATTGCGTTGGTGACCAACCCTCCCATGTGATGCTGGGACCCAACGGGTCCCACTTAGTCTAGTAATACATATAGAAAGGTAAAGAAGGCATATGGTATGGTTGCCTTCATCGGTCGGGGATTGAGTAAAAGAGTCAGGAAGACATGTTCCAGCTTCATAAAACTTGGCTAAGGACCCATTTGTGTGCAGTTGTGGTTACCTCAATGTATGAAGGATGTGGGGATGTTCCCTGCATTAAAATGTATTAGCTACGAGGTTGGATGAACATGGATTGTTTTCTCTGTAGCATCTGAGCTCTGGATACCTGATAGAAGTATATAAAGTTATGATAGGCATAAATAGAGTAGGCAGTCATACCCTTTTTCCCAGGATGGAAATATTAAAGACTAGAGGGCATAGCTTTCAGAGGGAAATATTCAAAGGAGATGTGTGGAGCAATTGTTTTTATACAAAGGGTGTTGGAGGCCTGAAAAGTAATTGAATGAATGTACATTCAAAACGACACCATATGAGTAACCAGATCTTGGGTAAATGAAAATATCATTAAAAGAATCATTTGCATTTTTTGGTGCACAGCAGTCGGTAGACAATCATCTTTTAAAAATGTACCTATTGGTACCCCCGTGCCATTATTTAGAATAAAGGCATAATTTTAAGAGCCATCTCATAGGATTGCTAATGGAAAGTCACAAATTTGCAGAAATTCCTAATAGTAATTAATTCAGTATGGGGCAGTGACCTGTTTGATGGGAGTGTTCATCTTCCAGCATGATGTTTTAAAAAGAATTGCAGGAAGTCATTTTATGCTAGACATTAGTTAATGCTTGAAAACGCTTGTTTTTATGCTGGTTCAATGATCATGAGAAAATTATGTTTAAGCAAAATGCCCATGCAATCATGTGAAGAGAGATGCTCGGGACTAAAGTCACTCTGTTCACACTCGCCTGTTCACAACTGTTCATGTAACAATCTAAGAAACACTTTATTGCAAAACTTTGTTTCTCGTGGCACAGAGGGTCACAGTAAAATAATGTAACCCAGGCCCTTGCTGAAGAGGTTTAATCCACACTTTACTCAAAAGCTTTTTTTAAATGTCTCAGGATTAAGTAAATGCTTTCAGCATGTTTGATCTTGATGCTATTTGAAATGAACCTGGAGAAAATTGAACACTGGAATGCACACAATGTTGTTTATAAGCTGCTTTGATGTGAATCTTTAGCCTCTCATTCTTAACATCATGATTATTATAATTGTATGCATTCTAAACTAATGAACTGGAAAATAAAAGATGTAACTGTCTGTTATATTACAAAAAAACAAACCAGAAAATTAAGGGGGTTTGAATTAGTTAATTTCTGATGTCCATTTTAATGTTTGAATCTGAAACTAGAAAAGGGCTTGGCATATTCATAAAGAGACTGATATAAAAAGCATTTCACTATTGGGATAATTTTAAATATTGAAACTGCTACATGAGCTTTGGAATAGTTTTTAAATGTTTCCCCGTTGTTTTTATTGTTGTATTTTAAAACTAACAGCAGCATCACAAAAACTGGCTTTGGCTTCTGAGCAATTAATGAGATGAGCATTGCCAGAGAGCAAAATTAAAGTACAGACCAGAAGCTGCATTGAAAGTTTAATAACTCATAGTTTCACTGATGTTAATCTGGGATGTGCATTTACACTGCCCCTACTGATCTAGGATTAGTAGCTGCGCATTGAGTTTCAGACACTCAGGATTTATTTACTTTCCTTGGCTCCTACCTGGCTGGAAATGGGATTGTCCTATTCTGGGAGAGCCTGCATACATGTACATGCATGTTGGAGACTTCTTCAAAGTATTGTATGTACAGAGAAGAATCCATATTCTCTAAACATTTAAATTAAGACTAGGTCAATTTGCCAAGAGTTTACAGTATTCAAAAACCCCATGGAGCATGTTGGCACTGCATTAGATTTGCACAGCATGGGATTGATGTGGACTTTGCCTGGTTGTATAAACAGGGTCATGTTGATCAGCCGTTTTCTATACATCCCAACCATTTTATTGTATTTCCAGAGAGAAAGTTCAAATTAAAATCAGAAATTATGTATTGACAAAACAAAGTGATGTGATACTTCCAGGCTGTTCATTTACACTTTCCAATTGTAAAATTGAAAACATTTTGATTTGACATTGTACATTTCTCAGTTCTGTCACCGTGTTAATTTAGAAATTCTTTCAAACTTGTTCTGTTCATGATGCTTGAGCAATCATTGTTTAATTTTGGTTTCTTACTGGTATTTGATTTTGTAACAACATTTTTAGTTTAATTCAGTTTATTGTCGCATGTATCGAGGTATAGTGAAAAGCTTTTTTGTTGTGTGCTTTCCAGTCAACACAAAGACTGGACAATCAAGAGTGTTTGCTGGCACGCCATACAAATTTTATTCTCCATACACTTACTCTAATCTATCCCACCTATTCCCTCTAACATTGCAGCACCCCATGCACTCAGACCCAACCTGACAATGAAGTCAATTAAGTCAATGAAGCCAATGAACATCCCGTGCCATTTTAGGGGGTAGAATTTCAAAGATTCAGCAGCTGTGAGTGAAGTAATTGATCCTCATCTTCATCTTAAGCTCTCTACCTCTTATTCTGACACCCTGTTGAGAAATTGAAAATGTCAATCAAATCACTTTTCATTCTTCTGAACCTTTATGTATCACAGGAGCCAGTATGGTGAATCTTCACCCCCTCTTATTTCTTTGTTTTAGTTTGCCCTTGCTAAATGTAAAAGAAAAATTCCTGTTGATATTAGTTTATTAGTTTGCCAGTTACTAGTGGAGTTCTGCAGGGGTCAATATTGGGGCTGCTAGTTTTCAAGTTCAGGTTCAAGTGAGTTTATTGTCATGTTGTCCCTGATAGGACAATGAAATTCTTGCTTTGCTTCAGCACACAGAACATAGTAGGCATTTACTACAAAACAGATCAGTGTGTCCATATACCATAATATAAATATATACACACATGAATAAATAAACTGATAAAGTGCAAATAACAGATAATTGGTTATTAATAATCAACGTTTTGTCCGAGCCAGGTTTAATAGCCTGATGGCTGTGGGGAAGTAGCTTTTCCTGAACCTGGTTGTTGCAGTCTTCAGGCTCCTGTACCTTCTACCTGAAGGTAGCAGGGTGATGAGTGTGTGGCCAGGATGGTGTGGGTCTTTGATGATACTGCCAGCCTTTTTGAGGCAGCGACTGCGATAAATCCCCTCGATGGAAGGAAGGTCAGAGCCGATGATGGACTGGGCAGTGTTTACTACTTTTTGCAGTCTTTTCCTCTCCAGGGCATTCAAGTTGCCGTACCAAACCACGATGCAACCGGTCAGCATATTAATGATTTGGATGGTGTATTTGATGCCTTTGTGGCCAAGTTTGCGGATGATACGATGATAGGTGGAGGGGGAGGTAGTGTAGAGGAAGCAAGGAGCCTGCAGAAGGACTTGGACAGGTTGGGAGAGTGGGAAAAGCAGTGGCAGATAAAATAGCGTAGCAAAGTTTGGAGTCATGCACTTTGGAGGTAGGAATAAAGGTGTAAATTATGTTCTAAATGGGGAGAGGATTCAGAAATCGGAGGTGCAAAGGGTCTTGGGAGTGGTGGTGCAGGATTCCCAAAAGGTTTATTTGTAAATTGAAGTGATAGTAAGGAACACAAATGCAATGTTAGCATTTATTTCGAGAGGGTTAGAATTTAAAAGCAGAAATGTAATGCTGAGGATTATTAAGGCATTGTTCCGACCACATTTGGAATATTGTGAGCATTTATGGGCCCTATATCTGAGGAGCCAGCGTCACCATTCAATATGATCATGGCTGATCATCCAGAATTAGTACCCTGTTCCTGCTTTCTTTCCATATCCCTTGATTCCGTTAGCCCTAAGAGCTATATCTAACTCGCTCTTGAATACATCCAGTGATTTGGCCTCCACTGCCTTCTGTGGCAGAGAATTCCACAGATTCACAACTCTCTGGCTGAAAAAGTTTTTCCTCGTCTCAGTCCTAAATGGCCTACTCCTTATTCTTAAACTGTAACCCCTGGTTCTGGACTCCCCCAACATGCGGATCATTTTTTCTGCATCTAGCTTGTCCAATCCCTTAAGAATTTTATATATTTCTATAAGATTACCTCTCATCCTAAATTCCAGTGAACATAAGCCCAGTCGACCCATTCTTTCATCATATGTCAGTCCTGCCATCCCAGGAATTAACTTGGTGAACCCACGCTGCACTCCCTCTAGCAAGAATGTCCTTCCTCAAATTAAGAGACCAAAACTGCACGCAATACTCCAGGTGCGGTCACACCAGGCCCTTATACAACTGCAGTAGGTCCTCCTTGCTCTATACTCAAATCCTCTCGCTGTGAAGGCCAACATGCGATGAGTTTTTTTCACTGCCTGTATGCTTACTTTCAGTAACTGATGTACAAGGACACCTCGTCTCGTTGCACCTCCCCTTTTCCGACACCATTCTGACACCATTCAGATAATAATATGCCTTCTTGTTCTTGCCACCAGTGGATAACCTCACTTTTATCCACATTATACTGCATCTGCCATGCATCTACCCACTCACCCAATCTATCCAAATCACCCTGCAGCTTCATAGCATCCTCCTCACAGCTCACACTGCCATCCAGCTTTTTGTCATCTGCAAACTTGGAGATGTCCCTCGTCTAAATCGTTAATAGATATTGTAAATACTGTAACTGGGGTCCCAGCACCGAGCCTTGCGACACCCCAATAGTCACTGCCTGCCATTCTGTAAAGGATCCATTAATTCCTACTCTTTGCTTCCTGTCTGTCAACTTGTTCTCTATCCATATCAATACCCTACCCCCAATACCATGTGCTCTAATTTGGCACACTAATCTCTTGTGTGGTACCTTGTCAAAGGCTTTTTGAAAGTCCAGTTACACCACATCCACTGGCTCTCCCTTATCCATTCTACTTGTTACATCCTTATTAAATTCCAGAAAATGAGTCAAGCATGATTTCCCCTTCATAAATCCATGCTGACTTTGACCGATCCTGTCACTGCTTTCCAAATGCGCTGCTATTACCCTTAGTAAGGGTACACAACTTTAGAATGGAGATGTGGAGAAATTTCCTTAGTCAAAGGGTGGTGAATCTGTGAAATTCAGTGCCACACACTGCTGTGGACACCGTCTTTGTGCATTTTTAAAGCGGAGATTGATAGATTCTTAATAAGGGTGTCATAGAGTGTGGGGTTGAGCGGGAAAGATAGATCAACCATGATTGAATGGCGGAGAAGACTCGATGGGCCAAAAGGTCTCATTCTGCTCTTATGAACTTATTATTGTCACATGTACTGAGATACAGTGGAAAAACTTTGTTTGCGTACTATCCAGGCAGATCCTACCATACATGATGCAGCACTTAGTGAAAAATAGAAGGAAAACGTGTAGATTATAAGAGAAACATAGTTTTATTTTTAAATGCGCAAGGAGGACAACGTGGTAGGTTGGGAGATCTTTATTTTATGACTCTTCAAGAGTCTGGTACCAGCAGGGAAAAGGTTGCTGGTACATGCTTTCGAGCTTTTGTGACTTCAGCATCATGGGAGAGCAAAGAAGATATGACCAGGGTGTGAGTGGTTCTTTATTATGTTGACTGTTTTCCTAAGCTAGCATTAAATGTAGATGTATGGAGGGAGGCTGGTTTTCATGATAGACTGGGCTACATCAGCATTACACTGCAATTTCTTGCAGTCTTGGGCTGTGCTGCGATGCACACCAAGCTGCGATACAACCTGATAGGATGCTTTCAATAGTGCATCTGTAAAAGTGGTAAGGATCATTGGCGAAATGCCGGATTTCTTGTCTTTTGACGAAGTAGAGGCATTGGTGTGCTTTCTTAGCTGTAGCGTCAAAGTGGCTGCACCAGAACAAATTGTTGATGATAGAACTTGAAGCTCTTGACCATCTTCCTATGCTAGATGAAGCATTTGAGGTAGGTACTATAACAGTATTTAAAATACATTTGGACAGGAAATGTTTGGAGGGATTTGGGGAAAATGTGGATAAATAGATTAGAAGCAACATCTTGGACAGCATGGGCAAGTTGGGCCGAAGGGCCTGTTTCCATGCTGTCTGACCCGATCTCCACTTCTGCACTGTTGATGCAGACTTGGATGTGTACTCCATACACCATATTACTAAGCTTTCTCTCTCCTTCCTGGAGTTGAGATTCCTCATATATTGTGTCTCTATTTCCATCCTACTATCAGGGCACCATGAGAACCACCTCTTCTTTTCATGCTAGTTAGCCCAATCTGTCTACATCCACTATTGAGCTTTGTTTGCATCTGGGTTGAAAATACCACCTTTGTTTCATATCAATGTACTATCGCAGCTGAGAATGAGTGTGTCCTTAACTGTTCCTTTGCAAAAGTGTTTTTTCCATCCAACATTCCACCACCTGTGGTGTAACAACATCAATACCATCCTTTTCAAGTCATATGCTATCCAACTGTGAAGATCTGTCACTATTCATTCCTAGTCACTGTAGCTCCCTCTTGGACAGCACGGTTGGCATTCCTGTGAATGCAGCAACTCCACTAGTCAGTTCACAATAGGGTGGAAGATTGAAACCTTCATGTGGTCCGCCCTGTTTCGACGAATGCAATCAGCCCGCGTGCACAATCAAAGAAGATCAAATAGTACAAGTTGTCCTACAACTTTAGGCTGTGCACGCCATACGCAAGAAGAAGTTCACAATCATCTTTGCAAGGACAATTGTGGATGGGCAATGAATCTGGACAGAGATGCCTAAATCCTCAAAAAATTACTGTACAAGAAGATGGGTAGCTTTCTTTTTTCTCCCCCCCCCCATTCAAAAAGATCAATTTCTTTGGGAGATGCGTCCTTCCCCTCATCTTCACCACTTCCCTTGCCCAGAACCCATAACACTCTTGGTATCTGAAGTAGGAACTGAGCTTCAATTGCTTCGGTCTGGTATCCAGTGTCTGCTGTATGCAAAGCACTGGGAAGATGAAAAGCAGACTGGTTGACTGTTCTGCAGATCTATTCACTCAAAATTTAGTAAAATCTAGCTATAGGAAAAGGAAAAATCAAGAGATGCCATAAATCTGACAACAGAAAATGCTGGGGACACTCAGCAGATCAAGCAGCATCTACGGAAAAATAAACGGAGTTACTGGTTCAGACTGAAGACCTATTGTTGTTCTATGCTGAGAATCACTCTCTTGTTCCAATCACTAGTAGGCTTGTATCTTTTACAAAGCAACTGAGGATTAGGGGATCCTGCTGTATTTTTCATAATGTTTAATCTTTAGAACTAGGCAACAAAGTAAAACTGTTCACTCCACCACGTGAGAATAGAAAAGGAAATGTGAAAATCCCTGTATTACCTTACAGTGTATTTACTTCAAGGATGTGCACAAGTAGACCATGATGGTCAGTGGTACAGCACTGAAAGTGAAGGGAACAGTTGAGTATAAGCACCACTGTAGCCCTATCTCTGGCATGTAGGAAGGGAATCAGCAATATCTGAAAGGTTTGCTTAGCCCTCAAACACAAGTAATGTGAAAAGAAAAATTCTGAGCTTTGAGTTTGTTTATCTGGTTTTGGTTCTATTGGTGTGTTTGGGGATTTCAAATTGTCTTCTATTACTAAGTTTGATAGCCTTCAGACTTGTGCTGTGTTGAGAATGAACCAAGCATGTGTGTGTGTGTAGGGAGTTTCACCCTCTTGGTACAACCACTAGTATGCTTGTACCTTTTATAAAGCAGAAAACAGTGGAGAGTGAGTCCATTTCCCGATGAATTCCATTAGTTTCCAATTGTGATTCAATTAGAATCACCCTTGAAGGCATTCAGGGCCCCACTTCCTGGGTATTGCTTTACTGGCTCTGGCATTGTAGTTTTTAAATTTGCATGTAAAATTAAATTTCCATTAAAACTATGGAACATCTGGCTCCAATTACATTTGCTGCAACTGACTAATTAACTGGATAGTTAATTCAAAACTTCATATTTTATGGATATCAGGTTATATGAAACTCACCAACTGTGATTTCTACCTTGGGCAATTCATTTACCAATTTGCATTTTGAGACTATTGTTCCATGACTTTATGATATATCATTACCACAGGGCAATTATTCTGCTTGGATAATAAATGCAAAACAAAATGAAGTGATTTTACCTTCTTGATTAGATTTTCCTGGATAAAAAATGCTTTAAGAATATTACCAGTTCATGGGTGACCAACCCATGCTGTGTTGCTAAGCAAGAGAGACTCGTATTTGACCGTTCACCCTTTAACTGAGTTGGCTGATTTAGTTAGCCAGACTAGTTCTAGAGGCATTATCAGTGGCCTTTGCATTCCCCAAACTGAAAAAAGAAATGAACCAAAAGGCCTGTTCCCAACTGCAATCCAGTGGCTCCTTTGCATCATGTTGCTGTTAGTTAACATGCATATCTCATTAACTGATATCTCATTAACTGGGGGGGGGGGGGGGGTTTTGGGAGGTGGGGTGGATAGAGAGAGTGACCAGGGCCATAAAATGCCCAAACCCATTTTCATGCTAGAGCAGAAACCTTTTAGTGGAATTAGACAATAGACAATAGGTGCAGGAGTAGGCCATTCAGCCCCTCGAGCCAGCACCGCCATTCAATGTGATCATGACTGATCGTCCACAATCAATACCCCGTTCCTGCCTTCTCCCCATATCACTTGACTCCGCTATCTTTAAGAGCTCTGTCTAGCTCTCTCTTGAAAGCATCCAAAGAACCGGCCTCCATCACCCTCTGAGGCAAAGAATTCCACAGGCTCACAACTCTCTGTGTGAAAATGTTTTTCCTCATCTCCGTTCTAAATGGCTTACCCCTTAATCTTAAACTGTGGCATTCTCATGTTCAGACCGATGTACAAGGAAAGCACCTTGCTTTAAAGCTACTACAATTGAGATAAGGAAAAAAATGATATTTAAATGCTAATGTAGGTAGGAATGGACTGTAATTCATAATATTCACTACTATTTCACCTGTAGTCACAATCTTGCTTCATGGGTCTTTCTGGTGTCCTTTATTTATCCTGCATCCTATGTGTTTCTATTGCTCTTGTTGATCATACTGTTCCAATTACTTTTGTTAATTTAATCGTTTTTGTTCTAATAAGGGTGTAACATAGAGTTGCTGCCTAACAGCGCCGGTGACCAGGGTTCGATCCCACACGTGACCGCTTGTGTTTTTACCAAGATCTTCTGTATCTCACACACTCCAAAGACGTACATGTTTGTAGATTAATTGGCTCGGTATGTAAATTGTCCGTGATTTGCGTAGATAGTGTTAATGTGCGGGGCTCTCTGGTCAGTGGATTTGGTGGGCTCAAAATGGCCTGTTCCAATCTGGATCTCTAAATTAAACTAAAAAGTAACTCTTTCATTTATTGGTTTTGATTAAACCATTCTATTGAGATATTTTTAAAAATCTCCAAATTTTCTTCTTCATTCATAAACTAGAGAAAGTGAGTTGGAGTAATTAATAAAGTCACATCTCATGAATTTACTTTGAAAGACTTCCTCTGCTGCTCCTTGGTCTATAGGGTAGCAATTATGATTTTAAAATAGTTGCCAGTGATGTAGTTAGGAGCAATGTTATTTCTTAAGACTGTTGAAATCAAATTTCTGGATCAGATAAGAATAGTGGCTGAATATTGGGTTCTGTATCTATTATGGTTCCCTTAAGGCTTACTCTAGTGATGGAATGATTGTTGTAAATCATTAAAACTATCCGATAACATCAATGAAAATTAATGGCACATAAATGCTAACATGAAAAGTAGTTAAGACTCCCTAGCCTCGAGGGAAAAAAATAATAGTGAGTGGGAGAATCTCCTGATACAACCCACGATCAAAAATCTACATTTCCTTTTACATAAGGGAAATGAGTAACCCCTTCATTTTATTCCATGCCAGTTCCTGACCCTTAAACCCCTGCATTCAAACTCATTACACTTGGTGTTGAGGCAAGAATATTGTCTGTAGATTATTTGTCCTTTAAAACCTTTGGCTCAACCCCCTCCCCTTATCACAGGTAGACAGGGTGGTCAAAAAGGCTTTCAGCACATTGGCCTTCATCAGTCAGAGTACTGAATATAGAAGTTGGGTGGTTATGTTACAGTTATATAAGATGTTGGTGAGGCCACATTTAGAGTATTGTGTTCCGTTTTGGTTACTATGTTATGGGAAAGATATTGTCAAGCTAGAAAATGTGCAGAGAAGATCACGAGAATGGTGCCAGGACTCGTGGCCCTGAGCTGCAGGGAGAGATTGAGCAGGCTAGAGATTTCTTCCTTGGAGTGCAGGAGAATGAGGGGTGATCTTATAGAGGTGTACAAATTCATGCGAGGAATAGATCAGGTAAATGCACAGTGTCTTTAGCTCAGATTTGGTGAATCGAGAACCAGAGGATATAGGTTTAAGGTGAGGGGGAAAGATTTAATAGGAACCTGAGGAGTAACTTTTACCACACAAATGGTGGTGGGTGTATGGAATGAGCAACGTGAAAGAAACATTTAGTCAGGTACAAGGGGGAAGCTGGGCCGAAGGGCCTGTTTCCACATGGTCTATCTAAACTAAACTAAGCCAGGCTTTCACTTGAACATTGTGGCAGTGACACGAATCATACTAATTTATGGCAAGAAAGAGGCTACGTATCTACGCTCAGCAAAAGAACTTAAGATTAGTCACAATTCATCATTCTTATTACTTCAGCCTTCCAGTCTATTGCACTTCAATAGTCAACTAGTTACTTTGTATTAAATATACTGTAGGTTTTCTACCTCCACCAAGCTTTCAGGCTGTGAGTACTAGGACCCCATTACTTAGTGAAATAATATGTTCTCTACTCTCTCTATTATCCTACCCTCTCTATATAGGGACCTCCTGGTAAGAGGAATTAGTCCTTTCTCTTTACCTTGTTGAAGCCTCTCATCATGGCAAACACCTGGATTAACTTGCACAGAAGTTGAACCTAACAACAGCAGCATTTTTTTTAAACATCCCTTTTATTACCAAAAAAATGTAGAAAATCTAAAAGCAAAATCATTTGTATGTTTTTTACACTTTTAATGATGGTCGCATGTTTCTTTTAAATGACAAATTTATTTTTACACAGTAAAATATCAAGGATTTTGTCAGGGTTTTGTGGCTAAGGTTATGAATATATAAACCTTAAACCCTTCACAAAAGTTTTATTGTAATATCAAAGATATTTTGGTAATTATTAGATAAAAGATTTTCTGAAGGTTCGTCAGCAGTCAGACAGCAGAGTCCGTTCCCTAGCATCTCAAACTGCAGTGTCAATGTGACTTATAGAACTGAAAGAAAATACCAGAAACGTGCAGCTTGTCTGAATTAGGAGGAAATAGGCAGTGTAATGTTCATCAGATCTCTGCGCTTTTAGCAATTTTTGTTTTCCTTTCATTTGCAATTTTTCTTATAACAGTGATAACCTCGGGCAAAACTAAACCTAAGCAGCTGCCGAGAGAAGTGGACACACTGACTTAGTTATTTTTGTACTGCTCTCCATAATTTCCAACAATTGGAATGGAAGGATGCAAGAAGAAAATCAGCATTCAGAAATGGATTTCCATTCTTTTTTTGTGAATATTCAACCAATAGATCATCACATTTTGGCCATGTTTAACTCATCTTTGGTACAATACATTCATATATCCTGTTTTTGCAAGTTATAAAAGTTACTTCAAAAACACTAATGTTTTATGAAGTGCTTCCAGTTGTCAGTGTCAAATTAGAAAGGCCAAGTCATGTTCAGGAGTATTTCCTGCAAATCACTGTGCAGCTTCTATGAGGTTGCTTCCCCCACATCCTCAAGTTTTTGTAACATCTTGAATGATATGAAAATTTATCACTATACTTAAACAAATGAAATAACAGGATTTTCTCCCTGAGGCCTCAGACCAGATTTGCTGTAAGAAAATAGACAAACATATCCATTAACTATGATAAATTCTTTGAATTAACGTTGTTGATTCAGTGGATTCATGGGCAGCAATGGGGTCTTCGGTTGTCAAACACGTTAGCTTGATCATGGTGAGAAGTTCTTCCAAATATTTAGTGAAATGAATATTTTTGCACCAGTTATTGTTTGTGAGATGCACCCAGAGCTGAGGATATCTATAGTTCCAGTCTTGCACAGCTGTGAGTACCGAAAGCACCATCATGTACTCTGAGCTCTTACCATTATCAACACCGCTGATCTAGATAGCATATTAGTAATAGCGATTCAAGCTTCTGGTCGCAGGAATATCAGGCTGACCATTCATCCAGATCTCCCTAATTATCCGCTCTCTTTCTTCCAACCTCTGAGCCCGTTCCAGTTCCTCTGCTGAGGTAAAAACATTCATGTTTAAAGTTCTCTCAAAGCGTCGGTGTCGCCTGGCTGAGAGATCGGAGGTAGTGTCAGAATTATCATCGTCACTGTCATCGTCATCATTACTGTCCTCCACATCTGTGTTCTTAACCACTGATTTCTTCAAGTCTGTCTGACAGGATATCCGCACCACGAGAGCACACAGTGTAAGTATCAGTCCAATGCACACGCCAGACAGGAAATATAAAGCCGTTTTCTCTGGATTCGCTGAAAAGAAGAGAAGTAATTTACTTCTTAATCAAAGTAAACAGCAAAATACTGCTCAATGTACTTCTCAGCTGGTAACCACATGGCAATTTTATTTAGTCTGTCACGAAGGCAGGATAGTGAAGACTATCATATGTCAACAGCGCACTGTTTAAACTATTAACTTAACTGTTTAAACTATTAAACTATTATTCTGTCTCCCTTACCTTTTACCTGTTCCCACTCAAACTAATGTCCAAGCTCTACTGTGTTTTATTAGGTATTTTCCTAAGATTCCTTCTTGTGCATTGTAATGGTATAGAAAATATGTTTATGCAAAATATTTATTTAATCTTCAGCTAAATGCTATCACTTAGTCTGACTGAGTTTATTTCAACTCCACCTCAGATCCCCCATGCTGATGAGAGTCAAGGGTCCAGGAATTCCCATTACTTTCAATTGCATAACATGAATTCCAGTACCTCATACAAAAAAGTAATAACTTCTTAAGGGTTCAAATGTCACACGATCCTTCTTAGCTGTGAACTGCAATTGGCGCCAACCTTTGCATGTTTGCCAAAAGCTGGGTGCCCTTCACATTGTTGTTGGTCAGATAAAACCTTTACTTATTCTGCCATTCACTGAAGTTTATGCTGTCACACTTGTTGACAAATCTATTGACACATTGTTGTTTTGAGCATTTTCAAATTGTCCTCTCGTTTAAATCAATGGTAACTAAAGTGATAGGATAGACTTCCACAGATAAGCTTTAGTTTTGTTATTTATAGTAGTTAATATTTAACACACACAATAATTCATCAATCAAAATGAAATTCTCCTTTTGTAGCTAAGCATCTTGCCATGCTGCCTTGTTAATATTTAACTACCTTGAATTAAATGTATTCTATAACCCACTGTGAGCTTTAAGAATTGGAGAATGCCGAAATTTATGGTCAGGAAATGCATTAATTTATTTCAATTAATAAATATCTTGCCACAGTAAGTTTATGTTTAAGGAATGTCAACTGAACATATATAGGCAGGTATGATATTTTCTTTAAGCATTTTAAGCTCTATTTGAATCTGCTACATTAGCAAGAAAAACATCAATAAACGATTAAAAATGTCGTTCGTTGGTTTGTTGGTTTGTAACGGGTTCTATTTCGCGAAAATTCGTTTAAGCTGTTTGTGAATTTACTCCTCCACTCTTTGCCGTAATGGAGATATTTTTACATATTCCAGTAGAATTAGAACATTTGGTTATTAATTTCCCTGCTTTTTTAGTAAAAAAATCAAAAAAAATTAAAATCAAGCTGCTGCATGCATATGCCATCACAATGGGACAGGTGTGGGAGATTGGAACCTTCACGTGGTCTGGCATGCACAATCAAATAAGATCAAATAGAGAAAGTTGTCCTCCCCCCCCCCTCCCTATCTACCCCCTCCCTCGCCACCCCCCTCCCTCTCCACTCCCCCTCCCCCTCTAACCCTCCTATCCTCCCCCCCTCTCCTCCATTCCCTCCACTTCTGCCCCCTCCACTTCTCCCCTTCCTCTTCTCTCCCCCCTCCACCTCCTCTTCTCTCCCCCCTCCACCTCCCCTCCTCTTCTCTCTCCCTCTCCTCTCCTCCATCTCCCTCACTCACCCCCTCCTGTCTCCCCCCTCACTCCCCCCTCTTCCCTCTACTCACTCTCTCTTCCCTCTACTCTCTCTCCCCCCTTCCACCCCCTGCCTTTCCCCCTCTCCCCCTTCTCTCCTCTCCCCTTTCTCTCTCCACCCCCCTCTCATCTCTCCTCACTCCCCCTCTCTCCTCCCCCCCTCTCTCCTCCCCTCCTCCTCCCCTCCCCCCTCTCTCCCCCATTCCCTATTCTCCTCACCCCTCTCTCCCCTTCCTCCCTCCCCCTCTCACCCTCCTCCTTCCTCCCTCCCCCCTCTCTCCGCCCCTCCCCGCTATCCTCCCCCTCCCCCTCCCACCCACTCTCTCCCTTCCCCCCCTCTCTCTCCCCGCCTCACCTATCTCCCCTCCTCCACCCTCCTTCTCCTCTCCTCCAACCCCCCTCTACCTCTCTCCTCCTCCAACCTCCTCTCTTCTCCTCCAACCCCCTCTCCCCTCCCCTCTACCCCCCTCCCTATGCTCCTAAAGGGTTTTAACCATAATAATGAAGTTCCAAATGACAAGTTGTAAAACAAATTGACAAATTGCCCTCTCAGAATTTACAGGATTTTCAAATTTTAACTGTACCCTTGATCAATAAATATTCCATGCATTTCTCAGTAGTAAAGGAATGGGTTGTGAACAATAATCATCTCTGTTTCTGCTGAGAATTGTCAATCAGGTGCAATTTATGCGCCAGTGTGTTCCAGACTCCATATGTGCATAATGCATCACTGGAGATTAGATGCACTTGTGTGGTTCTGCCCCTATGCTGCATCCAGCGATGTAATGCAAGTTGCTGAGCCAGGGTATGGGCAGATAGCCCATAGCTTCTCAGCTACACACCAGCTGTGGTGGCCCAGCGATTATTTGCATGGGGCTGACAAACATCACTAAAAAAGTTTTGTTTCCATTTTATTCAAAACTTATGTTTTTAATTCATTTGCAATTTAATTTGGGTGTAAATGGGTTTTTTTTTTAATTTGTAACTAGAAAATTAAAAAACTCTGGGAAAGATCTTTTGACAGCATGGCTGTCAGAAGACTATCAGGACAGTTCTGGTGCATGTTCTACTGCCCGGGCACTGGGAGAATAGATGTTAGGCATTGCACAGATGCAAAGGCCAAGTGCAGCCCCAGATTCATTATGGTCAGGCATGGCCTTTGGTAAGATAATTTCTTCTATATTATGAATTTATTTTTCCACATTTTGTTTCATAATATCAATTTCCATTATACTAATGACTAATTAATGAACTGTTCAAAGCAATAGATACTTTAGATATACACCTAGTGAGAAACATGAGATTCTTGAAATTATTCACCATTGCCATTCAACAGCCTTAATTGTATGTGGTATCTCCATGCTTGGTCTTGGGCCTGCTAATATTTCATGTCCAACATTACAGCTACATTTTAGGAAAATAGCCACCATTGTTCAAAACGCAGCAGCTTGTCGTCTAAATATAACATAAATCCCATTCCCATGCCATTGATTGCAACCTTTCCCCATCCCACCCAAATCAACCAATTTACTACCTCATGGATGAGTTTCCCACAAATATGTTTGGTATGTGCATATCTTTCCAATACAAAGAACATTTACCTCCACAACACTGTTCATTTTAATCCATCTCCTACTGTCTCACGCTTGTCTTGCAGAGTCAATGGGACTTTAACCAACTACCAGCCGCAAATTGTTGCCACTAAACCCCCATTAATCTTCTTAGTTATATATGTATTTTCTTATTTCCTATCTGCAGAACACTTTGGTTTGCTGCTTATATTAATGATGCTATGTAAATGTATGTTGTTCTTTATACAGTAAAGCTTCAGCCAATACAACAATTAGTTTTCTTACAATACATGGCAAAACAAAATTGCAAGTATTGGCTTACCTATAACGTAAGAGTAGGTTTCCAGAATGTTGCTTAATAATGCCATCTCAGTCCGAATACCCCTCGTTTCCAGAAGTTTCTTATCACTTTCATCCACTGGGATCGGCAGGGGTTTGGTGTCCATTGGATAATTAGAGGCTGATCTTCCTTTCTTCTTTTCTTCTACATTAACACAATGTGTTGTTAATTTTCAAAGTGAGACATTATTCAATACATAGTAAGACCATGCATTGAACAAATAGCAAGAAATCATCTGAAACCGATTCATGTGACGTCACGATTCTCTGACAATTATATGCCAAACAATTTAAAAAAGTTTAGAATGAAAGTCAAGATTATATAGCTGGTGTTGTGTGACGAGACTCAAATCCACCGCGTGAGTTCAGTGTGTAATAGTAACTTTTCCTAGACTTTAGACCAAACACACTAAACTGTTGTTCCCTGATTCTTCAGAAGTAAAAGATGAATTTTATTACTGCCTTCAAAGGATCTTTTATTATATTTAGCCAGGATGAGATACAACTTCCTCTCACCAATTGCAGATATGAAATGGTAATAATTTAATTTAAATTTGCTGAAGGTTGTCAATGTTTCTATTATAGAAAAATTGAGATTTTATCAGTTCCTGCCCAGGCTTTGCCTCGAGCTGTTAAAATTTTAATTCACTCCAATTAAGTTATCTAGGAAATCCTGATTTTTGTTTCAAATGTCTTTCATATAATTGTTACAAAGGATTTGTATAGTAGCCTTTTCTTCATTTCGGATGTGCATACCCAATACAGCCCGATATCTAAGCCTATTCCAACATTCTTTATTGTAACTGTGGGAATCGGGATTGGCATCAGACGTTAGGCTTGGATATAAAGAATGAAAATAAACCTAGCTATGGTGTATCTGTAAATCTGTACAGGGGCAGTGTGTAGGCTGAAGTGGGTTAGAAAATTTGGGCTTAGCCTCCCATAGCTGAGTCAATCATGGCTGTGAAACTTAGCCAACAAATGACATAAGTGTAAAGAGAACGTTGGGGGATTGCAGAATAGTACCCTTTAAAGTTATTTTACTAGACATTTAGATAAGGATAGAAACGCATGTTGACAAAAAATATAAGTCATGTACATTAAATATCAATTTTTTAAAAGAAATTGGGGCATTGAAGAACTGAAAGAAATAAACACTGTCTTCTCACTAAAGGGTGTCAGGAAGAAAACTAATGAATCAATTCTATTATGGGGTGAATACGAGTTGTTTGGACTGCAGAGTTTTAGTTTGAAGAAGTTTGATTAATGTACCATGAGTCATTTCCAGACTTGAAGGCGGGCTGGGCAATGAGCGTAGGTGGCTTTATTATAAATAACCATAGGACTGGAGATAAAGGTGCATAGCAACTTTGATGATAACATGTATGGCTCACAAACTGCAAAGCACTGTGGACTAGGTGGGAATTTAACGACAACCAACAAAGCTTTTGCAGTAAAATGGAGACACAAGATTGCAGATGCTGGAATCTTCAGCAAAAAAATAATCCTGGAGGAAATCAGCAGGTCAGGCAATAATTGTGAATGGAATGGACAGATGATGTTTCGGGTTCGGATCCTTCAGACAGATGGAATAAGGAGAAGAAAGCTGGTGGGGCAAAGTCTGGCAAGTGATACGTGTATTCAGGTGGGGGTGTGATTGGAAGATGGGTTAAGATAGTGACAAAGGCTAGAGGTGACGGATGGTTCGACTGCCCTGACCACGGGAGAATAAAGAGGGAAGAAGATTGGACTTTATTGCCTTCTATCACAGTGAGGAATGTGGGGAACCCGCCGTGGTGGATGTTTATGTTAACTTTGATGTAGTTGTGTGGCTTGTTGCTTTTTGTTTAGTATGGCCATATGGTAATTCGAATATCACTGTACCTTAATTGGTACACGTGATAATAAAAAACCTTTGAAACCTTTGAAAAGGAGACAAAGTGGTGTCAGATAAGATCAACATACAACAGTACGCCAATTGAACAGCCCCTTCAGCCCACAATGTCTGTGCCAAATGTGATGTCAGATTAAACAAATCTCCTTTGCCTGCATGTGATCCATATCCCTCCATTCTCTACATATCCATGTGCCATCTAAAACATCTTAAATGCCATTGTCGAATCGGCCCTGACCACCACCACTTGCATCCCGTTCCAGCCAACCATCACATTCCGTGTTTAATAAAACATTGCCCCACAAATCTTTTTTAAACTATGATCCTCTCACCTTAAAACTATGCCCTCTAGTCTTTCGCAATTCTAACAATGAAGGCACGTACCATAACGCTGCCTTTACTGTTCGATTTACTTGTGTTGCCACAACTTGTATGGAACAATGGGCTTGGACGCCAAGATCTCTGAGCACATCTGTGCTGTTAGGGTCTTGTCGCTAATTTTACTCTCCCCTTGCATTCAACACTTCTCATTTGCTCAGATTAAACTCCATTACACAGGGGGGATACATGGGAAATGCAGAACTTGGGGATGGGAGGGCAGTGAGATGAACATATAGAGGAGGAGAAAGGACCAGGGTGACCGAGATGGTGGAGAAAGGTCTGCGTACTGGGAATGGGTGGGGCGGGGTGGGGAAGGAAAGAGAGGAGGAGTGGGGGATTAGTTGAAATTAGAGAATTCGCTGTTTATACCATTGGGTTGTTGGCTAGCCAAGCGGAATAAGAGGTGATGTTCATCCAATTTGCCTGTGGTCTCACTCAATCACGATTGAGGTATTTTAGAGGCTTTTTGCCCCCAGCATACTTTGATAGACAGAGCACAGTTCTTCATCAAAATGATCGTCTGGTCTACGCTTGGTCGTGCTGATGTAGTGGAGGTTATATCGGGAGCACAGGATGCAATAGACAAGGTTGGAAAAGATGCAACTGAACCCCTCTCACCTAGAAGGGCTGCTGTGGTCCCTGGATAGGTGTGAGAAGGGGGTGCAGGGACAAGTGTCTTATATATATATATCCTGCAGATATAGGAGAAAGTGTCTGTGGAGAGAGCGGGTTTGGTGAGAAGGGACGAGTGACAGAGAGAGTGGTCTCTGCGGAAAGGGATAGGGCAGGGAAGGTGTGACTGGTGGTGGGATCACATTGCGGTAGCAGAAATATCAGTGAATGATATGTTGAGTGTGGAGGCTTATGGATTAAATTTGAGGATGAGGAATATTCTGAGGAGAGGAGGAACATGTGCTGAATTGCATGACACACAGCAGAAACAGATGGGGGCTCCATCCACAGCAGCAGGGAAAACACATTTACTGAAGAAGGAGGATATCTTGGATGTCTAAGAGTGGAAAGCCACATCTTGGGAGCAGATGCAACAAAGACGGATAAATTAAGGCTAAGGGATGTCATCTTTGTAAGATTTAGGGTGAGGGGAGTTGTTTTCTAGGTAGCTATGGGAGTCGGTGAGTTTGCGATTGATGTCAATCAATAGCCAGTCTCGTTTGGTTGAGACCGAGAGAATGAGAAAGGGGAGAGAGGTGTTAAAGATAGTCCAAGTGAATATGAAACAGGAAAACAAACAGTTAACACACAAAAGGACTCAAAGTGCTGGAGTAACTCAGCAGTCAGGCAACATTTCCGGAGAACATGGATAAGTGACATTTCGAGTTGAAACAAAACGCCATGGATAGAAGGAATAAGTGACATTTCCGGTCGAGATCCATCTTGAGTCTGAAGAAGGGTCTTGACCCAAAACGTCACCCATTCCTTCTATCCAGAGATGCTACTTGTCCCGCTGAGTTACTCCAGCACTTTGTGTCTATCTTCGGTTTAAACCAGCATCTGCAGTTCCTTCCTACCACCTATCCATGTTCTCTAGAATTATTCATGAATGTGGGAGGCAGGCCCGATGCAATTGTGGATGTAACGGAGAGAGTTGGGGAATGGTGCCAGAGCATGTTTGGAACAAGGAGTATTCAACATAACCAACAAAAAGACAGACAAAGCTGAGGACTATGTAAGTGCCCATACCTATACCTTTGATTTGAAGAAAGTGGGATGAGTCAAAAGAGAAGTTGTTAAGGGTGAGGACTAGTTACACCAGGTGGACGAGAATGTTAGTTGAAGGGAACTGATTGGATCTCTGTTCAAGGAAGAACCAGAGGGCCCTGAGACCTTACTTGTGGCGAATGGAGGTGCAATGGGACTGCATGTCCCTAGTAAAGATGAGGCATGGGGTGCTGAAAAACTGGAAGTTATCGAAGTTGTAAAGATCCCAGATGTAGGTTGAATGGGACTTTACAAGAATCGAGGCATTTGGGGATGTTCTGTGGGGTTGGAGCAGGAGACCATATGAAGGTGACCTTTATTAGTTATATTGTGTGAACCAAGACCATGAAAAGGTTTGGAGGATTTTTTTTAAATATGGACTCTATTCCAAACATGCATTCAAGAGATGTATAATGTGGATAACAAGACAATTAGGTACAACTAAATAATCATGACAATCGTGAACTAACAAGATGTGGAAAGCAAAAGATCAATTTCAGTAACTTCCTACTTTCTTAAAATAAATATCTGCATATTTTTATTTTCAATTTTGTCTATCATTGCTATTTAATTCCTTTTAAGATGAACCACCTCTGTAAATGTATTAAATTACACATTAGCTTTGCATTTTTTCAGCTACTAGACTGTGCTAAGCTCCATTCAACACTATCTCTGCTTCCCAAGCTTCGGTAAACCTTCGCTAAATATTACCCATAAATATTTATTTTCGGCACAATCCACCCAATTATCTTCAATTCCCTAATTTCTTGTGACATCTGAAAACTGCACATGATTCGTACTTATAGGATTTTCAAACCTTACTTCCTGTACTCGTGTTTTCATTCACACAATTGTGTTAAAAATTTCCATCGTTCTTATATCCACATTTAATTTTTAATCAAACTTTCATCTAATTCTGTCTGAAACAGTAATTCGGCACTGAAGGGGAAAAATAAATTCTGAAAGTTTGGCAAAGAAACATGGTAATTGTGATAACTTGCCCGGTGGGTGGGTGCCTGGAACTTGCTAGAGGCAGATATGATAATGGCATTTAAGAGGCTTTAAATAGTCACATGGATATGCAGGGAATGGAAGGATATGGACCATGTGCAGGCTGAGTAGATTAGTTTAACTTGGCATCATGTTCGGCGTGGACATTTTGGGCCATGGGGCCTGATCTGTGCTCTACTGTTCTTGGTTCTAGGGTGCATATGCAAGTTTTAAAGTCAGATTTATTTGTAGTTAGCAGATTCCATTTAGATCCTTCTCTAAAATTGATGCATAAACTAGCTATTGGGATGAAGTTGCAGGATAGAACTCTGTGTAAACAGATGAAAGGAAAATATATTTTAGATAAACACAAAACTGAAGATGATGGAAATCATAAAAAAAGAATGGGAAATATTGTAAATACTCAGCAGGCCAGAGAAAAACATTGTTCATCATTGTTCTGGTTAAGTTTATCTACCAGAAACATTCACAGTTTACCTCTCTGCAGTGCTGCCAGACTAGCCCAATATTTCTAGATGTTTTTGTTTTTATGGAGCTGCGCAGTTACTCTGCAGGTACATTAAGTCATAAATAAATGCTAAGTTAGAGAAAGGTAATTGATCCTCCATTATAACCACCTTTTAAAATCATGCAAAATAACATACCTGGCAAGGATGCTTCTGTTATAAAAGGTAACACATCATGGGAAAAGACACCATCTCTTACAATGTTACGGTCATAAGGCATGTAGTGTGGTGGAAAATTGAGCTGCTGAATCCCTTTATAATGAGTTGGCTTGGGATTGCTTTCATCCAACAACTTCTTAGGAACTGTAAAGCAAAGTAAATAGCATTATACTGAGTCACAAAGATTTAGAAATCATCAATCAAATTTAATTATCATTCTCCCTTACATATACTGGCATTTTCAGAACCAAATGGGGGTCAAGTTCTTACTTAATTTGCTCGCATTATCACATGCACAAACCAGCAAGTGATATTCTCCCCCAGAAGATTAGTTAATTCGTGTCAGTTTCCAAAGATCTACGATTAATATTGACGTGATATAGCACTACAGTATGACAGGACGTATTAGACAGAAAATTACTGAAGTTGCTTACGGCTGATGAATGGTGAACATGTACGACTGCTGTTTGAGGCTGCTGAGCACCTCTGGGAAAAATGTACTAAGCATTCACCTAAAAATATAGCCAGCTATACCTTCCAAGCATGTTAAAGACAGTATCGTCAATTATCCACATTCCAATCTCCACCCTTTGCCCTAGAAATCCAGGCTCCAATAGATAATTCCACTATCATCATGCCTCACATTCAACAGGCTGTTGCAGAGGCTCAATTTGGTTGCCGCCTAGACCACAGCAGGAGAATTGGAAGCACATCTGATGCACTCATTTGAGTTCACTAGAAACTCAAGGGCAGAATCTGTAGAGATCTTCTATCGAGCCTCAGACTTCAGGCCTAATGGTATACGTATAGTTGTAGATTCCATTAGCTATGGCACCAATTTCTAATTGCTTTATTTTCAACTCAAATAGAAGGCAAGCATGCTAATATCTAGTGCCATCAGGCAGATCTCCGTTATGAGTTTTGATTTTGACAAGCAGTCCTGATAACTGAAGTGGTGGGAAAGGGGATGAAAATTAGATCGCAAGGCTCAATTACGCTTCAACCTAACAAAATTACAATCAACTGCTATAGCTTCTCTTCTGGCTTCACCTGCAACTTTGCCCACAGTTAACCTTGATTCAGCATCCCTCAGATTGATTTTGCCAGGCGGCAGTAGATATTGTCTCCATGAACTTTGGTAAGGCATTTTGCAAGGTCCAATTCGATCCAAAAATGGCTTGATGATTAGAAGGCAAAAGATGATGATGGAAGGATGCTTTCCTGATTGGAAGGACTACAACCAGTGGTGTATTCCAAGGATCGGTGCTAGGACCCTGACTTGGATGGAGAAGGAATAAATAATAAGCTTGCAAATGAAACAGAAATTGATGGCGTTGTGGGTAGTGTTGTCTAGGATGACAGCAGGAAATGGATCAGATGGAAAGCTTGGCAGATGGCATTACATCTGAATATGCGACGTAATGTATACTGGGATAAATGGTAGGAAAACTAAAATGAAAGAATGCTGTTAAGTAAATGTGTGTATAATTATTTTTCTCCTTGTAATCTCTGAAATTGGTAATCAAACAAATACACTATATGGCCAAAATGTTGACTTTGTATTCTAAAATAAGATACGAAGAAGCAAAGCTTAAATTTGGATTTCACTTAATTTGCTTATGAATTGAATCAGAAGCCTTTGAGCCCTCCATTATATTTCAACCATACATTGATTGTATGGTTAAAAAGTTTTGCTGCAATCTTGTTTATATTTCACTTAATAAAAATCAAACCTATGGCAGACCTTGATTTATATTAATATGACATGAAACCACTTGCTACCCAAAATGATTGGAATTTGTCAGGAAATATGATATTGAATAAAATGAATAGATTAATTTTGAAGACTTTTTTGGAATCTATTTAAGTGAAGTGACTTTACCCAGATGTAGTTTGGATTCCTTTGAACCTGAACGAACATTAAAAATGTAGCTTTACTTTTACTTTGAAATTTTATTAGACTACTTGCACCACCTCATTTTGAAGTAAAGCTTTATTTTAGTTTTCTCTATTGTTATTAATCAAAATACTTTAAACTTATAAATCACTGTGCACACCTATCATTCAAACAGAATCAGATTTAAATCTTGATCATGACTGAAATCCAACAGCAGCAACGGGGTAGATTAAAGCAACAAACATCAATTAAAAGTCTTTCATTGGTATTTGACAGCGTGTAGGACAGCTGTACAAACTTCAGACCAAGCCATTCTACAGATTTTAATCACAGTGAAATAAAATTGTAACTAATGTGATGTTTAATGTCTGTGCATTACTAAAATAGATGCCTTGGCATTGACCACATCCTAACAATGGAATCGATTTATTTGCAAAAGGATTGTTTTGAGTAAGATTACTCTTCAACTGTGCCCACAAAATAATTTCCTATGCTTCCTTTCAGTTAGGAGAGGAGGATAAAACCTCAGTTAAATAAAAGATGAGAAAACCTACCTCATGATATCAGGTACGTAGGCCAATTTAATATATATATATATTATTTTATTTTTTTTTTAAATTATTATATTATATAGATTAAACAAATAGCTGTTTAATGTGCTTTTTGAATTACAATCAAAATCCAACTTTAAAAACCCAGCATTTAAAGACATTCTGTAATATGTATATAATAATGACTGACAAAATGCAAAGCAATAACAAAATAATGAAATGATTGATGCTTCGGTCAGCTATTTAATTTTAGTAATCCAATCATTATGAACCCATTATGTCATTATAACCTTTTCATCCTTATTGCCCAACCATTGGAAAAGCCAAATGCATGTCAGTAAACAACAATCAGTAAATTACAATTATTGCTTAAAAAATAAAAGTAATTACAATTACATGACAAATTATTAGGAAATGATAAAAGGACAGGTTAATATTTTGTTAGAATAATTTTTTCAGAACACATTTGTTTAGACATTGGCCCAAATCATTAAGTTTGCATCATAAGATCAAATGTGTTTTACACTCATCTTACTAAATCCTATTTCATTGATGTCAGGCCCAATGAGCCCTCGATAAAATACAATAAACAATCCTACTGGTTAAAATGGGCATGGTATGAATGAGGTGAGTTTCAACTAGGGGAGTAATGTAATAAATTATTTTACTGTTCACCTGCTTGATTTTTTTCCATTTCAAGAATGCTGTATTTTTAACATTTGTACTTTTAAAACAATTTCAGATACCGAATATTGTCTATACAATGTTACATTGCAAGCTAAGATTGAATATATTTGATTAGAAACTGTAAACTAAAATCAAATTAGCTTGCAGTTTCTGAGACAGTATCAACCATTTTGGTCCCAATCAAAGACCTAAACAAGTTCCTCCTCCAGTTAATTAAGCTTGAGGTTCATCACATTTATGCAAACTTCGCAAAATTTCTTCTACTTCATGCCATATCACCCTCTTGTATTCTTTCTTGGCAAAATAATTTTGACATTAGAACCAGTAAACTAGAATTTATAACGCAATGCAAGAGATAAAATTAATAAATCTGGAATTAATAGTCAATTCATGTTCATATCTTTCAACTAAATTTCAGACATGATCCTTGAATTTCCAAAACGTCATGTACACAACTACATCATTTTAAAATGACAGTTGAACAGATAGGGAATTCGCTTTGTAGAAGGTTGTTTTTTTAGACTGTAGGCCTATGACTAGTGGTGTGCCACAGTGATCAGTGCTGGACCTTTTGCTGTTTGTGTTTTATATCAACAACTGGTTGAGAATGTGAAAGGCACGATTTTCAAGCTTGCAGATGAAACACAAGTGGGTGGCATCACCAGGGGCGGATCTACTATGAAACTAATTAAGCTTAAGCTTCAGGGCCCCTAATCCCGGAGGGGCCCCAGAAGCGACTTTAGTCCTGATATTCTTCCGATTTAAATCGGAATTCCGATTTTTTTGTTTTCCTAGAAATGAAACAGATTTTTCACCTCGACTAAATTTCACCTCACACTTAAACCTCAACTCGCTAAACCTCCCACCTCACACCTAATCACCGCCTCTCTCCCGCTCCCGTGGGGAGGGGCTCGGACTCGAATACGCCCCTCCCCTCCCACCGGTTCTCTCGGGCAATGCGCCTGCACCACTCTCCGCACTGCCCCCCTGGTTGGACTCACGTGAGGCGCCGCCAACGGCCGGGGAGGGGCTAATAAATAGCGGGAGCGGAAGAGAGGCGGCGATTAGTCGAGGCGTGGATTAGGTGTGAGGTGGAGTTTAATCGTGAGGTGGGAGGTTTAGTTGAGGTGCGAGGTTTAGGTATGAGGAGAAGTTTGGTAGTGAGGTATCCTCGATGCGATGAGTTTAGTCGAGGTTTAGGTGAGGGGAAGTGAGCGTAGGTGAGGTGAGTGTGGTGTCTGAGCTCAGGATGGGAGACCGAGGTGCTACTGAAGGAGACGAGACCACTGCCTTCTGTGGCAGAGAATTCCACAAATTCACAACTCTGGGTGAAAAAGTTTTTTCTCATTTCAGTGCTAGGCAAAGAGACATTTCAGGTAACATGTTTTATGTAAAGATTTTATTAGCTGCATGAGGCCATTTATTGAAACATATAAGATTATTAAGGGTTTGGACACGCTAGAGGCAGGAAACATGTTTCCAATGCTGGGAGAGTCCAGAACCAGGGGCCACAGTTTAAGAATAAGGGGTAGGCCATTTAGAATGGAGATGAGTAAATACCTTTTCACGGATAGAACAGGAAATAAAATTACTAGAACTGGACAATGCAACTGACCCAACCATAGATAAACATAATAAGATAACTTTATTGAAATATAAAATCAATAGAATACTATCGGCAAGAGTAATAAGATTATTCCAAATGACAAAACAAGCACACTTCGAATTTGGGGATAAGCCACAGAAGTTACTTGCGAGGCAACTGAAGCAACAAGAAAAGGAAAAAACTATCACTAAAATTAAATCGGATAAGGGTGAGTTTCTAACACTGCCAAAGGATATTAATAAGAGGTTTGCCCAATTTTATCATAATTTATATACATCTAAAATAAATACAGATGTTAGTAAAATTACAAATTTTTTAGATTATTGCAATCTCCCAAAATTGGATAGTTTAGAACAAGAGCAATTAGGAGCACGGATTACTAGTGAAGAAATAAAACAAATAATAAACTCACTGAAAAATGGGAAGACCCCAGGACCAGATGGTTTTAGTAATGAATTTTATAAAAGATTTCAGGAGTCAATTGTACCAAGATTATTCAATTTATACATGCAGGCTTATACCGAAAATAAACTACCAGAAACCCTAGCAGAAGCAACAATAACGCTTATACCAAAAAAAGATAAAGATTTAGATGAACCGGGTTCTTATAGAGCTACTTCACTTTTAAATACGGATCAGAAAATTTTAGCAAAGATTCTAGCTAGAAGACTGAATAATTATATTAACAATTTAATAAATACGGATCAAACGGGATTTATACCCAAAAGACAATCATTTAATAATTTGAGAAGGCTTTTCAATATAATGTACTCTCACAATGAGGACAATGAAGATATTTCAGTTGTTACGCTGGATGCAGAGAAGGCATTTGATCAGGTAGAATGGCAGTATTTATACAAGGTACTCCAAAAATTTAATACGGGAGAGAATTTTATTAGATGGGTTAAACTACTTTACGATAGACCTACGGCAAGAATATTAACTAACAATATGCTATCTCCAAAATTTTACTTATCAAGGGGTAATAGGCAAGGTTGTGCCTTATCACCATTGCTATTTGCCCTTATGATAGAACCGCTGGCCGAAAGGATTAGAAATCACCCGAATATTCACGGATATAACACTAAGGACTCAAAGAATAAAATTTCATTATACGCTGATGATATCCTTTTATATATTACTAATACACAAACGAGTATACCCACCTTATTAACACTAATTGAGGAATTCGGCTCTTTATCAGGATATAGAATAAATTGGAATAAAAGCGAAATTATGTCTTTAAAACCACAGGATTCGAGACACTTACTAAAATTCTCCTTCAAAATGGCAACAGAAAAATTCAAGTATCTGGGTATTCAAATTACGAGAAGAGACAAATCATTATTTAGTGCCAATTTTATGCCATTATTAAATAAACTGAATGATATGATTAAATTTTGGAAAACGCTCCTGCTCTCATTGATAGGTAGAATTAACGCTATAAAAATGACTTTCTTACCACAATTAATATATTTGTTTCAAGCGATCCCAATATATATTCCAAAATACTTTTTCAAAAAACTAGATTCTACTATCACTAATTTTATATGGGATTACAGAGCACACAGAACTCAACGAAAACATTTGTGTAAACCTAAAGAAGTTGGGGGTTTATCATTACCTAACTTTATGTATTACTACTGGGCAGTGCATATTAAGAACATTATGTACTGGTTGGATAGTTCCACTCAGCAGTTGGAGTGGATAAGAATGGAGAAAGAGGAGTGCTATCTGATATAGGAACGATCTTGCTCTCACCGATAAAATTGAATAGTATAATATATAAGAAGAACCCAATTATTCACAATACAATAAGAATTTGGAAACAAATAAAAGTATCCTTGAAATTAAATAATCTATCAGTACTATTGAACAACCCCGCATTCAAACCATCTCTCATCGACAAAACATATCAACAATGGGATAGACTAGGGATTAGGAAAGTAGGAGATATGTATAAATTGGGCAAACTGTTATTTCAACATTTAAAATCAAAATTTAAACTGAAGGATAATCAATATTTTAAATATATACAGATATGTGACTTTATGAAGAAATATACACATAGATTTCAAACTATATTTTTAGACCCTTTAGAAGAAGCAATGAATATTAAGGCTGATTCACAAAAACGAATATCATACTTTTATAATAATACTAGACCAAGTGCAGACCCGTTGGGTCTGTTTCCCCAACGGCGTTTGCGGGGGGTGGGGGGGGGGGGTGAGAAGAGGGGAGAGGAGGAGGAGGAAACGGGATAGATTTGGGAGGGAAAGGAGAGCGGGGTAGGGGGTGAGAGAGATGTGGGGGCGGGGGGATGGGGAGGGAGGGGAGGAGGGAGGGAGGGGGAGAGGGTGGGGGTAGAGAGGGGAAAGAGTGGGGAGGGAGAGTGGAGGGGAAGAGGGAGAGAAGTGGAAGAGTGGGGAGGGAGGAGGAGAGGGGTAGGGGGAGTGATGGAAGAGGGACAGAGGGATAGGGGGAAGGGGGCGGGGGGAGAGAGGGAAGGGGGTGGGGTAGAGAGGGAAGGGGGGTGGGGGAGAGAGGGATGGGAAAGGGAGAGGGGTGAGGGGAGGGAGAGGGGGAGAGAAGGGGGAGATAAGTGGAAGAGTGGGGAGGGAGGGAGGGGTAGAGGGGTAGCGGGAGTGGTGGAAGAGGGACGGTGGAGTGGTGGAAGAGGGACAGACGGGTAGGGGAAGGGGTGGGGGAGAGAGGGGAAGGGAGGGGAAGAGAGAGGGGTGGGAGAGGGGTGGGGTAAGGGGATAGAAGTGGAAGAGTGGGGAGGGAGGGGTAGGGGGAGTGGTGGAAGAGGGACAGAGGGGTGGGGGAGAGAGGGATGGGTGGGAGAGGGAGAGGGGTGAGGAGAGGGAAACATAGAAATTAAGTGCAGGAGTAGGCCATTCGGCCCTTCGAGCCTGCACCACCATTTAATATGATCATGACTGATCATCCAACTCAGTATCCTGTATCTGCCTTCTCTCCATACCCCCTGATCCCTTTAGCCACAAGGGCCACATCTAACTCCCTCTTAAATATAGCCAATGAACTGGCCTCAGCTACCATCTGTGCCAGTGAATTCCAGAGATTCACCACTCTCTGTGTGAAATTTTTTTTTCTCATCTCGGTCCTAAAAGATTTACCCCTTATCCTTAAACTGTGACCCCTTGTTCTGGACTTCCCCAACATCTGGAACAATCTTCCTGCATCTAGCCTGTCCAACCCCTTAAGAATTTTGTAAGTTTCTATAAGATACCCCCTCAATCTCCTAAAATCTGGCGAGTACAAGCCGAGTCTATCCAGTCTTTCTTCATATGAAAGTACTGACATCCCAGGAATCAGTCTGGTGAACCTTCTCTGTACTCCCTCTATGGCAACAATGCCTTTGAGCATTGGGCATTGTGACATCACACGATGGAACGTTCACCAAGTGCTTGTGCTCCTGCAAAGGCATATGTAAATGCATCCATTCCGATTGGACATATGTGAACATTGGGCATTGTGACATCACACAATGGAACGTTCACCATGGGCTGGGCCTCCTGCAAAGGAATATGTAAATGAATCCATTCCGATTGGACATCTGTGAGCATCAGGCATTGTGACATCACACGATGGAACGTTCACCAGGGGCTGGGGTTGGTGCTGCTTCTATGGGTGAGATGCCAGTTTATTTTTGAAATATTGGGGGGGCGAGAAGGATTTGATTTAAAAACGTGTACTTAAATACGACGAAATGAAATGAGGAGCAGATACTTTGAAAGAAAAGTGAAATCTCTACCGAAATGGAAAAAATGTCGGCGATTCTGCGTCTGGTTTCGGAGTTGCAGTGAATCAAAGGAAGAAAGGCAGCCGGCAACCGGCCATGTAAATGGATCCATTCCGATTGGACATCTGCGAGTATTGGGCATTGTGACATGACACGATGGAACGAATCAAAAGGCAGAAAGGCAGCCGGTCGGCAGGCGGCAGCCACAGACTTTTATATATTAACTAGACCAAGTGCAGACCCGTTGGGTCTGTTCCCCAATGGTGTTTGCGGGGGGGGGGGGGTGAGAAGAGGGGAGGGAGGGGAGAGGAGGAGGAGGAAACGGGATAGATTTGGGAGGGAAAGGAGAGCGGGGTAGGGGGTGAGAGAGGGGTGGGGGGATGGGGAGGGAGGGGAGGAGGGAGGGAGGGGGAGAGGGGTGGGGGTAGAGAGGGGAAAGAGTGGGGAGGGAGAGTGGAGGTGAAGGGGGAGAGAAGTGGAAGAGTGGGGAGGGAGGAGGAGAGGGGTAGGGGGAGTGATGGAAGAGGGACAGAGGGATAGGGGGAAGGGGGCGGGGGGGAGAGAGGGAAGGGGGTGGGGTAGAGAGGGAAGGGGGGTGGGGGAGAGAGGGATGGGAAAGGGAGAGGGGGAGGAGAGTGGGGTAGGGGGTGAGAGAGATGTGGGGAAGGGGGGATGAGGAAGATGGGGAGGAGGGAGGGAGGGGGAGAGGGGTGGGGGAGAGTGGGGAGGGAGAGTGGAGGGGAAGGGGGAGAGAAGTGGAAGAGTGGGGAGGGAGGAGGAGAGGGGTAGGGGGAGTGATGGAAGAGGGACAGAGGGATAGGGGTGGGGGGGAGAGGGAAGGGGGGTGGGGGAGAGAGGGATGGGAGAGGGAGAGGGGTGGGGAGAGGGGGAGGAGAGAAGGGGGAGAGAAGTGGAAGAGTGGGGAGGGAGGGAGGGGTAGAGGGGTAGCGGGAGTGGTGGAAGAGAGACGGGGGAGTGGTGGAAGAGGGACAGAGGGGTAGGGGAAGGGGTGGGGGAGAGAGGGGAAGGGAGTGGAGGCAAGAGGGGTGGGGGAGGGAGAGGGGTGGGGTAAGGGGATAGAGTGGAAGAGTGGGGAGGGAGAGGTAGGGGGAGTGGTGAAAGAGGGACAGAGGGGTAGGGGGAAGGGGGTGGTGGTAGAGAGGGAAGGGGGGTGGGGGAGAGAGGGATGGGTGGGTGAGGGAGAGGGGTGACGAGAGGGAAACATAGAAGCATAGAAATTAAGTGCAGGAGTAGGCCATTCGGCCCTTCGAGCCTGCACCACCATTCAATAAGATCATGGCTGATCATCCAACTCAGTATCCTGTATCTGCCTTCTCTCCATACCCCCTGATCCCTTTAGCCACAAGGGCCACATCTAACTCCCTCTTAAATATAGCCAATGAACTGGCCTCAACTACCTTCTGTGGCAGAGAATTCCAGAGATTCACCACTCTCTGTGTGAAAAATGTTTTTCTCATCTCTGTCCTAAAGGATTTCCCCCTTATCTTTAAACTGTGACCCCTTGTTCTGGACTTCCCCAACATCTGGAACAATCTTCCTGCATCTAGCCTGTCCAACCCCTTAAGAATTTTGTACGTTTCTATAAGATCCCCCCTCAATCTTCTAAAATCTAGCGAGTACAAGGCGAGTCTATCCAGTCTTTCATTTGAAAATCCTGACATTCCAGGAATCAGTCTGGTGAACCTTCTCTGTACTCCCTCTATGGCAACAATGTATTTGAGCATTGGGCATTGTGACATCACACGATGGAACGTTCACCATTGGCTGGGGCTCCTGCAAAGGCATACGTAAATGAATCCATTCCGATTGGACATCTGTGAACATTGGGCATTGTGACATCACACGTTGGAACGTTCACCAGGGGCTGGGGCTGATGCTGATTCTATGGGTGAGAAGCCAGTTTATTTTTGAAATATTGGGGGGGGGGGGAGGATTTGATTAAAAACGTGTACTTAAACACGACGAAATGTAATGAAGAGCGGATACTTAGAAAGAAAAGTGAAATCTCTACCGTAATGGAAAAGATGTCGGCGATTCTGCGTCTGGTTTCGGAGTTGCAGTGAATCAAAGGAAGAAATGCAGTCGGAAGCCGTACATGTAAATGGATCCATTCCGATTGGACATCTGCGAGCATTGGGCATTGTGATTGGACATCTGCGAGCATTGGGCATTGTGACATCACACGATGGAAACAAATCAAAAGGAAGAAAGGCAGCCGGACGGACGGCAGGCGACAGGCACAGACTTTTATATATTAACTAGACCAAGTGCAGACCCGTTGGGGAGAGAGATGTGGGGGAGGGGGGATGGGGAAGATGGGGAGGAGGGAGGGAGGGGGAGAGGGGGGAAAGAGTGGGGAGGGAGAGTGGAGGGGAAGGGGGAGAGAAGTGGAAGAGTGGGGAGGGAGGAGGAGAGGGGTAGGGGGAGTGATGGAAGAGGGACAGAGGGATAGGGGTGGGGGGAGAGGGAAGGGGGTGGGGTAGAGAGGGAAGGGGGTGGGGGAGAGAGGGAGAGGGGTGAGGAGAGGGAGAGGGGGAGGAGAGAAGGGGGAGAGAAGTGGAAGAGTGTAAGGTGTCCTTGAGACTCTTGAAAGGCGCCCATAAATAAAATTTATTATTATTATTATTAAGAGTGGGGAGGGAGGGAGGGGTAGAGGGGTAGCGGGAGTGGAGGAAGAGAAACGGGGGAGTGGTGGAAGAGGGACAGAGGGGTAGGGGAAGGGGTGGGGAGAGAGGGGAAGGGAGGGGAAGACAGAGGGGTGGGGGTGGGAGAGGCGTGGGGTAAGGGGATAGAAGTGGAAGAGTGGGGAGGGAGGGGTAGGGGGAGTGGTGGAAGAGGGACAGAGGGGTAGGGGGAAGGGGGTGGTGGTAGAGAGGGAAGGGGGGTGGGGAGAGAGTGATGGGTGGGAGAGGGAGAGGGGTGACGAGAGGGAAACATAGAAGCATAGAAATTAAGTGCAGGAGTAGGCCATTCGGCCCTTCGAGCCTGCACCACCATTCAATAAGATCATGGCTGATCATCCAACTCAGTATCCTGTACCTGCCTTCTCTCCATACCCCCTGATCCCTTTAGTCACAAGGGCCACATCTAACTCCCTCTTAAATATAGCCAATGAACTAGCCTCAACTACCTTCTGTGGCAGAGAGTTCCAGAGACTCACCACTATCTGTGTGAAAAATGTTTTCCTCATCTCAATACTAAAGGATCTCCCCTTTATCCTTAAACTGTGACCCGCTTGTCCTGGACTTCCCCAACATCGGGACCAATCTTCCTGCATCAGACAAATGCAATTCAGGACTTTTCTCTTCACAAGCAAAGTCAGAATGACGGTTAGTGAAGAATTCGAATAATCGCTGAGCTTTCAGATGCTGCGCGCGCCCCCTGCACCAAAGGGGGGGGGGGGGGGGGTAGCGTGTGTCGTCACACACAAAGATCTTGTTGCGGAGAGCTCCGCTATAAGATCTTTGGTCACATACTAAGCACGCGCCTCCACAAACTGATGAGCGTCTTCTTGAATGGAGAGCGCGTGGCCGCCTCCACAAACAGTCACACACACTGAGGACCCGCACCCACAAAAAATATTTTGTGAGGAAGGGGAGGAGGAGGGTGGAGAGGGAGAGGGGGAGGGGGGGGGAAGAAGAGGGGGGATGAGAGGATGGGGGAGAGAGGTGAAGGGGGGGTGGAGGGGTTGGAGCGGGCGTGCATGAGTCGCGAAAAGAGAGAAGGGCAGAGAGAGAGAGAGAGGCTGGTACAACAACAAAAAATCTGGAGAAACTCAGCGGGTGCAGCAGCATCTATGGACCGAAGGAAAAGGGCAAAGTTTTTGGCCGAAACCCCTTCTTCCGGGTTTCGCTCCATAGATGCTGCCCCACCCGCTGAGTTTATCCAGGTTTTTTTATGTCTACCTTCGATTTTCCAGCATCTGTAGTTCCTTCTTAAAGACAGAGACTGTGCACGGTAAGGGAATGAGGAGGGAGAGGGGGAAGAGTGTGGAGGGAGGGGGAGAGTGGGATGGGAGGGGGAGAGGGGTGGGGGGAGAGAGGGGAAAGAGTGTGGGGGGGGGAGGGGGGGTCTAAGCTATAACAGTAAATTAAACATTGTCACTAATGCCAGCGTGTTGTAGAGTAATCCCTGCTGATGTGCTGGAACACAAAGAAGGACCCCATGAATCAACTAACTCACTTCAGCAGGGACTTTGCTTTCTTGCACTTTAATCGACCTCGCAGCACTTTCTTGAGCTTTTTTTATGCTTTTCCCACTAAATACAATGAACCTGCTGCAAGTTTCCACGACATTTATTCCACAGATCAACACATCGGAATCTCCAGTAAAACAGGCATCTGTGAAGCTCCCTCAGCCATTTTGTGTGCTAGCCTGAAACAAAGTGCGTGATTGGCCAACTGGCAGACACCTCAATGTTAAACGTGCTTTGATTGGACTAAAAAATTCCCGACATTTTTCCCGTTTTTCTGAGTCTCAGTGGTGATTTTTATAAATATTTTTACACAATATGTGAAAATTTCATGTAGTTTGGTGACTTGGGTCACGAAACTGCAGAATAAAGCTCCTCGGCCCACAGCCTATTATCTGTACTCCCTCTATGTCAACAATGTCTTTGAGCATTGGGCATTGTGACATCACACGATGGAACGTTCACCAGGGGCTGGGGCTCCTGCAAAGGCATATGTAAATGATCCATTCCGATTGGACATATGTGTGCATTGGGCATTGTGACATCACACAATGGAACGTTCACCAGGGGCTGGGGCTGGTGCTGCTTCTATGGGTGTGAAGCCAGTTTATTTTTGAAATAGTGTGGGGGGGGTGGGGGGGGTGAAGGATTTGATTAAAAACGTGTACTTAAACACGACGAAATGTAATGAGGAGCAGATACTTAGAAAGAAAAGTGAAATCTCTACCGAAATGGAAAAGATGTCGGCGATTCTGCGTCTGGTTTCGGAGTTGCAGGGAATCAAAGGAAGAAAGGCCGACAGCCGTCCATGTAAATGGATCCATTCCGATTGGACATCTGCGGGTATTGGGCATTGTGACATCACACGATGGAACGAATCAAAAGGAAGAAAGGCAGCCGGACGGCAGCCGGTCGGATGGCGAGAGAGAGAGAGAGAGAGAGAGAGAGAGAGAGAGAGAGAGAGAGAGAGAGAGAGAGAGAGAGAGAGAGAGAGAGAGAGAGAGAGAGAGAGAGAGAGAGAGAGAGAGAGAGAGAGAGAGAGAGGGAGAGAGGGAGGGAGGGAGGGAGGGAGGGAGGGAGGGAGGGAGAGGGAGAGGGAGAGGGAGAGGGAGAGAGTAAATAGAGAATTACCCTCAATAGAATCACTAAGAGAAGATTGGGAACATGAGCTAATGATAAAGATCTCGAAGGATAGATGGGAAAAGTATCTGATGAACACACATAATTGTTCTATTAATGCAAGACATAATTTAATTCAATTCAAATTATTACATAGACTATATTATTCAAAAACGAGGTTGAATAAATTTTATCCAAACGTCTCTCCCAGATGCGATAAATGTTTGTTTCAAAACGCTAATATAACACATTCATTTGTAGGATGTACAAAGTTGAATAAATTTTGGAGCGATATATTTGATATATTTACAAAGCTTTTCAAGTCAAGAATAGAACCTAAAACGGAATGGATTATATTTGGAATAATAGTAGAAGATATCAATTTAAATAAAGACCAAAGCGTTTTTTTTAATTGTGGGTTAATAATTGGAAAGAAATTGATACTTAAATTTTGGAAAAATACAGCCATACCAACTGTTAAAATGTGGATTAGGAATATGATGGACATAGCACGCCTTGAAGAAATGAGACTCCGACTAATAGATAAATATGACCAATTCTTAAGGAGTTGGTCTCCTTTCATCGACTTTTTGGAATCATGTGATGCAGCGGTACCGTAAAGATTGCTGATTTCAGTTCATGCCGTGGATAGATCTACATCTCTGAATAAAGATTTGAAAATTTCTCTTTTAAGGGGCCTTCTCTCCTATTTCTACTTTCCACTTTTTCTTTTTTTTATATACACACTTCACGTTTTTCTATTCTCTACCATCTATTTTTCCTCTTTTTCCCCTTTCTATTGTTTTCTTTTTCTTGGCTTGCTTACTTCCTGCTCAAAACATAAAACTAGAGGTTGTACATAGAATGGATTATGGTATGACATAGTTGGCACCTAAAATTAGGTTCCACTGTACTATTTTGTACTGTATTAACTTCTAATAAAATAAACAAAAAAAACAAAACAAAAAAAAAAAAAAAACCTTTTCACCCAGAGAGTTGTGAATCTGTGGAAATCTCTGCCTCAGAAGGCAGTGGAGGCCAATTCTCTGGAGGCTTTCAAGAGAGAGATAGATACTCTTAAATTTAGCAGAGTCAAGGGATATGGGGAGATGGCAGGAATGGGATACTGATTGTGGATGATTAGCCATGATCACAGTGAATGGCGGTGCTGGCTTGAAGGGCCGAATGGCATACTCCTGCACCTATTGTCTATTTCATGAAACACATATCTTTTGGGGGTTATTTTACTGCTTATGTGTTAGAAAAATTCTACGCTTCTGTTATGTAAACTACCAGCGGAAAGCTTGAGAATCACTTTAAATTTATTGAAAATGCAGGAGCTTCAGGGGGCGTTGCCCCCTGCACCCCCACCGGGGGCCTAGCTAGCCTGTCGTGGAACAACCCCATTGAAGAAGATAACAGTGGTTACCCAGACCTCATTGCTGGTTGCGAAGGGGCCCCCATAACAGTTCAAGCTTCAGGGCCCCAAAAATGTAGGTCCGCCACAGGAAGATAGGGTGGCCAAGAAGGCCTTTTATTATAACAACGTTTAAAATACATTTGGACAAGTACATGGATAGGATAAGTTAAGAAGGATATGGGCCAAATACTGGCAGGGGGAACTAGTGCAGATGGAGCATGTTGATCGGTTTGGGCAATGGGCTTGTTACAATGCTCTATGACGGTTCGATTTCAGATGTGCAGGCTTGGATTTTAATTAGTGTCCAGTGCTCCATTCTATAAATCAAAACCGGGGCAGGATTTATAATAAATATATTCTAAAACAATTTGTAGACTAAAAGCACTGTCCCACTGTACGAGTTCAATCAAGAGTTCTGCCGAGTTTGCCCTGAATCAAACTCGGAGATTTACGGTAATGGCCGCTCGTAGGTACTTGGGGCTCTCGTGGACATTTTTCAACATGTTGAAAAATCTTCACGAGTCTTCCCGAGCTTACCGCATTTCCCGAGTACCTGCCATTAGCGTTACGAGTCCCCGAGCTCCGATGTACCCGCTACATACATTCTACGTGCTTCCACGAGTTTGATTTTTTTTTAAACTCGGGAGAGCTCTTCAATGAACTCGTACAGTGGGACAGGGCTTTAAGAAACGGGAGCAGGAAGTGGCCACTTGAATACAATCATGGTTTACATATGACCTCATTTGCACCTTTTCACATAATTCATTTATAGCTTTCTTCTCCTTGTCCTTTAATCTATCAATCAAGAATAAATCAAAATATCCAGTTTTATGAGATTGTTTTCAGTTCAAAAAGGGTGAACTACTGTAGAATCATGCACAAATAAACATTTAAAAACATTAAGCCATCCCCACAGGCTGCACTAGCTGGATGATGTACCAGTATCTCACAATTGTTTCCAATAATTTAATTACCAGACGCCCGTAAAATCTCAGTGACAATCTGAATCCCTCTTGTCCCAGTGTCAGTGCCAGAATCTTATTTGAACCAGATCCAGCAGAAACAAAACCACATTAAACTTCTCAAAATCACTTTAGTAAGAAAAAGTTAATAAGTATTTTAATTGTTCACTCAAGTGTGCTGTTTTGACATCAGATTCCGTGGTTCCAATGACGAGGGAACTGCTCGACAGCAAGAATGAGCCAAGATTATACAATAACTGCTCAAATAATGAGTGTAGGAAAGTACTGCAGATGCTGGTTTAAATCAAAGGTAGACACAAAATGCTGCAGTAACTCAGAGGGACAGGCAGCATCTCTGGAGAGAAGGAATTCCTTCCCGCTGAGTTACTCCAACATTTTGTGTCTACCTGCTCAATTAATGAATTGGATAATGGGATCCAGTGACAAGTAAGATGTACTTTTAAACCTCTGTGTATGAATTACACCCACTTTTGCTTATTCCTTTATTTCACAACCACAAGCCAAATCATACTTGATCTGGTCCTCTGCACACACTTGTTCATCCTGCAACCATGTTTACTTTTTGGAGTCCCATCAATATTAATGTCCTAGAGGCTTCAGCGGTACAACCATCCCACAAACAGGAGCAATCCATGAGCAGCAAGGCCTGAGGCAGCAGATCCCAAGATCCAACCATTGGGCCACCACACTGTCCTTTAGACAGCTCGTGCCATCAGGCCTTTGAATTGAACTGCTTTTCATCTCCCAAATAATCGGGAGGTATTCAAAAATAGCTCAAAAGGATTTATATAATTTTAAAATATTAGAGCATACACAAATAACATAAGCAAAGACACATATAAGTGATGTTAATTAGAATTTACTATCAAATCAACAATGGATATAAAAAGACGCTCACCTTTCTAATAAAGAGAGGTGAACTAATTCAAGAGTATGTGGCAGCACCAAATAGGCCAGCTGATACAAGGCTGAGATGGTGAATGGACCCCATGTCTGTTCTCCACCTTTAGACTGAGTATCAAGTGGAGAGGGAAGTCAGATGAGCCAACATCTCACCGCCAGCTGATATCTAACTTCTGTATTGCAATGTGTATAAATGAGGAAGGAGCTGTTCCACAAAGACCACGGGAAACAAAGTATGTTAGATTGTCCATTACACTGCCTCTTACCTGTCAATTTTCACTGGACTTACAACTGGAAGTCCTAATCGAAGAACTAATCAAACTATGCTACATCCTTTTAGAAGGTTCTGAAACCAGTATGTGGTGGGAGATTGCAACCTTCACGTGGTCTGCCCTGTTTCGACAAATGCAATCGACCTGGTGTGCACAATCAAATAAGATCAAATAGAATAAGTTGTCCTACAACTTTAGGCTGTGCACGCCATACGCAAGAAGAAGAAACCAGTATGAATAGAACAAGCAACTATGTCCATCATAGATCTATCAGACAGCAGAATCATATATAAAGAGCAACATTCTGAACTAGGAAACATAATTTATGATATTTAATTTAATGTTAAATCATGTAAATCCAGATCCTACCATCCCCCCCTCCCCCCCCCCCCCCTTCAACAGGAACGTTGAAGCTTTTGCCAAAAAAACATTATTTACAGCCTCCGAAGGAACTTCTTGCTTTTTATGCATTTCCATATGTTTGCTGAAACTGGCAAAGTGGTTCATTTGTTTAAAAAAATAATAAGTAGTCTTTTATTTCATCTACTACCTCTATTTCTATTTCCAGTAACCCAATGGATAAGTGATGCAATTGAACGGGTTTGCAGCTTCCCTTCCCAATTGTGTCATACATTACTTTCAGAATGGCACAAAAATTGGCATTTTCTTTGCTTTTGAGATTTTTATTCCAGAATTATAGTAGAACTATGGAGTGTGTACAATTATCAATTAAGTAATGTTGCTTCGTGCAAAGCAGTTTCTCGACTTAACATTGTTTATATTGTCCTACTGCCAATTTATGAAAACACTGAACATGCTATGCTAATCCATCAGATGGTGGATTAGCACAACATGTTTAATTAAATATTAAACATATTTAATGTTTAGGTAGCATATATTCCAGTCAAGGCAAGGCAAGGCAACTTTATTTATATAGCACATTTCATACACGAGGCAGACTCAAAGTGCTTCACATAAAAACATGTCATACAATAAAATGAAATAATAAAATGAAATAAAATAGAAGAATTAAAAGAAAAGAAAAGCAAAATTAAAAATGCATTATAAAAAGTGCAAAAGTAAAAAGTGCAATGTAGTTAAGATTTAGCTGAAAGCTAAAGTAAACATAAAAGTTTTCAGTCTTGTTTTAAAAGTGGTCAAAGTTGAGGCAAGTCTTAAATCTTCAGGAAGTTTATTCCAGCTATTTGTTGCATAGTAACTAAATCCTGCTTTCCCATGTTTTGTATTTACTCTGGGAATCACTAACAGATTGGTTTCAGAAGATCTTAGCGGTCTAGAAGGCTTATATAGTGGAAGCATGTCAGTGATATACTTTGGTCCTAAACCATGTAGTGATTTATAGGTGAGCAGCAGGATTTTGAAATCAATTCTCTGACATACAGGGAGCCAATGTAAGGATTTAAGAATTGGTGTAATGTGTTCAAATTTTTTGGTCTTTGTTAGAACTCTAGCAACAGCGTTCTGAACAAGCTGTAGCTGCCTGACAGTTTTTTTCGGAAGACCTGCAAGGAGACCGTTACAATAATCTAGCCTACTAGTAATAAAGGCATGTACAAGTTTTTCTAAGTCTTGAGCTGACATGAGTCCTCTTAATCTTGCTACGTTTTTGAGGTGATAGTAGGCCGATTTTGTTACTGATTTGATGTGACTGTCGAAATATAAATCTGAATCCATAATAACCCCAAGATTTCTGGCTTTGTTAGAAGTTTTCAGGGACAGAGAGTGAAGGTGTCAATTACAAGTGCCTGCCCAGAATGGGGAGGGAATAATCAGGCAATACAATGATACCATGATCTTCCTCACTAAGTCGGTGGAAATTCAACTGCAGGGAGACTTACGGGTATGTTTTTCATCCTGATCTGGGGACTGTCACAGTTATAGTAGTATTAGGAATAGAAATATAGATACTCTCCCTGGATGAAATTATTTTGATTCTTTCCATGGTTTTCTCAACTTTTGGGGAATTTATTAAAACAAATGAGGAAAAAGACAATTTTATATGTGCTGGCAACCAGTGCTTGTGAAAATTGTTTGGACTGCCTTTTTTTCCCTTGCTCCACTACCATATTTATCAGTTGCATTTGGACTGTGAAGGGATTGTCAATCTTCTCCCTGTGGTTAAAATTATCAAATACTATAAATATACAAATTCGGACCAGGACAATGCCACTTGGTCCCTTGTGCTTGCTCTGACTCCAATCTGTTAGATAAATAAACAGCAGTAATATAAATGCAATGGCCTAATTCTAAAAGGGATACAAGAATAGAGATATCTGGAGTAATTTTGCATAGTTGGTGGAAAGTGTCAGGGCAGGTTGGAAAAAGTATACAGACATCTGGACCAAGGCCTAAGAGTTAAAGGATCACTACTGCTTTTCTTAGAATATTATTGACTTGGAATTGGCGTAAAAGGAACAACTTGCAAACTTACAGATAACAAAATCTGGAGGCATTGTGAACAGTGCGGAGGATACCAACACACCAATGAGTCATAAGCATGTGAGTAAAATGGGGCGGTTATGTGGCATATTAAATTTAATAGTGACAAATATGAAGTGTCACTATAAGATAGAAAAAAATAAGCAGCAGCCAAATAAAGGTAATGGCATAATTCTGAAAGGGTTACAAGAACACAGTTCCGGAGTAGATGTGCATAGCTGGTTGAAAGTGGCAGGGCAGGTTGGAAGAAATATGCAAAGTTCTGGGCTTAATACTGTTACACTTGCATTGAAGATGTGATTAATTTTTTAACACTGATTCATCCACAACTGGTCTACTGTGTCCACCTTTGAACACCACACTCTAGGAAATATCTAAAAGCTTTAGAAAGACTGCAGAAAAGATTAACAAAAATTATTCCAGGATTGAGGGGCTTTAGCTAAACTGAAAGCAAAGCTTACGAGATTCTCCTTGAAACCAAGGAGATCATAAGGCCATGTGATCGAGTAGTTGGTGAAAAACTGTTCACATTAATTAAGTTGTTAAAAATGAGTGAACATAGCATAATGGTGTTAGCAAAAGAATTAAGTAGTGATGAGTGGTGTGCTCGGGGTTCGGTGCTGGGCTCATTGCTGTTTGTTATCTATATCAATGATTAGCAAGTTTGCAGATGACCCTAAAGTGGGTGGTATTGTGAAGATGGTTGTCAAATATTGTAACAGGATCTTGATCAACTGGCTAGGTGGACTGAGGAATGGTTGATGGAATTTAAATCAGAGAAATGTGAGGTGTTTGGGAAGACTAACACAATGAATGGTAGGGCTCTGGGGAGTGTTTTGTAGAGCAGCGAGATCTATGAGTGCAGGTACATAGTTCCTTAAAAGTGGCATCACAGGTAGATAGGGTGGTCAAAAAGGCCTTTGGCACATTGGCCTTCATCAGTCAGTGTATTGAGTATAGAAGTTGGAAGGTCATGTTACAGTTGTATAAGACATTGGCGAGGCTTGTGTATTGTGTTTAGTTTTGGTCACCGTGTTAGGAAAAATGTTGTCAAATTGTAAAGGGTACAGAGAAGATTTACAAGGATATTGCCAGAACTCGAGGGCCTGAGCTCTAGGGAGATATTAAGCAGGCTAGGACTTTATTCTTTGGTGCACAGGAGGATGGATCTAATAGAGGTGTACAAAATAATGAGCGGAATCGATCAGGTAAATGCACAGAGACTTTTGTCCGGACTAGGGGAAATCGAGAACCAGACGACATAGGTTTAAGATGATAGGGGAAAGATTCAATAGGAACCTGAGGGGTCTTTTTTTTTTTACACAGAGGAGGTGGGTATATGATATGTGTTGCTGCAGGAGGTAGTTGAGGTAGGTACTATCGCAATGTCTAAGAAACATTTAGACAGGTACATGGATAGGATAGATTTAGAGAGTTAGGGCCCAACTATGGGCAGGTGGGGCATGTAGGTCAGTGTGGGCAAGTTGGTCTGAAGGGCCAGTTTTCATGCTATATGACTCTATGGCTCTGAGAGTTGGATAGGTATGAGAGGAAATATTTTGCAAGGTTGCAAGGTAGACTAGTTAGATTGTTCTTATATAGAGCCAGTATGTACTTCTTCCATGCTACAATGATTCTATGATTCTACAACTTCTGTGTGGATCACAGGAGTCTTGAAGACACAAAGAGAGCTACTTCTGTAAACAAATAAAGAGAAGGTCTGCTGTATAAGCACCAACCATGTTTTTCTCCACTGTCTTTGGAGGGGGGATGGAAGGGAATTGACATCATGCATCAGCCCATATTTGATTTTCTGATTGAACTCTTCAGCAGACCCTGGATAATCCCAATGGTTGGACCTAAATTTAGATTTTCAATCAGAATTTGTCCTAATATACCTTCAGCCAGTAGTGGTATCTTTGTTCAATTTATCAGGATACTTTATTTTACTCTAATTATATTAAAAGTTTGCTAGCAATAGAATTATGTTGGGCCTGAACATCGAGCTGCCGTTGCGGCAAATGCGGAGGGCCCATAGGCCCCGACCACGGGTGAACAAGAGGAAGAGGACTGAACTTTATTGCCTTCCCTCACAGTGGGAAACGTTGATTCTGCTGTGTGTGGATGTTCATGTTAAATTCTACCATGTATTGTGTTCTTTTTATTCGTATGGCTGTATGGTAATTCAAATCTCACTGCACCAATTGGTGTATGTGACAATAAATGTCTCTTGAATTCTCTTGATGTTTACAATATCTTTAAAAGTGATCATTTTGCAGATCCCAGATGTCCAATTCCATTAATTTTGATTGCCTGGATCAAATTCTTCAAATATTTGTTTTTTGCTTTTTTTATGTGGGGATTGCTGACAAGACTGTCATTTAGACCCAGGCCTAATTGTTGCTGAGAAGGTGGTGATCTATCTCCTCATATGTTCCTATACTACTGTTAAAATGAGAGCTGCAGGTTTTAAACCCAACCTTGATGAAGCAATGGCAATATATTTCAAAGTCAGAATGATTTGTGACTCAGAAGGAACATGCACCTGATTATCTGCCATTTCTAAGTGGCGGAAGTCGCAAATTTCCAGATGTTCTTAAAGACTTTCTGTAGAATCAACTGAGTTGGAATGCCCTTGTCAAAATTAACTGACATCTATCTTGCCCTTTCTCTCACACCATCAAGAAACTATGAGATGCAGTTGAACCTTTTGAGTACAGATGTTGTTTTGTAATTAAATAGCAATCAATTTGTACTTAGCAAAGTCCCAAAATCAGAGCATGTGGTCAGTCAGAAATGGATCAGGAACATCGCAGCCTATTCCACCACAAAATAAGTCTTCTTTCCACTATTCTTTCTGAAAGGTTCCCACTACTATCCATAATTTTAATTCATGCTGGATCTCGCTTTACACTATCAAGAAAAAGTCACAGATTTTAATCAGAATATATATTAAAAAAGATATTTCACAAAAAGGTAGTTCACAACAGCCAGCCCTGCATTATAACCATTCAGGTTAAAGAAATTCACCTTACACAATTTTCAAATCATGGCAAAATTTTGAAATATGGCATAAAATTCACTCTCAAAATGGAAATTCACTATGGAAAAGGCAAATTAAAAGAAATTCAACTAACTAAAATGGAAATTATCGCTTCATATCATGGAAAATTGCAGTACATCCCGTTTTCTAGGAACACAAACCCCTCTCCTCCCTCCACCCCATGGAGTCACCTGTAGTTTTACCCACAATTTAACTTGGGACAAAGTGCCATATTTATCTTTTCGATTCTATGCATCTTTCTATAATGTCTCTTTCCCCTGTGTCCTTCACCAGCTGTACAAGCTACCAGTTTGCTCCAGTTCTTCCTCAATTAAGTACTCTGACCTCAGCAATGTTTTCATATCTGAATATTACTAATGTTCCCTGCAGACTAGAACTGGTCACAATCTAAAAGCACAATCTGGTTAATCATTACCTTCTTTATTTAAATGCAATGCATAAAGATGGTTGTTTAATATTGGTAGTAAACTTCTTGAATATGTAAGTTCATGGACAAATGCCCATTAAGCACACTTTTTAGAAATTCATTCCAACTGACAAGTTCAAGTACATAGCTCTGTAAAGGTGGCAACACAGAGAGGCTTATGGTATGCTTGCCTTCATTGTTAGAGGCATTAAGTACAAGCGGCAGGAAGTCATGATGCAGCTCTAGAGGATTTTGGGTAGGCCGCATTTGGAATATTGCGTGCAGTTCTGATCGCCCGTTGCAGGAAAATTTTTGAAGCTTTCAATACGGTGCAGAGGAAGTTTACCAGAATGCTCAATGGATTAGAGGGTTTCAGCTACAGAGAGAGGTTGGATAGACTTGAATTGTTTGCTCTGGAAGGTCGGAGGTTTAGGGAGACTTGATGGAAATATATAAAATTATGAGAGGCATAGATAGGGTAGACAGTCAAAACCTTTTTCCCGGTAGGGAAACGTCTAACATTAGAGGGCATAGCTATAAGGTGAGAGGGGGAATGTTTAATGGAGATATGCGGGGCAAGTTTTTTTTACATATTAGGGTTGGGTGCCTGGAACACATTGCCGGCGCTGGTGGTGGAGGCAGATACAATAGTGGGTTTCAAGAGGCTTTTGGATAAGCACAAGGAAATGTGGGGCAAGTTCAGATAGGCATCGTGTTCGGCACAAACATTGTAATATTTTCCATACTAAATTCAACTACCATCATCAACTATAAATCTAAAACAAAGGTGAGAAAGAGGTTTTAACTGTTCCTTATTGGGCTGCAGGAGCAAGGCTGGAAGAGGACAACATAGGGTGGAACAGCAGCACAGCTAATATAGTTGCTGTCTCACAGTGCCAGAGACCCAGATTCGATCCTGACCTTTGGTACTGTCTGTGTGGAGTTCACACAATCTCCCTGTGACTGTGTGGGTTTCCTTTGTGGTTTTGTAGGTTTATTGCCTCTGTAGATTGCCCTTAATGTCTTGGGAGTTGATGCAAAAGTGGGATAGCATTGAACTAGTGTGAACGGGTGATTGATGGTCAGCATGGGCCACAGGGCCTGTTTCCATGCTGTATCCCTAAAGTCCAAAGCTAGCACTAACCCTGCCCAAAGATCCATCAGTGGTAATGCCAACATAACCCCAGAACTGAAGTTGTTGCCCACAAGAGATGCCAGTATAGGCATACACTGTCAGGATTGCCAAAGCACTGAAACAAAGTTCCATCCAACCTTGAACCCCAAAGGAATCCGATTTATATCCAAAAATACTTTTATATAAATAATAACCAAGTCATAGGCAAATGCCAAGAATGATTCTAAACTGCAGATTTAAGCTCTTTCTGTGTAAGTCATTATCTCCTCTGGATGAGTAATGCTGGTGCTACTGTTGAACCATATGTTTGCTATTACCTTGGGGTTTTCTTCGAAGCGGAAGCTGAGTAAATTCCCAGGCAGCTCTATATTTAGTTTCCAGATACATGATGCATTTCTGCTGAAAAACTTAACTTTAGGAAACTAATATTCACTGCTTGGTGTCTTTGAAATTTCCCCCACTTTGGTATTCAAAAGAATCTTTTAGATTACAATAGGAAATTGCCCCTTTAAGTTCATTTCCCCAGGAGCTTTGAAAACGGAGTTTCCTTTTATATTTCATCCGACATAGTGACTTGTTGTCATTTTGCTTATGCTGCGTTTTCAAAGTAGAAAATGGAAAAATGCACACTTACTATACACTGACACTATATTTTAGAAGCAAGTCGCCTCAAGAAACTTTTTTTCTGTAAATGTTGCTTCTCAAAAAATAAAGTGCCAATTCATAAATTGCTGTCAATTTCTCTCATGATCATGACAAAAAATTAATATCCTACTGGAACATACTTTTGGTATGACCTTAATTTTGAAACACTCAATTATTCAGTTTACTTCCAAGCCTTCCATTTCATTAACACTTAACATTATACACTGACAAGTTCTTTCTTCAGGCTTATGCAATATTCTTCAGCATCTGAAATAATGAATCCACCCATTCTCTTAGTCAGAAATCTAAGCAAACTAAGGGTTTGGGAGTCCGATAAGATCAAATCAAAATTTCAGTGAGGAATACAAGCAAAAAGAATAAGGAATTCTCTAACCAAAGCCATACCTATAGGAAATGTAACATAAGCAAACCAGTGGCACGATTTAAATGGGACTCAGCTGCATATGACAATAAACTCAACTTGCTTTGGTAGTGACCTTCAATGTGTCCTATCCATGATCTCCTGAATAGTCAGCTGAGCTATGCCCTGCACCATGCAGTGCTGAGCATTGGAACCAAAAGAGTCCTTTGGCCCACCAAGCGTATATCAACCCAAACAGATCACATTGACACCAATCTTACACTAATCCCCACTATTTTCCCCACATTCTCATCAATTTCCCACAGATTCTACCATTCACCTACACTCTAGAGGGGAAATTATCATGAGCAATTTACTAACCAACCCCCATCTTTGAGAGGAAACCCACATGGTCTGGCAGGCCAGGTCAAGTAAGTCATGTCAAGTTCAGTTTATTGAACTCTAGTAGCTGCCAAACTGTGCTGCCATTGTGTAATGTCTTACAGAAAACTGCACAAAGGAATGTGTGTTATCAAATAATTGTTTGGTTTAGTTTTGCCCTTTTCTCTCTCATACCAAAGAGCAAGAAATAGCCGGCAGTGATGCAAGATTCAGTTATCACTACAAATTACCTATCTCACGAGATAGCAACTCTCACTTCATCACTGACCAATATCCGGCACCAGCCATATCAATGGGGTTAACTCTTATTTGTGCCATGAAATAGTCTTGAAAACTCACTCGGATTTAGAGTGATCCATTGCACAAGGTTTGTAAGTAAATAAAAATTAATATCAAGCTTGCAAAATTTTCTAATGCTGCGTTTACAAAGCAGAAAATGGAAAAATGCACACTTACAATGTCACGATATTTTAGCTTGCAAATTGCAAATTAATTTTGTGACGCTTTGGTAAGAATGGTAACATAGAGCCACAGTGTGGAAACAGGCCCTTCGCCCAACTTGCCAACACCGACCAACATGCCCCATCTACACTAGTCTCTGCATTTGGCCCATATCCCTTCTAAATCTATCCTATCCATGTACCAGCCCAAATGTTTCTTAAGCGTTGCGATAGTACGTGCCTCAACTACCTCCTCTGACAGCTCACTCCATATACCTACCACTGATGGAGTAAAAATAATGGAGTGGCGCAGCGGTAGAGTTGCTGCCTTACAACGCCAGAGTCCTGGGTTCAATCCTAACTACGGGTGCTATCTGTACAGAGTTTGTACGTTCTCCCTGGGACCACCTGGATATTCATGGGGTGCTCCGGTTTCTTCCAACATTGCAAAGTCATGCAGGTTTGTAGGTTAATTGGCTTCTGTAAATTGGCCCTGGTGTGAAAGATGGAACAAATGAATGGGTGATCGTTGGTCAGTGCAGGCTCGGTGGGCCAAAGGGCCTGTTTTTACACTGTGTCTCTAAAACGTAATTGGAGACAATAAATATGTGATGCTCATATTCCCATGACTGACTAAAGAGATTAAATGATTCCACAGGCCTGCATCATCAAATCTTAGTTATTTCCCAAGGATTCTTCGAGTGCCTCTGTTGCAACGTTCAAGATAGCTGGGAAACCTCATACATTACACAATCTTTGCTGCCTCAAGGTATTCTGTTCAACACCCCCTAAAGTGCAGCATTCACTTCAAATTAAGTATCAGAGCACCCTGCATAGATTATCTATATTGTCCTTACTCTTAACATCTGTTCTTAATCACATCCAAAGTGATTCACCAGGAGAAACCCCCTCCCTCCCTAACATTGCTGGGCAAGTACTTGAGCTGGTGCCTAGTAGGTGTTCAGTGTCAATGCAACCTCAAAGTGACAATATCTGAAGAAGAAGTGATCACCCTTTAAAATGGGAGAAGTCGCCACAAAGGATTAAAGTAATGAGCAAAGGCAGACAAAAATGCTGGAGAAACTCAGCGGGCGAGGCATCATCTATGGAACGAAGCCCTTCGCTCCATAGATGCTGCCTCGCCCGCTGAGTTTCTCCAGCATTTTTGTCTGCCTTTGATTTTTTTCCAGCATCTGCAGTTCTTTCTTAAACACAAAGTCATGAGCAAGAGCTGTTGAGGTAAGATTTTTATATCTGCCAAAGAAAGACACAAAAAGCTGTAGTAACTCAGCGGGACAGGCAGCATCTATGGAGAGAAGGAATGGGTGACGTTTCGGGTCGAGACCTTTCTTCGGACTAATTAGGGAAATGGGAAACGAGAGATATTGACGATGATGTAGAGAGATAAAGACCAATGAATGAAAGATATGCAAAAAAGTAACGATGATAAAGGAAACAGGCTATTGTTAACTGTTGGGTGTAAACGAGAAGCTGGTGTGATTTGGATTGGGTTAAAGAGAGAGAGGGAATGCCGGGGTGTCTTGAAGTAACTACCATTACCATCTGCCATTAGGTTCAGACAAGTGAGCACAGCCTACAATGCGGTCGGATGAGGCAGATTTGTCTTCAATCAGCTGTGTGACCGCAGGCTCACCATCTCTGCTGGTCAGACAATCCTGGTGCTGGGCATCTATATAGGGTACTCCAGTGAAGGCAAGAATTGAAATACATATGCTTCAGAATAGTCCCCTCCTTTATGATTGTATTTTCTTCTCGTGCCATGTTAAAATGAAAAAAAGAATGAACATAACGGCATGTGATGAATGATTAGATGTGTTGATAGTGAGAGGCATGATATTGCATAAAGATGAGGTAACATGTCAGTGGTGGCTAGGAATGTGCTGAAGCTGATGGACAGATGGATGGGAACTCCAGAGTCACCCAAATGCAATGCACCTTTAAATTCTAAATCTAAAACTGAGTCATGCACATCATCAGTGCACCCAGACAACTTAAATGATCAAGAAAACAGGAAATGGTAGTTCGCACCATTGACGATCTAAAGAGGCTCAAGCAAACGTACAGCAGAAGTTTTCAGTAGCTGAACACAGGCAGCCTCTCCACTCGCAGCATGTTGGAAAGCATGTTGAAAACAGCCTAATCATTATGTTTTACATCTATTACATATTAAGTTCCATATCATAATTAATAATTATGCTGCATGCAATGAAGATATACACTTCCTTATTCTTAAATAATCTCTCTAACTTAATTCCTTTTCCTATAGGGGCAGCAAGGTGGCGTCAATAGACAATTGGTGCAGGAGTAGGCCATTCGGCCCTTCAAGCCAGCACCGCCATTCAATGTGATCATGAATGGCGGTAGAGCTACTGCCTTACAGCGCCAGAGACCCAGGTTCGATGCTGTCTACACGGAGTTTGTATGTTCTCCCCATGACCTGCGTGGGTAGTCACTAGTGGTCGAGTGTGGCAGCCTAGCCTGCAGCTGTTCGTCCTTCACCCTTTTTTTAAATTTTTAGTTTGTCAAAAAGTTTTGTTTTGGAGGCCTTTTAGTCTTTTTATGTGGGGGGATGGCAGGGGGATGGGTGGGGGTGGGGGGGGACCGTTTTTCGCAGTCCCTACCTGGGTCGAGGATGCGTCTTTCCTCCGAGCCGCATCTTCGTCCCCTCCTCGCGGCCTACCACCTGGACTAGCACGGCCTTTCCTGTCGGAGACCGGCCAGAGCTTCGAGCTGCAGCGGCGGCACAGCACTGAGGTACCATCGTGGAGCGGGCAATGCCTTACCTGGGTCACCGTGTTGGAGCTCTGGAGTGCTGGGACTGCCGACTTCAACATCGTGGAGCTGTGGTCTGCGGAGCTTCCAGCCGCGGCAGCGCTGACTATAACAATGCGGAGCCTGGGACCTATCGCCGAGGTCGCCAGTGTTAGAGCTCCGAAAAACTGTGGACCTCGGGAGCTGCGGTTTCTGGGAGGAAGCAGCCGTTTCGGAACTCCAAGCCGCTGAGAGCGTTCTTCCGACGCCGGAGTTCCATCATTCCGGTGAGCGGGCCCGAAAAATTGGGCTGCCGTAGCCTCAAATAGGCCCCGACCACCGGTGAACATAGAGGACGACCACGACTGAACTTTGCTGCCTTCCCTCTCAGTGGGAAACGTTGATCCCGCTGTGGGGGGGAATGTTTTTTATGTATAATGTTAAATTACATAGTGTTATGTTTATCTTATTTGTGTGCTGCAATGGCAACTCAAATTTCACTGCACCAATTGGTGTATGTGACAATAAATGTCTTATGTCTTTGTCTATGTTTTCTCCAAGATCTTCTGTTTCCTCACACACCCCAAAGACATACAGGTTTGTAGGTTAATTGGCTTGGTATAAACACTAATTTGCCCCTAGTGTGTGTAGGGTAGTGTTAATGTGAAAGGATCACTGGTCAGTGTGGACTCGGTGGGCCTGTTTCCGTGATGTGTATCTAAACTAAACTAAAACTAAACTTTAGCTTCAGAATAGCCATTTCATATTTGTTAAAACAAAAGATTGTACAATACCCTTGTTAATACAATTGTATGAAATACAGCTGACCACCAGTCTAAGACATCAACCATTTTGGACAGATAAATTAATGTTAGTATAGCCAAGAATACAATACCCATATATTTAGTGGTTGTGCATCAATATAAATCAGCATTAAAAATAGATCCACAAATCACAACATTTGCCAAACTGCTTTTTTTCCTGGATGCTGCCAAAATATGGTTTATTTTGGTGCCTTCCCTCACAGTGGGAAACGTTTTGATTCTGCTGTGGGAATGTTTTATGTTGGACTCTATTGTGTGTTGTGTTCTTTATTTTATTGTATGGCTGCATGCAAAAACAAATTTCAGACCTCGGTCTGACAATAAAGTGCCATCGTATCACATCAAAATTACAATGAATCTGAGAATGTTAATTACTAAAAATGCCACTTACAGGAAATGTCTATTTAAACATTTCACAGTGGTGATCATTAATCATATTCAGAGATGTATAAACAAACATCACTGTCAGAACCGTGCTAAAAATCCACTCAAACAAGCTAGGAGTCCACGTGGTAATCATAATGGAAACATACATGATTTAACAACATAAAAACTAAATACAACTTTGTATGCTCTGTCTAACAGATTTGAAATTTTAATTAAACAAGACCTGGATTATGCTTAATTGCTGGATTCATTACAATGTCACCTGCTCTGAGTGCCTGAATATTATGCATAAGTTTGAGTTAGTCAAACAGTCCATGTTCTGACAAGAAATATAACGACGTTTGAAACTAGTCAGCGGCAATGATGTGGTTTTACCAACGGATACAGTGATCAGTGCAGTGAGATTGTCAGCAAAGCCCAGCAACAGCAGCATCAATACAATTTCTACTTCATTTATTCTGTGTTCATCCTAAAATTATTAAAATATTTTCGATTCATTACCCACTAAATTACTTGGAAGAAAATTATTTGATGCATCTGAGAAATTGTTGTAAAATAACTTTAATCTAACCCATTAGTTAGAATGCCCTGAATAGAGACTAATAGTGATATAATTCAAAACATTGTGTAGTAATTGTTGCCATTGGTGCAAAGAAGGTGATGTAAGATAATTCATTTTTTTGCAGAGAGAAGAATAGCTTATGATAAAAATCAATATTTTTCCATTGAGAGATATTGACACCCACCCAAACTCAAACACGTAGTTTACACAACACATTGCATTTTAGCGTTTTGTACTGAAAATAGATAATTCTGTGAGCCGTCATGATCAGCAGGGATCTTTGCTAGCTGGCAATGTCTATAAAAGCATATAACTCAACTGAATTAACTTGGGAAATGACATATCCCATTAATAATACTACTCATTGAGAGTGAAGATTGTAGAGTCATACAGCATGGAAACAGGCCCTTCAGTCCAACTTGCCCACGCTGACTAACATGCCCCATTTACACTATTTCGACCTGCCTGAATTTGCCCCATATCCCTCTATACCCAAACTATCTACATACCTATTTAAATGCTTCTTAAATATTGCTATAGTACCTGCCTTAACTATCTCCTTCCGCAGCTTGTTACATTACAATTTCATTAAAATCATAAGGCAGAGCAGAAGGGAATAACTGTGGTTATGCTGTCTATGAAAGGGCTGACCAATGCATTCTATTCTACCACGCTATCCCCACAATCCAGCAATTTTGTTGCATCATATTTATGTATCAATGTTGAGTCAAGAATTGCAGACATGGGATCATATTATATCTCTATTTTTATCAGTTTACAAAAACAATCTCATCATCAGGTTTTGACTTAGAATTATTCCATTGAAATAGATTTTGTCTTTGCACATGAACTTGTACTTAAGTTAATGAGTCACTGTTTTGTTTCATCTGGTTACAATATTAATCTCTAACAAATCAACTGCTCCTTTCAGACATTTACTCATCACATACCCTTCGAACTAGACTTTTGTCTGCAGAGTTACAACACACTCATTTCTTAGCAAATTCTGGAAATAAAACCGAGCGTCTGAACTCTGTGTAGAATTGCACAACTGCATAACATACCATGTATTGATCACATTGCCACCTTATATTCGTTAAACATTGTATATGAAATTTAACTGATGTAAAATATGTGGCGATAAAGTCTTACAAATGTTCATGCTGATGATCCAAGAACAGGAGTGCTAAAGTAAGCAATGTTAAAAGCGGTCACAAACCCAGTGGTTGTTGACAACTGGGCTTATACCAGAGAGACATGACCTGTGCAGCCAAGGAAGGGGAGACAGCAGCTTCCATCACACTCAACAGGAGGTGAAGGGAGTGTCACAGACTCCAGCAACATGAGGACCAGGTGCTGCCAGTCTCCAAAATTGTGTGTCCGGCCACGGTGCAACCTTGAGCCCCTCGTCTCAGTGCTGTGTGGTACACATTTGCCCCGATCTGTTAAACACCAGTCTTCCCAGGCAGCCTCTCCACACCGGGCCAAGGGGTGATTCATCACTGGGGAGCACCAGGTACAAAGCACAGCAATGAGGAGTTCCTCAATATCAGGTTCCCAGCATTGTGTCATGCTGCCTGAGCAGATGTGTTTTATTACGGAAATAGTCATTGGTTCAGGGAAGACTGACTTAAGGATGACCATCTTTACAAAATTCTTCCACAACTTTTAGCAATGTTACAAAATTTTGAGATTTAAAAAATCAAGTCTGCAATTTATCCCATCAGATAAAGCACAAAAATAAGTTTAATTTGACACCTAATTCACTTTCATATCTTCAGTATTAAAAAGGTTATGGCCATTTTCATACTCGGAAATTAGCATCTTGTTCCCTATTGATTTTCCATTGAATTAACACAAAAGCTGTGATCGAGGACAGTGAAATGGCCATAACCTTCTTAAAAATTAAGAGAACTGAAAGAAATTTTCAGTTATTATAGATTGAAGCATTCTGAACCAAATATGAAACAATCTTACTTGGATGACCTGAAATTAAAGCATATAATTAGTTAGTTACCCAATTGTAGCTAATTCCAAACTTCAATTACTAGATCTAAACATCTATCCATTTCTTAAGAAAAGATTAACATTTTTAAATAGCCTAAGTGTCCAAATAACATTCACAAAGAATTCACAATAAAACATGATTTTTAAATCTCATTGACATTAATTTATAGGCCAAATGGAAGGAATTTAGTGTTCAATTGCTGTAAATTAATGGCCATTTAAATTAGCTTTTGAGTGGGATCCTGTGGAACTCTGTGGAACGCGCTGGTTTAGAACATTCCCATTGCGGTAGATTTGTACCCCATATGCCCAGAAAAATACTGTGGGATTTAATGGGGCCCCAGATTAGCTCGGGCAGCTTACAGCCCAGTGGTATGAATATTGATATCTCTCACTTCAAGTAACCCCGGCATTCCCTCTCTGTCTATCCCTCCTCCACCCAAGTCGCACCAGCTGCTCGTTTTCACCCAACGAACAGCGAACAATGGTCTGTTTCCTTTATCATCGTAACTTTTTTGCATTCATTGTTCTTTATCTCTCTACAATACATCATCATCGAAATCTCTCGTTTCCCTTATCAGTCTGTCGAAGAGTCTCGACCCGAAACATCACCCATTCCTTCTCTCCAGAGATGCTGCCTGTCCCGCTGAGTTACTCCAGCTTTCAGACTCCATGACCCGCTGAGTTCTTCCAGCTGTCAAATGGAGACATGGGGGACCACAGATGCTGGCATGTTGAGCGAAACACAAAGTGTTGGAGCAACTCGATGGGCCGAATGGCCTAATTCTGCTCCAATGACATGAACTCATGAAGTGTCGAAGTAAGCCAGCGGGTCAGGCAGCATCTGTGGAGGGAATGGATAGGCAACGTTTCAGATCGGGTCCCTTTTCGAGCCGAATAAACGTCTGTCCATTCCCTCCGCTGATGCTGCCTGTCCCGCTGAGTTACTCCAGCGCTGTGTGAGTTCCTCCAACACTTTGTGTGTGTTTTATGATCATGATTCCAGCATCTGCAGTTTCTTGTCTCCACATAAACTAGGCCTCAGCAACACCGAGTGTACTAACCGGGAGATTATGTTGCTGCTGCCAAAACAACAGTTGGCAATGTATGCATGGTAGATGTCACATTGCGTGGGAAACGAGGTCTCCAGGGAGACAGACGCAAAGTGCTGGAGTAACTCCGCAGGACAGGCAGCATCTGTGGAGAACATGGACAGGCGACATTTCGGGTGAAAGAAGGGTCTAAAGTTTGAAGAGGGGTCAAATTTTAACTTCAAGAGTAAATTTGACTCGTGGAAATCTTTAAACATGTTTAACATTTTTCAAGAGTTAACATGTTTCACGGGTACCTGCCGTTAGCGCCACGAGTCGCTAAGTTGCTTCCACGAGTTCCGACTTTCCCACTACGTTAATTGTACGTGATTACCACGAGTTTAATTTGTTTTAAACTCGGGATCATTCGTGGGTCGACTCGCACCGTGAGGCAGGGGTTTAAAAGCTAAGAGCTAGAAACTAAAATGGTAACTTATGACCAAATATTTTTTATACCCCTAGAGATTTTGCCTCAAAGAAATGGAACTGCAATTTTTCCTGAACTTCTCATTTAATGACATTGCTGTGTGCCAAAGGAACTCGGCATATTTGGTTTATTAAAAAATTACATCGACAGGAAGATTAAATTTTGCGATTGTGCTGAATGTGGCATATCACCTTTCACAACCCCAGGATGTCCTAAAGCTTTTTATAGCCAGTGGTGCACTACAGGAAACACACCCGCTAATTTGTCACAAAGCTCCCAGAAACTGCAGTGAGATAATGACCAAATAATCTGTTACAGTTATGTTGGTTGAAGAAATAAATATTAAATTGGACACCAAGAAATTTCCCTGCACCTCATCAAAGTAGTGTGAGAGGACCTCTTAACATGCATTTGTGGTGCAATACTCCCTCAATACTATACACTGGGTTGATGTTCAAAAGAAGTGTACATGTCAAGATTGTAAAGCAATTGAGGCTGATATTTCATTGCTCTGCTTTCCTGGTATAAAAGCAGCTGAAAGATTTCCACCTATAATCCTGCATTATAATCCTGTTTATATGGAATAAAAATGGAGTCATTTATTTCTATGTGTGTCAGATGGGTGACCACGTTGTTATGGAGTCCATCTTTGCAGGCAGATTAACTTAATAAGCTTCTGGTAAAGCAAGTCTCTGTCAACCAATTAGACATTATTTTATCAATGTTATTAGCTCTAGCTTCTGAGAGAAGATACGTTCTAGATTCACTCAGGCCCTTGGGTAAGTGCCAATCCATAATATTCATATCATATAGACCAGCTTCATTTGTCGTTCATCCAGATTTTTGGATGTCAGAGAAGATGTGAACAGCAGACATATCACCCCCCTAGTTCCTGCCCTATTAAATCTAACATGTGGACTCCGTTTGGGCAAGTAGACATTTGGGTGGTGATGAACAATGTCCTTGAACATACTTTCAGCAGGCAAGAGTTAACTTGAGCTCACCTGTGGAACTTATACAAGTGATCTAGGTAGTAGCAAGGGAGTAGTCTTATTTTCAGCAATGGTGCCTTTCATATAAGGTGAATACTTGCTAGATGGGCTCAGAAGTTGCCGTAGCATTTAATGAGGAACAACGGGAAGCTCTGAGTAATTCACCAACATTTATCCATCAACGTATACTGTGGAAACAGGGTAACTAGTCATTCATTTCATCACTTGTGTCCCAATTGCATTCTGCAATGTTTACTGGCCAATATGCTGGCCATAAGCAATTCATTGACTCTGAAATATATAGTGAGAAACCACATGCAAGGTTGTACATTTTTTTTTTATGATTTTGGTTTCTTTTTGAGACAACCAAAATATTCTATATTCACTTAAAACTTAAACATGAGAGAAACCTGTCTTGATTTTATTTAATTATTTTTTCATTCCATTTGTTGAGTGCCTATAAAGGAAACCGAGCTAATTATGCAAGTTCTTAAAATGCTACCATGGACATTGATGCTTGATTAATGACGTAATGAATAATCAGCTACACCAATAAACAAATGCATTTGTTGTACCTAATGTTAAAAAGCTGAAGATAGCCAATTATTTCTCATGCTCGAGATTTGCACGAATTACCCTTTGTAATACTGACATACTGCTTGTCCCCAGTGAATGAGAAGATTAATCTAATCTGTAACAGATATAATTGTTCATCAAAATCCAAATATAAGCCTGTTTCTTCTTGAAAAGAATTAGAGATTTGGCTTCCGGTCCTCTTTATTGAATGGGCTGGACACTGAGAAAATGTGAATATAGGGTGCAATCATATCTTGCTTTGGGTTTATTATTGTCATGTGTGTCAAGGTCAGTGAAAGGCTTTGTTTTGCAGGCTATCCAATGAGATCAGATGAACACAATCACGTCAAACTCAGGTTCAATATGTAGAGCAAAAGAAGATACGGAGTGCAGAATATAGTCCTCAGTATTGTTGCGCACCAGTTCCAGAGACAAAGTCCAATGTCTGCAGTGGGGTACAGGTGAATTAGACAGTTCCATAACTTGTGGAAGGACCATTCAGAACCCTAAAACCCTAGCCTGTGGAAGGGCAGATGTTCAAAATATTTCATAATTCCTTACAATTATTGCAACATATTTCTGTTGGGAAACATGACCGTTTCTTCAGATCTTAGTTTATTATAACACAAATAGCATTCTTTTAAAACTGATATTGAATCAAATCAAACTCTCACTGTCAATGTATTGGGACAATACATAGTATCAGGAACCTAGTTAAGTAACACTAGATCAACATGTGTAAATTTACAATGCCTTTCAGTGCCACAATAAGCTGTATAAATAAATAAAAGCCTTTTCCTGAATATCTGTATTAATAGTAATTAATGCAATTTTTATTTGGCATTTATTGATATCCATGATATTGAACCCTTGGATATTTTGGTTCAATTCTCTATCAGTCAAATGTATGCGTTCAATATTATTCACCAGATTTATCCCTTGTTTCAGGTTTAATTTAATCATTCACTTCTGTCAGCCATTGTGTAGTTTCACATAACGGAGGTGAGGGATTTATTTCAAAGCTCTGTTTATGTCCTCATCAGTTAAGAGAGGAAGTGTATAATAATAACCCGGTTGACAGCCCTTCCTTCTGGTTTTCAACAGCAGAGGTTTCTCAAATATTTGCCACAATAAGTCAAACAATATACAGCATGAGATAACACAAAGCATAGCAACTTTCCTGCTCAGAACTCACAGTAAATCCATCCTTCCATAAAAAGGCAAATGGTCCAACTGTAAATACAAGGGAGATTTGATTCCCTGCTGGGTTGCAAAAACAGACTGGCCAACACCTGTTACAGAAGCAGCCTGAATTTCAACCATTCCATCACAACAGTTTATTGTCTGGCCTTTTTTAAATAATAATCAACAATATTGGATCTCAAGTATACCATTTTACTTCTTGATAGTTTAAGTGTTCTAACTTAATTTTATTTTAAAAGTATGTTAAATGACTGTTTATACCTTTTGTGTGTAGGAAGGAACTGCAAATGCTGGTTTAAACCAAAGATAGACACAAAAAGCTGGAATAACTCAGCGGGACAGGCAGCATCTCTGGAGAGAAGGAATGGATGACGTTTTGGGTCAAGACCCTTCTTCAGACCTTTTCCTTTGTCCCATTGGGTCAACTATAATTAGGGGTTTGGTATCATATGATGATAATTGGAATAGTAACAAAGTGGGCTGTCCAAAGATACAGAAGCACAAACTAAAACCCCGTGTTACCCTAGGATGAAAAATGTAATTAATTACCTTAATTCGTGAAACGATTGTGAGACTATCAAAATGCCATAAAATTCTGTCGATACTGAACCAAGGCTGTTGTAATTTTCATTGATAAGTAGTAAATACTATTTGTGCCATACAATTACCAGGATATCACCATGTCATATAAAACAGGATCCAACTTGAGTTCATCTCATTCCTTCACTGCAAATACACAGTCCCCTGCCATGAACTTTCTGGGAAAGGAATTGTTATTTACTAGGAATTTACTGTTATTTACTGATTCAGTCACATAAGTACTGTGAGTATTACGAACAGTTCAGGAATTGGATGACTCATCTCCCGATACGCCAAAGCCTGAACCATTCACAAGACAAGTCAATTATGGAATGCACCCCACTTCCTGTAGAGTGTCAACCATGGAACTCTCACATCTAACTCAGAAGATAATGGGTTCAGTTGTAAGAGGCCAAAGCACAACATTTTAGATGGACACTCCAAAGTACTATTGAAGAAGCTCGCCCTTGTTAGAGATGACTTTTTTTCCAATGGTCCATGACGCTACTTGAAAGTTTTGAGGAGTTATCTTTGAACTCCTGATTAATATTTATTGACCATATATTGCTTCTTAAACAAACTGATTTTTTTAGTCAGTTTTACAATGGTGTTTGTCAGAACTCCATGTAAAAATTAGCTTAAGTACTACCTGCATTGCAATAATAAAAACACTGGAAAAAATATTAAATTTGCAGTAAAATACTTGAAGTCAGCAGTTCACCACCACCTTCTCAAGGGTGGCCATTAAATGATGACTATGAAGGCACCTACAATAAGGTATGAATGAAGGTGCTTCTAGAGCTGGACCATTTCCGACATCTCCCTACCGTTTCTAGACCTTACTATCTCCATCGCAGGTAACAGACTACTGACCGACATCTACTATAAACCCACTGACTCCCATGGCTATCTGGACTACACTTCTTCCCACCCTGCTTTCTGTAAGGACTCTATCCCCTACTCCCAATTCCTCCGTCTACACCGCATCTGCACCCAGGATGAGGCGTTCCAAACCCGGGCATCGGAGATGTCCTCAGACTTTAGGGAACAGGGGTTCCCCTCCAACTATAGATGAGGCTCTCACCAGGGTTTCTTCTACACCCTGTAACTCTGCTCTCACTCCTCATCCACCCACTCGTAACAAGGGCAGAGACCACTTTGTCCTCACCTTCCACTCTACCAGCCGTCACATAATCCTCCGACATTTTCGCCACCAACGGAATCCCACCACTGGCCACATCTTCCCATCTCCTCCCCTTTCGACTTTCCGCAGAGACTGCTCCCTCCGTAACTCCCTGGTCAATTCATCCCGTCCCACCCAAACCACTTCCTCCCCTGGTACTTTCCCTTGCAACTGCATGAAATGCTACACTTGTCGCTTTACCTCCCCCCTTGACTCCATCCAAGGACCTAAGCAGTCTTTCCAGGTGTAGCAGAGGTTTACCTGTACCTCCTCCAACCTCATCTATTGCATCCGCTGTTCTAGGTGTCAGCTGCTCTACATCGGTGAGACTAAGCGAAGGCTTGGTGATCGCTTCGCCCAACACCTTCGCTCAGTTCGCAATAACCAACCTGATCTCCCGGTGGCTCAGCACTTCAACTCCCCCTCGCATTCTGAATCCAACCTTTCTGTCCTGGGCCTCCTCCATGGCCAGAGTGAGTCCCACTGTATATTGGAGGAGCAGCACCTCATATTTTGCTTGGGTAGTTTACACCCCAGCAATATGAACATTGACCTCTCAAATTTCAGGTAGTCCTTGCTTTCTCCCGCTTTCCCCTCCCCTTCCCAGCTCTCCCACAGTCCATTGTCTCCGCCTCCTCCTTTCTTCTTCCCGCCCCCACCACCCCCACATCAGTCTGAAAAAGGGTCTCGACTCAAAACATCACCTATTTCTTCGCTCCATAGATGCTGCCTCACCTGCTGAGCTTCTCCAGCATTTTTATCTACCTTCGATTTTTCCAGCATTTGCAGTTCCTTCTTAAACAATGCTTCTAGAGCTCAGTCCGAAGACATGTACAAAAATGGCAACACAAGAGACTTGCAGATGCTGTAATCTTGAGCAAAACAAAAATGCAAAGAACGCAACTGATCAGGCAGCATCTGTGGGGGGGAATAGATAGTCATTGTTTTGGGACTCCATAGCCCTCCCTGCCTGTTGGTCTTCAATATATTGCGCCACCTTATTTCCACTCCAATCATTTTCTTGCAACCAAATTTTGCATTCAAACAGTTAAGTTCCTGGATAGTGGACATTTTATAGCTCCATTCTTAATTTCACTGTATAATTTTATAGAACTCTTGACATCCCAGGTTTGCAGTGATTGAACTGGTTACCTTTTTTACCTTGTGGGTATTGGTTTCTCCTGCTAGATTCATTTCTGTAATTTTAAACTTGTTGCAGATATGACCATTAATAACAATTACATGAAGCATGACTCTCTTTATCCATTATCTAATGGTTTGAATAAAACATAATCAGGCAGAGATCCTATTTGGCAGCAGAATAAAGAAAACATTTCTGTGAACACTCAAAGACCCTGTAAAAATGAATCCACATGGAACAATTTATGTATCATTGCATTTCTCAAATTACTACTACTACTTAAAAATAGGAAGACAATGTTGGAAGATATTCCAAGATTAAATATTTTTAAGAACTTCAAATGCTAAATGTCCAAAGCAATATGCTGAACTGCAAGCTAGTATGATACACTTCAAAAAGTATTCCTTTTCGCAGAAGGATAACATTAAGAGTAGTGCCCAGCAAAGGGAAAAAAATAGGAAAGCATTCAGCCATCTTCCAGACAGCCCAAAACTGCAACTTCTTGAAGTACAACATTTTGAGGTGAAGTCAGGCAATTGGAGCTCAAAACATTTTTAAAAAGCCAGTGATAGTAACAACATGAATATAATTCTTCAACCCACATTTGATCATTGCTAGCAGTGAGGAATTTAAACAACCATACCTCTTTACTGGTGAGATGAAGTAGACTGAACTGCTTTCTTCTGAGTTTTTCAGCTGAGCTGTCAGAGTTACACAGGATTGTTTTCTCAATCATGCAGTCTGGATTCCAAAGCTGACATTCAGTGGTAAATCCTGTTTTCTCGCATTACAGCTTATTGACAGCAGTGTCAGAATAACACACAAAGCATTGGCTTGTTGCAACTATACAGGAAGCAAACAACATCTGCTTTCCTATTTAAGCACAAGAGCATCTGTGTTTTAAAAAAAAACAGGCAGTCTATGCAGCCACGAGGAGCAGCCCACCTTCAGAATGACTTCAGCAGTGCGCAGACGAGCCTCCAGTTAGTGTTTAATAGTAAGCGATTGAATCAGAGGCGGAAGGTAGTTCTATTTCCTTCATGTTTAAACATCTATGGGTGCTGATAGGATTAGAATACAAACTAGCAATCTCTAATTTTATAATGAACAGCAAGTTTGTGCCAGTCAGATGAGATAATTCGTGTTTTATTTTAATTTTCCCCCTCCTTCCCCGGTAATTCTGCTTCCTACAGGGCAGCTAAAAGCTGGAATGTGATACCCAGAGAGTAATAAATGCTGCTGTTCACCCACATCCCAAATCAAGTGTGTGAGAGAAACAAGAGAGAGTTCAAGGCCAGAGACAGGAAACAATCAAGCTAGAATCCAAATTTGGAACCATGACATTATATATTTTTTAAATAACTACATGGTCAAAAACTGTTGACTGAAATCAAGACCAAAAAATAGCGTCATCATTTACATTAAAGGGTGGGGAGGGGAAAGAAAAGATGACTGAACAATGACTGTGAACCATGAATTGTTTTGGCCTGCTATTAAGTCCAGAAAGTACATAGAATTCCCAAATTCCTTTCCCAATTTAGCAGGCTGGAAAGACTGATTTTATCTTTTATTTGCAGCTTTTAATAAAGCTATGATCCCACTTCAGATTGAAGCCTGTATTGATATCAATAGCATCCCTGAGGCAAATGTTGCCCCCTCACCCCTCCATCCCATCCCTCAACCCCAGCTGGTTTATGGCAAAAATGTTTCAGGTCATACATAGAAAACACTCAGTTCATTCATACCTCAAACAAATACTCAATTCTATGTGAAATGGCATACCTATATGCTTCATTTACTTCTTTCAAAGACACACTACCCTTTTTTTCCTTGGCAGACATAGGCAATTGTGACAAACTGACTCCCAGAATAAAACAAAACTGATCTATAATCTGTTATTACAACACTCAGATTTCTAGGAACGCTCTTGTCCCAATGTGGTGCAGAAAAATCTGTTCACAAAATATAAATGTCCAGGACACTTTTTTACTGTATCATATTTGTGGATCAATCGTAATTGAAACAGCTTGAAGATTTAAATCCAGACTGGTTAGTGGAAAAGAATTCAGTGCAGTCTGCTTTGTTCGTAGTTCCTAAGATCCTTACCACAGTAACCAACAAAAGACACCCCAGTTCTTTTATCATTGAAAAATAACTGGCATTTATAATTTTTGTTTAAAGAAAGCTTGATAATCTGTGCCAAAATTCTCATACGAAGATAATTATGGTGTAGATTTTCTCTTTCGTGATTTTGTGCAGTCTTTGATGCCATAAGATTGGGAAGAATTGTGTTAACATTTGTGATAATATTTTGCTGCGTTTGTGCTGTCTCCATGTTCACTATTAGATCTGAAACCATTCCATGATGCAGCAGTTTTATAGAAGGTCAAAGGCAAACTCGGTAGTTAGTTCTCCATCCCATTCCTACCCTGACCTCTCTGCCATTGGGTGTTTACATTATTGTAATGAAACCTAACATAAGCTTGAGGAACAGTATCTCATCTTTCGGCATTTTAATGAATCACTACACTCGCCACTCCTTAAACCACTCTTCCATCCCCAACTACTACTCCCTATTGTGTGGCAGAGGAGGCTTCATACCCATCCTTTCACCTCTTCGCTTCCCACCATTTAGGGACTAAAACAGTAATTCTACAGGTGTGACTCTTTCCACAGTAGTGACCCTGAGCTCCTGATTACTTTCCATTTTTAATTCACTATCTCACTCTCATTCTGATCTCCTTGATCTCCTATACAATTACAAATACATCTGAACACATTGTAGGGTTTCTGTTAGTATCAGGAGTGGCCCTATATTCTTGCCATTCCTCTCTTCCTTATTTCCCCTTCATTTGTAGGCTTGTCCAGCAGGCCAGACTATGCAACATCGCCCAGACGTCACTCATTAGCCACACCTCACCCGGACAAAAGACCGTAATTATCCATTTAATGCCTTCATCGGTCAGGATATTGAATATGAGAGTCAGGAATTTATTTTGCAGCTTTATAGGATTTTGGTTCAGCTGCATTTGGACTATAGTGTGAGGTTCTGGTCATCTCATTACAGGAAAGATGTGGTGGCTTTGGAGAGGGTGCAGAGGAGATTTACCAGAATGCTGCCTGGATGATAGAGTATCAACTATTAGGAGCGGTTGACAAACTTGGATTGCTTTCTCTGGAACGTCGGTTGAGGGGAGTTTTGATTGACATATCCACAATTATGAGAGGCATAGTCTGACCTTTCACCCCCATAGTAGAAATGTGAAAGTCTAGAAAGGATAGCTTTAAAGTGAGAGGGCACAAATTGTGGAGGTGTGAAAGCAAGTTTTTTTTACACAAAGTGATGGATGCCTGGAACATTGTCAGGGGTGGTGGTGCAGGCAGATACAATGGTGGCATTTAAGGGGCCTTTAGATAGGCACATCAATATGCAGGGATTGGAGGGATCATGTGCAGACAGAGGAAATTAGTTTAACATGACATCATGTTCAGCATCAACATTATGGCCCAAAGGGCCTGTTTCTGTGTTGCACCCTTCTATTTTCTATGCACATTAGTTGATCCTAGTACAGCCATTCTCATTGTTCCATCCATTGCCCTCCTCCACTTCTCTGTGAGTTAGACAAACTTGTTTCTCTCTTTCTCAGCTCTGATGAAAAAGGTCTTCGACTAGAAATGTTGACAGTTTCTCTTTCCACAGATGCCGACTGATCTGAGTTTTTGCTTTATTTTCTGTTTTTATTTCAGATTGCCAGCCTCTGCAGTTTTTGATTTAACATCTCCTCTTGTGACTCAGCATATTACAGTCTGCAGGACGCAACAATAAATTAAATATTACAGATAATCAGCCTTTCCGGTTTGTGTCTGGTGCTCATTCTGATTTTAAGTCATAAGTTAACTCAGTTTTTCCACTCACAAAAGCTGCTTAGCTTGCTGAGTCTTTAAGTATTTTCTGTCTTAATTTATAACAGATGATACTCTTAATTATCTAATGTTATTATATTAACCACAGAAAGCTTCAACTGATGGTTAAGTAAACGAGCATGGGCAAAATAACAGATCTTGCTGCATGTACTATTGCCTTTACGCAGTCCCATTGTTAGTAATGGTATGAGAGACACAAGGAACTGCAGATGCTGGTTTACAAAGATAAAACATAACGTGTTGGAATAACTCAGAAGGTCAGGCAGCACCTCTGGAGGACGTGGATAGGCGACAATTCATGTCAGGACCTTTCTTCGGAATTCCATTTACACCTAGGCTCCCAGGTCTGAAGAAGGATCCCGACTCAAAACCTTGCCTATCCACGTCCTTGACAGATGCTGCCAGACCCACCGAGTTATTTCAACACATTGTGTGGTAATGGCAAGAATATGCCATGCAGCAATTGTGAATATTATAAGGCTTATTTTGTCAGCCTGAAAAACACATAACCATTAGAAAGATCATGCCCCAATATCATGATGATATTAGTTGTGGAAACATTGACAACCTTATTAAAAAATAATGAATATTAATATTTGCCCCAGTCAAAATATGGACAAATAAATTGACCTCTGTATTTAACATTGTCCAGTTTGGATTTGATAAATCTTCCACTCACCCAAAAACCAATGCCTGACATTGTCAACAACATTGTGACTGAAAATCCTTTAATTATTACTTCGGTAGAAACAGTGCCTTAAGGCACCAATATTCCACTTGGGTTTACACATGGAACGTTGGATAATATGCAAACTAAGTGCAGCCCAGTTTAATATCACTGAACTTCAATACAAAAAGTTACAAATGGAAGCTTTTATGACATTGATATCAAATGGAAAGAATAATCAAAATACAAGATGGGGTAACTAAGTAAAGTTAAAAGGAGATTTTAATAGGGATTCTTAATTTTATTCCTTGTAATTCTAAAGTATTTTGTTATGACAGTAATTCAGTTGCTGCTCATATTTGAGAAGCTTTTCAACTGTAATATTCAGTTTTGCGTTATGAGCATTATGTTAAATTTGTTTATTTTCTTTCATTGACCAGCTCAGGAAAGCCTGGAATTTTCCTGACTGAAATCTTCCGTCAACTTGCCTGTTAAAAAATAACTCAATTGGTGTCTTCCCAATTTTCTCAAGTAAATATTCTCACTATCATTTTGCAATGACAAATATCTTTTTACAAAAAAAAAAGAAACCCAGCTGGTGAGTTGAGTCAAAGAAAGATGCAGAAATTGTCATGGTTAGCTATATCCTCTTAAATATCTTCCAGGTTTATGAAATGGAGTATTCGGTTTTAATTGGGTTCCTGTTTCCCAGCATAGTCTGAACAGGAAAGAATACCCAGGTGGTTCTCATTCAGCTCAAAATAACTGCAGCTAAACTAATAAATATAATTCACAGATGACAGGATGATTAGATAAATGCTATTGACAAGTTTTGGAGTGCAGGGAGACTACCAAGATTATTTTCAATGCTGAACTTAAAAGAACGCCTTCACAGAACTGAGAAAAATTAGTCACACCATTTTGCCTAACATTTATTAAGCAAACTTCAAAAAAAAGTAAACAAAGAATATTTTATTCCCAAACATTGCAAAACCATATTAATAAATACTAATTTTGCTTCCTAGCCCTGGCACCCACCTGCAATAAAGCAGAACCCAGTCTGAAACAGGCCAATTAAGAACATGGCTCCAGCTATTCTGGTGTGAAACTAACCAGGCTAAATTGTTAGCTTTCTACTGGCAGCCTCCTGCAGCAGCCTTTTCTGCTGGGATTGGATTTTGTTCCCAGGAGGGCAACTCTCGCATACCTGAATCCTTTAGCGAGAAATACATCAATGATTTACCTGCCAAGAAATGTATTGAGATTCTTCCGTGAATGATTCCCTCCATTTTGGTGGCAAACTACCGAACGAGATGATTGAGCTTGCAAATGGAGTGGCTGGAGACATACGTACAACACAATATCCAAGATATACTCAATTGCTTATTATCAGATCAAGCAAAATTCATTTTTCATCCGTTTGCTTGACAAATCTATTCCTTTTCGTATTTTTGTCAGGAATACGGCAGGTTATGATATGCTCCCTTCAATTTACACTGCCACCATCTTTGCAGCTTGATTTTAATAAGTTGAAATGCAGCTAATTTTGCAAAGGAATGATCAATAGGAAATCAAATCCATTGTTCAATTAATTATGATATTGTAAAAAGACCATTCATACATAGACTGATGATCGATCTATCCAGTACACTTTGTACCAGGGGCCTCCACAGATCAGTACATTTAGCCAAAGGAAGGTAGAATCACTGCTCATGAACTGGACAGGATGCATAGAGATTCTAATTTGCATTCCAAGAATTGTGACATATGACACACATAACATTTGCATTGTATAAGAGTGTAGAAAATAAATAACTCAAGCAAAATACCAAAGGTTAAACATTAATCTGGTCAACTTCCCTAATGGGACTATTTGACTGAAAACATTAATACTAAAGTGAAATGTTACTAATACTTCTTTTATATCTGTGATTTGGGATTATTTCACTAATGCAGCTCAATATCAATCATACCTTTATCTACAGATTCAATAGACAATAGGTGCAGGAGTAGGCCATTTGGCCCTTCGAGCCAGCACCGCCATTCAATGTGATCATGAATGGCGGTAGAGCTACTGCCTTACAGCGCCAGAGACCCAGGTTCGATGCCGTCTACATGGAGTTTGTATGTTCTCCCCATGACCTGCGTGGGTAGTCACTAGTCCCAGGTATATACCATTCACAAAAAGTAGGACTAATTGCAACCCAATCAGCAGCAAAATAGTGGAAGGAGACATTGATGGCTCAATAACCTGTTACTTCCACTAGTTGTGCAGTTAGGTCTGGGTTTCCAGATCTCATCACAACTTTGGTTTCAAGCAACAACCAAGGAGCTGAATTCCAAGATTTACTGCTGTTGACATTAAAGTAGCATTGACCTAACATTGCTTCAAGAAGCCTTGGTAAAGTCACTGGGCATCAAGGGGTAAACACTCCAATAGTTATAGTTCTTAAATCAAGAAAAATGGTTATGATTGTTGGAAGCCAATTACCCCAATTTATGGACACCATTTTTAAGAGTTCCTCAGGGCGCTGCCCTAGGCAGTCTTAGTCCCATCTTCAGTTCCTTTGTCAATAGTGCTCTCTCCATCATTATATCAAAAGAGGGAATGGTTGCAAAATGTTGAATTCTATTCACAATTCCTCAGAAAATGAAGTGGTCAATATGCAGTGAGACCTCAATAATACTCTGGCATAGACAATAGACAATAGGCAGGAGTAGGCTATTCGGCCCTTCGAGCCAGCACCGCCATTCAATGTGATCATGGCTGATCATCCCCAATCAGCACCCCATTCCTGCCTTCTCCCCATATTCCCTGACTCCGCTATTTTTAAGAGCCCTATCAAGCTCTCTCTTGAAAGCATCCAGAGAACTTGCCTCCACTGCCCTCTGAGGCAGAGAATTCCACAGACTCACCACTCTCTGTGAGAAAAAGTGTTTCTTCGTCTCCGTTCTAAATGGCTTACTCCTTAAGCGGCCTTTTCACGGGGCGACTTGACGCAAGAGTTAACCGGAGTTTAACATCGTGGGAACCTCGTGCGATAACAGTACGGCATTCGTGGACCACCGTGGACCACCGTAGCGCTAACGGCAGGTCATCGTGTAACTTGGTCATTCGGGAGAAAATTCAAGAAAGTTTGAATTTCTCCAAGATTGACTTGTACACTTGTGGTTGAGTATTGCAACATTATATGAATGTAGTGGCCAGTGCAATATCCGTAATAACTCTTGCGGGTACCGTGGGAACTCCTGCGAACGGTGAACCCGGAAGCTGGACAGAGGGGACAGAAGGTGAGTAAAAATTATCTTCTGTGGGATTGAATTTAAAAAATAAATAAAAATAAAGATTTGCATCCGCATATGGACATCAACTTATTCATGAGTTATGTTAATGAGATTCAAGAAAATAACTATAATCTTTAAAAGGGAATTTAAAAGGGACTTTACTGAAAGGTTACGCATTTTTATGGTCCGTGAGAAATTTTTCACATGTACTTCTTTGAGAGATACAGGTCGGAGTCCTCGGGTCCAGGGGTCCGGAACGCTACCAATCAATGTTGTACAGAGACCCGTGTAAGGAGTGAACTGCACATGCTGGTTTAAACCGAAGACAGACACAAAAAGCTGGAGTAACTCAGCGAGTCAAGCAGCATCTCTGGAGAAAAAAAGCTGATGTTTCGGGACGAGACACATCTTCAGACTCAATTCCGATTAGGCTGTCTGAAGAAGGGTTCCGATTCGAATCGTCACCTATTCTTTTTCTCCAGAGATGCTGCCTGACCCGCTGACTTACTCCAGCTTTTTATGTTTTTCTTCCCAGATCTGACTTACCTGCTGAGTTACACCAACATTTTGTGTCCTTCTGTGCGTATTAACCAGCATTAACCAGCGTCTGCAGTTCCTTTAGACATTACCTAACTTCAGATTTTAGAGATATAGCGCGTGGGAACTCCTGCGAACGGTAAACCCGGAAGCTGGACAGAGGGGACAGAAGGTGAGTAAAACAGGTGGTCTCAATATCGACAAGGGAACATGTGTCCTTCGAGGACGTCCCACCTAATTGTCATTGTTGGATAATCTTTTTAACAGGAACACTTGCAGAGATGGCTCCCAGAAAATCTCAAAGAAAGGGGGTAAAGCGTGTCAGAGATGTTTTTGCCATGTTGCGCTATTCAGTTTCTATATTGTTTCAGTTTCTATATCTATATTGTTGCTCTATTCAGTTTCCCAGGGGGTCGGGACGGGACTGGAGTTGGGAGGGAAAGGTGGGGGAGTCGAGGGAGAGGAGGGGGAGACAGATGGGGGTGTCTTCATTTACTGGCGGCGGGTGTCTGTCACTGAAACAGGCAGGTGAGATTTCACATCCACCTTGTGTGTGCCTCTCTCTCTCTCTCCCTCCCTCTTACACAGGCTGAGAGACTCTGCCTCTGTGAGTGTACGTCTCTTTCTCCCCCTCTCCCACACACAGTAAGACCGAGGTACTGTGCTCAGTCCATCTGTGTCTCCCACATACACAGTAAAATATGTCTCCAAATGAGCCAATTCAACCAAGGGAGGATATATATAGTGTGTGAAAAAAAAAGTTACATCATTTGTGTCACGTGTAGTTCACGATGTTCATTCAAGATTTAACGCGAAAGCTCGGGAAACGGACAAGTCACTCGCACAAATAACAGAAATGCCGAGTACCGTGGGAACTCTTTATCTACCCCCGTTATATCGTGCGAGACTCGTGCTGGACCACGACCTCTTCACTCTGGTGACATCTTGCGTCAACTCGCCCCGTGAAAAAGCCCCATTATTCTTAAACTGTGGCCCCTGGTTCTGGACTACAACATTCCTACATCTTTGTAGTAGTCTACAACTACTATAAGAATTTCACCCAGTCTGCTCTTGTACATTGAACCTCTAGCAACCAACGGTTCATGCAAGGGAATATGATTGGCAGAGAATTATTTTACAATGCAGGTGGATCCAAGAATCAGTTTACTTGCAGAATCTTACATGGGCATTTCTTCTGCTGATGGCCCAATTGAGACACACAATACTGAAAATCCCTTGAAAATGTGGCAGCATCAATGAAGACCATATTCCTTTGATATTTCATTGTTAGATTATTTTATCCACTGTGCATTTGTAGATTCTGTAAATGCACATGGACATTTATAGATTCTGCCCCACTGCAGCTTGGGCAGCAGAATCCCACAAACATTAAACTTTTGACCTATTATCAAGGGCCACAGATTTTTCCCAAAAGTAAAATCAGCCTGCCTTATTTACCCTCATGCACAACATGCTACCAGAGATCTGAAAACAGGTAAACAGTGAGTGCTGTTTTTCACACCCTTTAGTGAATGTCATTAAAGGCTATTATTTATTCAGCTAATGTTTTTGTTGAAGTTTTACGCGTGTCAGTCAAAGATATGCAGGTTCTGTAAATCCTGGGAAAGGGCACAGGTTAAGCTAAAACAACAAGGTGAAGCCCTAAAACCAAATTTTATGTTCAGATTCAGCATGTTCAATATTTTGACTGTGGAAATCTGAATCCAAATTTGCAACTTTTGATGTTTTCAGGCTCCGAAAAGTATAGAACTCAATTATCCCATCCTTTGATTGCTGCGGGATATAATCCTGCCTCCGGATCACAGTATCAACTGTTAAAGAGAATCCTCGATAGCATCACTTTCTCAATACCAAAATTACCCCCACACCAATGCAATCCCCTCCACTTGCTCATATGTCCTTTTCTTCATTTACTCCCTCAAGGATTACACCTTATTTTTCCTCCACCAGTGCATCCACAAAAGGATGTTTATTCCTGTTTCCTTCACATTTCATAGAAATCAAACAATCAGACAGAATAAGCAAATCTTCCTTACAATAAATTCCTTAGTAGAATTGTACAAGTTGCTGAATTCACTAAAGTTCAACCAAAGCTGTGTTATGTACATCCGTCATCTGTTTATTCATATTAACAATTATATTATTCTTATATTTATTACTTGTATTCACTGTTTAGTCATATTAACAATTATATAATTATGTAATAATCATATTAACATTCAATGTGCAAGACATACAGAAGATGAGGCCACATTTAGAGGACTATGTTCAGTTTTGGTACACCCTGTTATAGGAAAGATGTTGTTAAGCTGGAAAGTGTGCAGAGAAGATGTTGCCAGGACTCGAAGGACTGAGCTATAGTGACAGGTGGAGCAGGCATGGGCTTTATTCCTTGGAGCGCAGGAGAATGAGGGGTGAACTAGAAGTGTACCAAGTCATGAGAGGAGTAGATATGGTAAATGCACAGAGTATTTTACCCAGAACAGGGTATCAAAAACCAGAGTGCATAGGTTTAAGGTGAAGGGTAGTAGGTATATGGAACTGGTGGATAAAATAAATCTGACATTAAAATATCCAAGGACATGCAACAAATTACCAACATACTTTACAGATGAATCCATAAAAAAATGTGTTGGGATTGGAATAGAGATATTAAGGGAAAGATGGAATAATACCAAAGGAGATGGCAGAAATATTTAATTGCTTTGATATTTACGATGGAGACCCTGATACTCGATGACAAGGTGAGTAATAAGAAAACTACAATGAAAACAGAAAAAGAACAGGAGGGAAGGTTTAACGGAGAAATACGGGGCAAGTTTTACACAGAGTGATCGGTGATGGGAACGTGCTGCCAGAGGTGGTGGTGGAGTCATATACAATCATGGCATTTAAGAGGCTTATAGATAGCCACATGAATATGCAGGGAATGGAGGGATATGGATCACAAAGCAGGAAGCGGTGATTAGTTTAACTGGGAATCATGCTCAGCATAGACCTAGTTGGCTGAAGAGCCTGTCCCTGTGCTGCACTGTCTTACGTTCTATGTAAAGTTTGTTAGTATAGTTTTCATTTCAGTACTTATACATCGCTTTTCAATGATTTACATGCATTATATTTAGGAGAATTAACAACCCATTTTCCCACATTTAGAAGGACTGGAAATTATGTTATCTTTATATCAATTTTCTATGATTTAGAAACATAGAAAAATAGGTGCAGGAGTAGACTATTCGGCCCTTCGAGCCAGCACTGATATTCAATATGATCATGGCTGATCATCTAAAATCAATACCCCGTAAAGAAGGACAGTAAAAGCTTCTTTAGATATGTTAAGGGAAAAAGAGTAGCAAAGTCAAATGTGGGTCCCTTGAAGGCAGACACGGGTGAAATTATTATGGGCAACAAGGAAATGGCAGAAGAGTTGAATAGGCACTTCGGATCTGTCTTCACTAAGGAAGACACAAACAATTTCCCAGATGTACTGGAGGCCAGAGGATCTAAGGGGGTAGAGGAACTGAAATAAATTTTCATTAGGCGATAAATAGTATTGGGTAGGCTAATGGGACTGAAGGATGATAAATCCCCTGGGCCTGATGGTCTGCATCCCAGGGTCCACAGGCTCTAGAAATAGCAGACGCATTGGTGATCATTTTCCAATGTTCTATAGATTCAGGATCAGTTCCTGTGGATTGGAGGATAGCTAATGTTATCCCACTTTTCAAGAAAGGAGAGAGAGAGAAAACGGGGAATTACAGACCAGTTAGCCTGACTTCGGTGGTGGGAAAGATGCTGCAGTCAATTATTAAAGAGTTAATAATGGGGCATTTGGATGGCAGTAAAAGGATTAGTCCAAGTCAACATGGATTTATGAAAGGGAAATCATGCTCGAGTAATCTTCTGGAATTTTTTGAGGATGTGACAAGTAAAATGGATGAAGGGGTGCCAGTGGATGTAGTGTATCTAGACTTTCAGAAAGCCTTTGATAAGGTCCCACACGGGAGATTGGTGACTAAAATTAGAGCACATGGTATTGGGGGTAGGGTGTTGACATGGATAGAAAATTGGTTGGCAGACTGGAAGCAAAGAGTAGGAGTGAACGGGTCCTTTTCAGAATGGCATGCAGTGGCGAGTGGAGTGCCGCAAGGCTCGGTGTTGGGGCCGCAACTGTTTACCATATATATTAATGATTTGGAAGAGGGAATTAGGAGCAACACTAGCAAGTTTGCGGATGACACAAAGCTGGGTGGCAGTGTGAACTGTAAAGAGGATGTTAGGAGGTTGCAGTGTGACCTGGACAGGTTGAGTGAGTGGGCAGATGCGTGGCAGATGCAGTATAATATAGATAAATGTGAGGTTATCCACTTTGGCGGCAAAAACAAGGGGGCAGATTAGTATCTCAATGGGGTTAGGTTAGGTAAGGGGGAGGTGCAGCGAGACCTGGGCGCCCTTGTACACCGGTCACTGAAAGTTGGCTTACAGGTACAGCAGGCAGTGAAGAAAGCTAATGGAATGTTGGCCTTCATAACAAGAGGATTTCAGTATAGGAGTAAAGAGGTTCTTCTGCAGTTGTATAGGGCTCCGGTGAGACCACATCTGGAGTATTGTGTACAGTTTTGGTCTCCTAATTTGAGGAAGGACATTCTTGTGATTGAGGCAGTGCAGCGTAGGTTCACGAGATTGATCCCTGAGATGGCGGGACTGTCATATGAGGAAAGATTGAAAAGACTAGGCTTGTATTCACTGGAGTTTAGAAGGATGAGGGGGTATCTTATAGAAACATATAAAATTATAAAAGGACTGGACAAGCTAGATGCAGGAAAAATGTTCCCAATGTTGGGCGAGTCCAGAACCAGGGGCCACAGTCTTAAGATAAAGGGGAGGTCATTTAAGACTGAGGTGAGAATTTTTTTTTTCACCCAGAGAGTTGTGAATTTATGGAATTCCCTGCCACAGAGGGCAGTGGAGGCCAAATCACTGGATGGATTTAAGAGAGAGTTAGATAAAGCTCTAGGGGCTAGTGGAGTCAAGGGATATGGGGAGAAGGCAGGCACGAGTTATTGATAGGGGACGATCAGCCATGATCACAATGAATGGCGGTGCTGGCTCGAAGGGCCGAATGGCCTCCTCCTGCACCTATTTTCTATATTTCTATGTTTCCTGCTTTTTCCCCATATCCCTTGATTCCTTTAGCCCCAAGGGCTGAATCTAACTCTTCAAAACATCCAGAGAATTGGCCTCCACTGTCTTCTGTGGTAGAGAATTCCACAGATTCACAACTCTTTGGGTGAAGAAGTGTTTCCTCATCTCAGTCCTAAATGGCCTGCCCCTTATTCTTAAACGGTGACCCCTGCTTCTGGACTACCCCAACATTGCAAACATTTTTCCTGCATCTAACCTGTCCAATCCTTTAATAATTTCATATGTTTCTATCAGATTCCCTCTCATCCTTCTAAATTCCAGTGAATACAAGTCCAGTCGACCCATTCTTTCATCATATGTCAGTCCCGCCATCCTGGGAATTAACCTGGTGAACCTATGTTGCACTCCCTCAATAGCAACAATGTCCTTCCTCAAATTAGGAGACCAAAACTGCACACAATACTCCAAGTGCGGTCTCATCAGGGCCCTGTACAACTGCAGTAGGACCTCCTTGCTCCTAATCTCAAACCCTCTTGCAATGAAGGCAAACATGCCATTAGCTTTCTTCACTGCCAGCTGTACTTGCATGTTTGCTTTCAGTGACTGATGTACAAGCACACCCAGGTCTCATTGCACATCCCCTTTTCCTAATCTGACACAATTCAGATAATAATCTGCCTTCGTGTTCTTGCCACCAAAGTGGATAACCTCACATTTATCCACATTAAACTGCATCTGCCATGCATCTGCCCACTCACCCAACCTATCCAAGTCACCCTGCAGCCTCATAGCATCCTCCTCACAGCTCACACTGCCACCCAGCTTTGTGTCATCCGCAAACTTGGAGATGACATATTTAATTATCTTGTCTAAATTAATATATATTGTAAATACTGTAACTGGGGTTCCAGCACCGAGCATTGCAGCACCCCACTAGTCATTGCCTGCCATTCTGAAAAGGACCCGTTAATTCCTGCTCTTTGTTTCCAGTCTGCCAACCAGTTCTCTATCCATGTCAATACCTTACCCCCAATACCATGTGCTCTAATTTTGCACACTAATCTCTTGTGTGAGACCTTGTCAAAGGCTTTTTGAAAGTCCAGATACACAACATCCACTGGCTTTCCCTTATCCATTCTACTTGTTACATCCTCAAAAAATTCCAAAAGATTAGTCAAGCATGATTTCCCTTTCATAAATCCATGCTGACTTTGACCGATCCTGTCACTGCTTTCCAAATGTGCTGCTACAGGTGCACAACCTTTTATCCGGAGTTCCGGAAACCGAAAAACTCCGAAAACCGGCCATTTTTTCCAGGATGTCGTCTGCACACCAAAGCTCGCGTTTGGCGCCAAACTTGACCCGAAACGACCCACGGTCAACCCAGGTCTGTACTACTGTAGCGGCTGCCTCCTCCCCGGAGACCGGGGAGACACTTAAACATCTGTAAATCATTACTTAAATGTTAGTCAGTTAGTTTGGAGGGCTTTTATGTGAAGGGGGAAACTTTAATTCTTAGTCCCCTACCTGGTCGGAGAGGCGTGGAGCTGTCAATGCGTTACCGGGTCGCCGTGCAGTAAGCTCCGGAGCGCTGTGGCCGCCGATTCCCAGCTGGGGCTGCGGGCGTCCGGCCACGGGCGGCGCCGGTTGTAGCTCCGACCCCAGCAACTCTACCCCTGGCTGCGCGGCGCTCCAAATCCAGTGCGGCCCGCGGTCAGACGCCCGCAGCCCCAGCACCGCTGTGGCCGCCGACATGTTGTGTGTCGGCGGCCACAGCGCTCCGGAGCTTACCGCACGGCGACCTGGTAAGGCATTGCCCGCTCCCCGCTGGTATCCCAGCGCTGCGACGCCGCCGACTCCCAACATCGCGGCGCTGGGGCTGCGGGCGTCCGGCCGCGGGCCGCGCTGGATTTGGAGCGCCGCGCAGCCAGGGGTAGAGTTGCCGGGGTCGGAGCTCCAACCGCGGCCGGACGCCCGCAGCCCCCAGCTCCGCGATGTTGGGAGTCGGCGGCCACAGCGCTCCGGAGCTTACTGCACGGCGTATAACATCTTTCACAATCGACTCAAGCATCTTAAGGCTAACTGGTCTATAATTCCCCGTTTTCTCTCTCCCTCCTTTCTTAAAAAGTGGGGCTCTCCAGTCGAGAGAACATTGGAAAATGATCACCAATGCATCCATGATTTCTAGGGCCACCTCCTCGAGTACTCTGGGATGCAGACTATCCGACCCTGGGGATTTATCTGTCTTCAGTGCCAACATTTTACCTAAGACCATTTCCTGACTAATGTGGATTCCCTTCAGTTCCTCCCTCCTACTGGATCCTTGGTCCCCTAGTATTTCTGGGAGATTGTTTGTGTCTTCCTTAGTGAAGACAAAACCAATATACTCGTCTAACTGTTCTGCCATTTCCTTGTTTCCCATTATAAATTCACCTGTCTCTGATTGTAAGGGACCTACATTTGTCTTCACTAATCTTTTCCTTTTTACATATTTAAAGAAGCTTTCAGAGTCAGTTTTTATATTCCCTGCAAGCTTTCTTTCATGCCCTTCCCCCCCCCCCCCTCTTAATTAACCTCTATGTCCTCTTCTATTGAGTTCTAAATTTCTCCTAGTCAGGTTTGCTGCATCCTCTGGCCAATTTAAGTGCCTTTTCTTTGGATTTAACACTATCCTTGATTTCCCTAGTCAGCCATGGTTGAGCCACTTTCCCAGTTTTATTTTTTCGCTAGACAGGGATGAACAATTTTTGGAGTTCATCCATACGTTTTTTAAATCTTTACCATTGCATCTCCACCGTCAACCCTCCAAGTATTATTTGCCAGTCTATTCCAGCCAATTCCTGTCTCATACCTTCAAAGTCTCCTTTCTTCTTCTCTTTGTCACTCTCCATCCTAATGCAGAATTCCACCATATTATGGTCACTGTTGCTCAAGAGGCTTTGCACAACAAGAGCGCTAACTAATCCTTCCTCATTACACAATGCCCAATCTAGGATGGCCTGTCCTCTAGTCACTTCTTCTACATATTGGTTTAGAGAACCATCCCGTATACATTCCAGGAAATCCTCATCAGCGCTGCTACCAATTTGGTTGGCCCAATCTATATATGTAGATTAAAGTCACCCATGATAACTGCTGTACCTTTGCTACATGCATCCCTAATTTCCTACTTGATGCTATCCCTAACCTCCCTACTGCCGCTTGGTGGTCTGTATGCAGCCCCTCAATGAGAATGCTTTATGTTGATCAGTCAGTTAAGGGTAAGGTTAGTGTAAGATTCAGAACATTCCATAAAATATGCATTTCCAGTGAAACAGCATGCCAAAAAATGGCCTGTTTAAGATCAGTACTTTTTAATTCCAGATTTATTGTGTCTTGGTCTTGCTTATCCCATAAAACTGAAACATTGCTTTGTATTTATAGACCCTAAAGTATTTGAATGAAGTTGTTCAAAAATTGCAATCAAAAATCAATTAAAGCCATAGTAAATAAATGAACTAAAATATGAACAACATGTTTAGTGGGTGGTGATGTCATGTTTTTATCTGATTAGCAATATAAAACAGCACTCATTATTCTGCAACACCTGTCCCTTTACCTCCCCCCTCGACTCCATTCAAGGACCCAAGCAGTCGTTCCAGGTGCGACAAAGGTTCACCTGTATCTCCTCCAACCTCATCTACTGCATCCGCTGCTCTAGATGTCAGCTGATTTACATCGGTGAGACTAAGCGGAGGTTGGGCGATCGTTTCGCCGAACACCTCCGCTCAGTCCGCAATAACCTACCTGAACTCCCAGTGGCTCAGCACTTCAACTCCCCCTCCCATTCCCAATCCGATCTCTCTGTCCTGGGTCTCCTCCATTGCCAGAGTGAGCAACACCGGAAATTGGAGGAACAGCACCTCATATTCCGCCTGGGTAGCTTGCGTCCGGATGGCATGAACATTGAATTCTCCCAATTTTGCTAGCCCTTGCTGTCTCCTCCCCTTCCTTAACCCTCGAGCTGTCTCCTCCCATCCCCCTGCCCTCGGGCTCCTCCTCCTCCTCCCTTTTTCCTTCCTTCTCCCCCCCGCCCCCATCAGTCTGAAGAAGGGTTTCGGCCCGAAACGTCACCTATTTCCTTAGCTCCATAGATGCTGCTGCACCCGCTGAGTTTCTCCAGCATTTTTGTGTACCCTCATTATTCTGATATTGATGACTTTTCATTATATTTTATTCTTTTTTGGGGGTATGGAATCTGCTAGTAAGGTCAAGATTTACTGCCCCAAAAGATAGTGGGGCTCCCACAGTGCCGGTAGGTAGAGAAGCTAGGATTTAGACTGGATGATATGCGATTCAGAAAGCAACTTTGAGGATCATGGTTCCATGCACGAGCTGCCCTTGTTCCTCCAGGCAGTAGAAGTTGCAGGTTTGGGTGATGTTGATTAATTAGCACACATTGCAGGTGATACGCAAATACAAGAGACTGCAGAAAGTGATGGACTCATCCCTGCACATTAATCCCCACCCCCAAAAGCATTTACTTGACTTGCTGCCTCAAGATCGCGGTAACTATCATCAAGGATCCCCATAATCTGGGCTAGTCCTGTCGTCACTACTACCATCAGGCAGGAGGTACAAAAGTCTGGTCCCATACCATCAGGTTCAAGAACAGGTACTTTATTACAATAATCAGGTTCGTGAACAACCTTGGACAATCCTAAACCCAGCTAAGTAATGGAACACTATGGACTGCCTTGCACTGACATGGGCTTGTTTTATCCTTGTGTTGGCACTCTCATAGAGTCAAAGAGCATGAAATCAGGCATCGTGGTCCAAACTTGCCCACACTGACCATGGTGCCCCATCTACACAAGTGCCATTTGCCCACATTTGGCCCATGTTCCTCTAAATCTTCCGAGTCCATATACTTGTCCAAATGTCTTTTAAATATTGTTATAGTATATGCCTCAACTATCTCCACTGGCAGCTCAATCCATATACCTACCATCCTTTGAGTGAAAACGTTGCCACCTCAAATTCCTATTAAATCTTTCTCCTCTCACCTTAAACCTATGTTATCTGGTTCTTGATTCCCCTATTCTGGTAAAATACAATTTCCCTCATGATCTAATACACCTTTATAAGATCACCCCTCATCCTCCTGCGCTCCTAGGAATAAACCCCCAGCCAGCACAACCTCTCCTATAGCTCAGGCCATCAAGTCCTGGAAATATTCTCATAAATCTTCTCTGCACTCTTTCCAGTTTAACAGAATCTTTCCTGCAGCAGGGAGACCGAAACTGAACACAATACTCCAAATCTAGCCTTACCAATGCCTTGTACAAAAGTAACGTAACATCCCAACCATGAATAGTTGCCCGTATTGAAGAAGGCCAATACGCCGAAAGCTTTCTTGATCATCCTATCTACCTGCAACGCCATAGTCTTTTTCCTTTTTCACTATCTCGTATAATTTACAGTGCCCTCCATAATGTTAGGGACAAAGACCCATCATTTATTTATTTGCCTCTGTACTCCACAATTTGAGATTTCTGATAGAAAAAAGTGCACATTGTCAGATTTTAATGAAGGCCATTTTTATACATTTTGGTTTCACCATGTAGAAATTACAGCAGTGTTTATACATAGTCCCCCCATTTCAGGGCACCATAATGTTTGGGACACAGCAATGTCATGTAAATGAAAGTAGTCATGTTTAGTATTTTGTTGCATATCCTTTGCATGCAATGACTGCTTGAAGTCCATAATTCATGGACATCACCAGTTGCTGGGTGTCTTATCTGGTGATGCTCTGCAAGGCCTGTATTGCAGCCGTCTTTAGCTTATGCTTAGTTTATCTAGCCTCCAACCAAAATGTAGATGTTGATTAACTCAATAATGATAATGCTGCTGAATGTCAAAGGTAGTTGGTTAAATTCTCTTTTGTTGGACATGGCCAGTGTCATGTACTTCTATGGAATTAATATTGCTTGATATTTTTAAACCTATGAGAATGGAGCCGCTGGGCTTGTACACTCTGTAGTTTAGAAGGATGAGAGGATATCTCATTGAAGCATATAAGATTGTTAAGGGTTTGGACACGCTAGAGGCAGGAAACATGTTCCCGATGTTGGGGGAGTCCAGAACCAGGGGCCACAGTTTAAGAATAAGGAGTAAGCCATTTAGAACGGAGACGAGGAAACACTTTTTCTCACAGAGAGTGGTGAGTGTGGAAGTCTCTGCACTCAGAGGGCGGTGGAGGCAGGTTCTCTGGATGCTTTTAAGAGAGAGCTAGATGGGGCTCTTAAAAACAGCAGAGTCAGGGGATATGGGGAGAAGGCAGGAACGGGGTACTGATTGGGGATGATCAGCCATGATCACATTGAATGGCGGTGCTGGCTCGAAGGGCTGAATAGCCTACTCCTGCCTATTGTCTATTGTCTATGCCAGAGTATTATTGAGGTCTCACTGCATATTGACCACTTCATTTTCTGAGGAATTGTGAATAGAATTCAACATTTTGCAACCATTCCCTCTTTTGATATAATGATGGAGAGAGCACTATTGACAAAGGAACTGAAGATGGGACTAAGACTGCCTAGGGCAGCGCCCTGAGGAACTCTTAAAAATGGTGTCCATAAATTGGGGTAATTGGCTTCCAACAATCATAACCATTTTTCTTGATTTAAGAACTATAACTATTGGAGTGTTTACCCCTTGATGCCCAGTGACTTTACCAAGGCTTCTTGAAGCAATGTTAGGTCAATGCTACTTTAATGTCAACAGCAGTAAATCTTGGAATTCAGCTCCTTGGTTGTTGCTTGAAACCAAAGTTGTGATGAGATCTGGAAACCCAGACCTAACTGCACAACTAGTGGAAGTAACAGGTTATTGAGCCATCAATGTCTCCTTCCACTATTTTGCTGCTGATTGGGTTGCAATTAGTCCTGCTTTTTGTGAATGGTATATACCTGGGAAATTTTGCACAATGTTTAAATTTCAATGTTGTACCTGTGCTCGAACATCTTAGCTAGAGACACAGCTCGATCCAGAGTATATTCAGTACAACAACTTGAATACAGTCTGATCACACACCCTTTGTAATACCCCATGATCTCAGACATTTCTTGATATCACGTGCAAATCAAAGAGACTAAATTGGCCAAGCATATAATGAATTAAATGCACACAAAGCAGAGGATGCAACATCTCTTAAAATTAAAATAAAGTAAATGCTATGGTCAAAGTAGCTTTTAAAGAATCCGGACAGATAACCATGCATTAAACTTAAACATTAGAGTAAAATTTTAATATGTTCTATAGTTTGTGAAAATTCTTACATCCGGCACTATTGCATTGAAAAGTAGTTTGTTGGTCTTTGTTGGAAGATGTCATGAAAAAGCATGATGATTTAGACAAGAATAGTGAGATTTTCAGCATAAGCATTCTGTATATCATTTGGCCAGAGGTGGAGGAAGTGGATTTTGTAATTCATTATAAGTTATAAACTTTTTGTTTCCTTTATGTTAATGGCTGCAGATCCTTCTGTAGGAAACGTCCATGATCCACCACCACGTAGAACAGTACTGAAACAAATCCTGTCTCAGAATAGTTCTACCTAATCTGTTGCTTAGAACTTCATTGGGAATGCAACTCTTTTGTTCTTTCATCCAGATACAGTGAATCAGGATATAACATACCAAATAAAGATTGAACATTTGCATGACAAATACAGATAAACCAATTAATTTGTCCCAAGGTGAAATGTAAACACTCCAGTCTTTCCAGCAAACTGTACTAAATAAATTAATGTTATTTTATATACTAAAAGTTTCCACATCAGCAAGCAACCAACTTGAAAAATGCTGGGGCTGCAGAACTGAAGATTGACAGATGTTTCTCATCACTCAAGCAATAGTTTGCACCGCCATATTAACCATAAAGCTCTTGTAACATGACAAGAAGGAATGCTTAACATCAGATATGCAGAGCCTACTGCCTTAAAGAATACTTTAGTCTCTCTTGAGAAACAGCATCTGTCACATTCCTGTCTGTCCTCCCACACTCTTGAATCAATTAAAATGCAATCACAAAATAGCTTTCAGTAATTGAAGTTCAGGGAGTGACAGGACACAGATTCCTCTTAAATTGCGACTGGTTTGATTGTTTTTATTGTCACATTTATTGTCTGCTAAAAGTGCTTGAATCGGCATGATAGACTTTTCATCATATTCAAGAATAATAGTGCATGAATACTCTGCTAGTATTGTGCTTAGTGGTGGAATCCCTACTTTATTCCATCACATAGCAACGTGACTGTGGCAGACCATCGTGCCGAGCCTTTCACTGGCCTGGCTCGCCCACCATGGAGCCTGGAGACCCATTCCCACGAGGCAAGCTGCCAAGCTCTGTCCTGCTCATCTGCATGGGCCAGAGAGAAGGTTGAAGAGATTCAAGATGGCGGCGGCGGAGGATGCAAGGAAATAAAGGGCCGGTAAGCGGAACCAGGGTCTTACCTGGATGCTACAAGGTCGGCTGCGGGAGGCACCCCCCGGGGCACAAAGACTGAATGGTGACTGGGTGAGGCTAGCGATAATGGTTGGCTGGCCGATGTGCGGATCTGGATCAAAGCTACACTGAAGTAGGCCCCTCGAGGCCCTCCGGCAGCCTGGGGCTCAACTGGATTGGGTGCCACTCCAAGAGACAAAGCGCCGGACCAGACAGAACCTGCAGCGGCACGGAATGGAGGAGCAGCAGTGGAGGACTCCAACGGCTTCACTTGGCCAGGCCAATCCTGCAACACTGCCAGGACAACGGGCCTTTATGACTAGCTGCACTTAGAACGACTTGGAATTGAAAATGGCACCAAAACCTGATGACTCTTGTGTCCTCAGTGTACAATTCCTATACACTTGTACTTAATCTAAGATTGTGCTTATGTACAGTGATACCTTTACAGAACTGTATGCAAAAAAATGTCACTGTACCTTGGTACCTGTGACAATAAAGAACCATTGAAACATATTCAAAGAGGCAATCTCTAGAAGTCACTCATCCATTGCAGATACATAAATTAAAAACTGAAAATTATGATGTTATATTTCTCACACATAGTACTAGTATTGATATGTCAGGATACAGGGAGTAAAACAAACACAGGTATCCCACTCTAGCTCTTTCCCCAGCAGAGTGTTATCATAGTGTTTTTGACTGCGCGGAAATATTTTTACTGAAAACACCTACCAGTATACCAGTTTCCTGGCTTGCCAAATATACATAGTCATGATGTTCTTTTTCCTTTGGCCAGTAAGAGCACATTACTTCGTTGGTGCTTGAAAATACACAATCACCCTTTTTACAACTAATTTAATTGAGGAAGGATGTGCTGGCACTGGAGAGGGTCCAATAAAGGTTTACAACAATGACCCCAGGATTGTGTGGATTAAATTATGATGAGCGTTTGATGGCACTGGGCCTCTACTCGCTGGAGTTTAGAAGGATGAGGGGGACCTCATTGAAACTTACCGAATAGTGAAAGGCCAGGATAGAGTGGATGTGGAGAGGATGTTTCCACTAGTGGGAGAGTCTCGGACCAGAGGTCATAGCCTCAGAATTAAAGGTCCCTTTAAGAAACATAGAAACATAGAAAATAGGTGCAGGAGTAGGCCATTCGGCCCTTCGAGCCTGCACCGCCATTCGATATGATCATGGCTGATCATCCAAATCAGTATCACATCCCTGCCTTCTCTCCATACCCCCTGATCCCTTTAGCCACAAGGGCCACATCTAACTCCCTCTTAAATATAGCCAATGAACTGGCCTCAATTACCTTCTGTGGCAGAGAATTCCACAGATTCACCACTCTCTGTGTAAAAAATGATTTTCTCATCTCGGTCCTAAAAGACTTCCCTCTTATCCTTAAACTGTGACCCCTAGTTCTGGACTTCCCCAACATCGGGAATAATCTTCCTGCATCTAGCCTGTCCAACCACTTAAGAATTTTGTAAGTTTCTATAAGATCCCCCCTCAATCTTCTAAATTCTAGCGTGTACAAGCCGAGTCTATCCAGTCTTTCTTCATATGAAAGTCCTGCCATCCCAGGAATCAGTCTGGTGAACCTTCTCTGTACTCCCTCTATGGCAAGAATGTCTTTCCTCAGATTAGGAGACCAAAACTGTACGCAATACTTCAGGTGTGGTCTCACCAAGACCCTGTACAACTGCAGTAGAACCTCCCTGCTCTTATACTCAAGAATGAGATGAGGAGGAATGTCTTAAGTCAGAGGGTGGTGAATCTGTGGAATTCCTTGCCACAGAAGGCTGTGGAGGCCAAGTCAGTTGATATCTTTAAGGCAGAGATAGATAGATTCTTGATTAGTACGGGTGTCAGGGGTTATAGTGGAGAATGGGACTAAGAGGGGAACGATAGATCAGCCATGATTGAATGGCGGAGTAGACAATGGGCTGAATGGCTTAATTCTGCTCCTATCACTTTTGAACTTAATTAGCATCCAGAACCCAGGAACAAATCCTTGGTATAAGGTGAGATAGCAATGTGATAAATCAATTAATTATAAAACCATTACTAATTGATTACTAAAGATTTGTGCACCAAGGTCAGGGTGGAAAAGATGAATGAAATTTCTAAACATATTTGATTCTTATGGAATAAAACTACATTCCGTTTAGTTAGTACATTCGAAAAACAAGCCAGTTTCAGTAATGGTGACCATTAACGATGATAGTAGCACAATTACATTGCACCACAATGCCTGAGCTCACAACGGATTTTTATCCGCCAAGTTGATCAGCCTGAAACAGTAAATTGCTTGGGAGACTGTTCTAGGAACAGAATCAGACATAGTTAACAGTCAGATGTCAATATGATAAATCTACAACACAGTATCAAATGCATGATAAACAGTGGTACAAATGTGCCGCAGTCCACTATTAGCAAATTCACAATCTTTGGATAGCTGTAGGAACCTGCAGATGCTGGTTTAAACTGAAGATACTGTATATACAAAAAGCTGGAGTGACTCAGCAGGTCAGGCAGAATCTCTGGAGGAAAGGAATAGGTGATGTTCTGATTCAAGTTTGAAGATGGGTTTCGACCTGAAATGTCACCTATTCCTTTTCCTCAGAGATGCTGCCCCACCTGTTGAGATACTCCAGCTTTTTGTGTCTATCTCTGGATTTGTTTTCACATTGAAGTGGTGAATGCTACCGGGCATTTAAACTATGAATAAGAAGAGATAACTCCATGAACATGCCAGTATTCACAAAGCTCATTAATTGAGTATCATGTGAAATTATCTTCATCATTGATCAATTTCTGCCTCCCCACCATCACAGAAGCCAGTCTTCAGCCAATTCATTCCATATGAAAAGGCTAAATATACTTGATAGGAAAGGGAATGGGTCCCAATCACTGAAGCACTGAAGATTTACTTCCCAGAACTAGCAGAAATATTCCAAAACACCTGAAACTATTCAATAAGTGTAGAATAGCCCAGGTTAGTCCTGTCAACATAAAGCAGCATACTTGCAAACCAATTGCTAACTACATTAGCCTTATCTCCATCATCAGTAGATGACAAAAGCCATATTTGACATCAGGTAAAACCTCCACACCAATAACACCTACGATATTATACTGTTGCATTCCTCAAGCACCACTTGACTCAGCACCACTTTCATTACAGCCTTGGTCCAAAGAAAAGAGCTGAATTCCAAAGATGATGAGAGAATAGTATCACAGGACAGCATTTGACCAAGTGTAGCATTAATGGGCCTTAAAACTAAAATAAATGTGAATCAGGAGATATCTCCACTGGTTTATGTTATGTTTATGTTAACTTTTATGTAGTTATGTGTCCTGTTGCTTTTTTTAGTTTGGCTGTATGGTAATACAAATATTACTGTACCTTAATTGGTACACGTGACAATAAAAGACATTTGAAACCTTTGGTTGGAATCATAAAGAAAGATGATTGTGTTTGTTATCAATCAATCATAGAAACATAGAAACATAGAAAATAGGTGCAGGAGTAGGCCATTCGGCCCTTCGAATTACATTAGCTACCCTCCAATCCTCAGGAACTACTCCAGAATCATCCTCAGGAATCATCTCAGCCACGGGATTATTGAGTATTTAGGACAGTGTTACAGGTTCAACTGTTGGAATGCAACTTTTTCATTGGAATGTCAAAAGTATCAGTGTCATTTTAATTTGCACAGTATTAAGAACTATTTGCATCTTCTCAGATAATGAAACTGTTCACGCTAGCATGCAGAAAGCCTCTGTGAGCTTTCACATGGACTGATTCGTGACGACTATGATTTGCAGCACATGCCACAGAGTGACCATTTCCAACAGGTGACAGTCCCCATCCATCCATCTTGACCACTGAATAACATTAATATTGTTGAATATTCAATCAGCAGCAAGCTGGAGGAAGGGAGCGTCACCAGTGGCCACATATTGAATTAGACCAGCCATGTAAATAAATCAAGAACAGCTCAGATGCTCGGTATTCTGCGGTGAATAACTTACCACCAGACTCTCCAAACCTTTTCCACCATCTGCAAGACACAAGTCAGGAGGATGATGGAATATGTTGGCCAGGATGAATGCAGTTTCAGCAACACTCAAGCTCAACAAGATCCAGAGCAAAACCATCACCATGAATACTCTGTCTCTGCTGCAGCATATACTTTCTACAAAATGTAGAACGGCATCTCCCAAATGCACAATATTTACTACTTACATTAGCAAAGACAGAAACATGGGACCACCATTACCTCCAAGACACATATGACATGATCTTTGGAAATACTCCTTCACTGCTATTACATTAATATCCTGGGAATACTGTGGAAATAGCATCAGCAAATAGGTTGATGCAACTTAAGGAAGAAGCTGACTACATCTTTTAAAAGGATGAACAAAATATGACACAATGTCAATAATATTCATATTTTGTAAAATATTCTCTTCCTAAGCTGTACTGTACCATACCAGCATGCCAAGAACACAATAGTGCACATTTTAGATCCGTAAGCGATTTACAGTTTAGGTCATTCAGCCCAACAAGCTCATGCTGATTTTAAAGAAAGTCTAATCCCATCAGTCTAATCAGATGGCAGTCTGAGCCATCTAGCCGGTCCCCCACAGCCGAATGCAAGACCCGCATGGAGTAGCTGCCTAACCATACCCTGCTCCCACAACCCGACGGACTGCAACCTAAAAGGGGGAGCCCACCAAGCCGGGCCCTGCTTGACCCCTGAAGACCAGAGACCGAGAGAATGGAGACGGTGACGACGACACACGTGGCGGGTGAGGAGCAAGGCCAGCGCAGGTTCCCCGCACAATATGTTATCTGCCATTCTCTTCATAGATGCTGCCTGACCCATTAAGTTCTTCCAGCACTTTGATTTTTGCATCGATTTTTGCGTTAGGGTAGTTTAAATTCATATTCCCTTATTACCATTTTTACTAATCACAAGGTTATAAGGTCAAAAGTGGTAGCAGTAGAATTAGGCCATTTGGCCCATCAAGTCTACGCCATTTAATCATGGCTGATCTATCTCTCCCTCTAAACACCATTCTCCTGCCTTCTTCCCATAACCCCTGACATCTGGACTATATTATGGATTATTCTCTTGTGTACTGAGATTCAGTGAAAACTTTGTCATCAAAGTATACTAAACATGAGTATCATCTGGTCACACACAAGTACAACAGGTAGAGCAAAGAGAAGAATATGCAGATCTCACGGACCTTCAACACCTGGCAGACAAGGTGCTGGGAATCCCTGGGCAATGCGGTGCCGAGACTCTGGCTCCAGGACTTCCTGCCAGCCTCTGACGGTGCAAATCACGGTGCAAAACTTTGTCTCCAATGGACTATTTTACACTTATTAAAACATTCTCCATTCTCTTGCCTTCTCCCCATAACCCCTGACACCTGTACTAATCAAGAATCTATCTATCTCTGCCTTAAAAATATCCACTGACTTGGCCTCCACAGCCTTCTGTGGCAAAGAATTCCACAGATAATAATAATAATAATAATCATACCTTTTATTGTCATTGCACATAAGTGCAATGAGATTTGGTATGCAGCTTCCATCCGATGTCATAACTTAATAACTAATACAATTTAGATTTAGATACCCCGAGAACATGGTTTGTAAAAAGAACATTAAAACAGTAAAACAGACTAAAGTGCAGATGTGTCTGTGCGACGTGACCATCCGAGGGAGACAGTCCATGGGGGGTGGGGGCCACTCAGCAGGGCTGGTTCAGAGCCGCTATAGCTCTGGGAATGAAGCTGTTCCTGAGTCTGGAGGTGCGGGCGTAGAAGTCTGCCGGAGGGATTCGGAGGAAGTCTGCCGGAGGAAGTAGTTCGAACAGTCCACTACAAGGGTGTGAGTAGTCTTTATGGATGCTGACGGCCTTCCTGAGGCACCGTGTGTGGTAGATGCCCTCCAAGGCTGGTAGCTGTGTCCCAATAATCTTCTGCGCTCTGTGGACGACGCGCTGAAGAGCTCTCCTCTCTGCCTCCGTGCAGCTGAGATACCACACAGAGATGCCATACGTTAGTATGCTCTCAGTGGTGCAGCGGTAGAAGGTTGTCAGCAGCTGTTGGGGCAGACCAGTTTTTTTTTAATGTTCTCAGGAAGAACAGTCGTTGCTGTGCCTTCTTGACCAGCGCAGCGGTGTTGGTGGACTATGTGAGGTCCTCTGAGATGTGAGTGCCCAGAAACTTAAAGCTGAATACTCTCTCCACACTGTCCCCATAGATGGAGATTGGGGCGTATTCTCCATTATGGGACCTCCTGAAGTCAATAATCAGCTCCTTGGTCTTGGAGGTGTTTAGTGACAAGTTGTTACGTGAGCACCAGTCCGCCAGGTTCTGCACCTCCGCTCTGTATTTTGTTTCATCACCGTTGGTGATCAGCCCGATCACCCTTGGGTCGTCTGCAAAATTGACGATAGTGTTGGTGTCGAATGCAGGAACACAGTCGTGTGTGAACAGGGATTAGAGCATGGGGCTCAGTACACAGCCCTGTGGTGTGCCGGTGCTCAGGGTGATAGTGGAGGACAGGTGCGGGCCCAGTCTCACTGCCTGCGGTCACTCCGTCAGAAAATTCAGGATCCAATCTTATATCGGCGAGCTGAGGCCTAGCTGGTGGAGTTTGGTGGTGAGCTTGGTGGGGATGACCGTATTGAAGGCAGAGCTATAGTCTATGAAGAGCATCCTTACGTACGTGCCCTGTCTTTCCAGGTGAGTCAGGACAGTGTGAAGAGCCAGAGAGATGGCATCCTCTGTGGATCTATTTGCCCTGTATGCAAATTGATGAGAGTCCAGTGGGGGCAGGGATGCTGGATTTGATGTGGGAGAGGACCAGCCTTTCAAAGCACAATATATTGGTATTGGAGTTAGGGCAACCGGGCGATTCACCACCTTCTAACTAAAGAAGTTTCTCCTCATCTCCTTCCTAAAATAACGTCCTTTAGTTCTGTGGTTATGACCTCTAGTCCTAGAATCTCCCACCAGTGGAAACATCCTCTCCACTATCCTTCTTGTCCTTGGCTGAACCTTTTAACATGTTTAGTGCAACCTGATCCTATTGCTGCTCGTCTTTATTTCTGTAGTCTATTTATATTGCTTACTATATTTCCAACCTCCACTCCCACTCCTTCCTGACTCTATGGTCAGGTTTCCATTTCTCTACTAGACGTCTTTAAACCTCCCTAAAGGCAAACCACACAGCAAGGAGATATTCGTCCCAGTCTGATTAAGATATAAACTGTCTGACTTCTGCAGGTTGCACTCTCCTCCGAAACCATCCCAAATTCTCAGCAATCTAGAGTCCTCCAAACCATACCATCTCTCCAACCATGCAACCATTTGCTCTACTCTCATTCTTCTGTACTGAGATTACTATCTTTGAAGTTCTACTTCTTAAAACTCTTTCCTACCCCCCTTAAATTACTCTCCTGTTTCAGAGACTGGCATTCTCACACATATCTCCACATTTTTTCCGCTGCTACCCTTCTTCTTGATATTTGTATTCATCCCGTCTATTGAGTGTCCATCATTTTAATTGCTCCAAGATTAGTTGCCCAAGAAGAGTATATATTTTGAAATTCTCTCCCTAAACCAATTTGAAATCTACTTCATTGTGCGTTGTTGTAATTAATCCTCATATCTCCTTGTGCACTAAAGTGTCACATTTTGTGAAACTCCTCAGAATGCTTGCTATGGGCACAATATAAATGTTAGTTATTGTTGTAATCGGAGAACTATAAATTAGAGGCCTGAAAGCATATTGCAGTTCGGGGCGGGGGGGAATTGGGCTGGGGGGTGGAGGGTGAAGCGGGTGGGGGGTGGATAGGGAGGGAGTGGAGATCATATGAACCATGCAGGATGATAGGAAGTGTTAAATATGGTTAGTCGGGTTGGTCAAAAGGATCAGGCATAGTGATTGAAGATCAAAGATATCATGTGATTCTGTCGATCTAATAGATAAAAGGGAGTGACGAGTTCCAGCAGTCCACATTTCCTTTCAATGAACATATCCCCAGGCAAAACACAAAATGTCAAAGGATCCCTTTCGGGTCCAGCCCAAAACATCATCTGTCTATTCCCACCACAGACGCTACCTGACTCACTGAGTTCTCCAGCCTTTTGTCCGTTACTCAAGATTCCAGCATCTGCTGCTTTTTGAATCAACAAATTCCAAGGGGTTCAGACACCAGCCAGTAAGGTCAACCTCATTATGATATCTGAGTTACCATCACATATCATGGGAGCAGAGCAAGTGTCCTCCTTCAAGCTCACATCTACACAGCTTGGGATTGTACTACAATCTTGCACCATTCTGCATTTTTGTACTTGGCTTTGTATTCATTGTTGTATTCCACAGAACTCTATATTTATTGTTGACACTGTAAGCTTCATGTTAAGAGTTACTTTCTTTGCACCCAAGTGTATACGAGAATAAACTATTCTGAATCTGGAGATGAGATTCTAACTTTTATAAACATTTGTAATCTCATCCACCCTAGCCTGCATTTCAAGATTAAAATAATTTATATAGTCTCTGCACATTCCTATTCCTACTATAAAATCCACGTAACAATATTATAACTCAGATGGGAATGCAGTGTAAGAGCCATAAAATAAATTGGGGGGGGGGGGGGAGCATCCTGAGCCTGCTCATATAAATCCATTCACTCCTTTAATGTACAAAGTATGTGGCATCTCATACATACTTCATGGCATTGTCAGGCTGGTGCACCCATGGAAACCTTGCTGTCCAGAGAAATATGCCAGATTCTGGAAACCTGAAGTAAGAAAATGCTTGAGATACAACTGCTGGAAAGTTGTCGACCTGAAATGCTAATTCATGTTTTCTCTACTTACATCGTCCGACCTGCTGAGTATTTCCAATATTTTCTGTCTTGATGCCAAGTAAAAAAAATAAGCTCCATCTTGTGAATCCTGGGTAGCAGCACAACCAGAATCCTGAACATTTTTTCTGGCAGGTGAAAAGTTTGCAACATTGTCAGAGATTTTTTTTTTTAACTCATTTGATTTTTTTGTTGTGAAGTATAGCATATCCTCGCAGCTTGCCATATTTCTGACATGGTATGCAACATTCTCGACATAATTGTGTAACTTCACGGTGTGAAGAAGGCGAACAGCATGTATCTTGGGGCTGACATATCAAAAAAATAGGCTAATATACAGTTCAATGCCGACACCAGTATCAACATCAAACCAACCACAATGGTCAACCTGCTGAACACAGACAATGTGTGCTTTTGCACACATTCAAGGCTAAGTGCCAAGTCATCAATGACCCATTCACCGAAGCACATGAGGAGAGAGAAATGGCCTTACATTCAACATCTACAAAACATGAGGACTTCTACCAATCTGACCCCACAGTATTCCACCACTCTAAAATTAAAAGTTCATGACAAGACCTCAGAATACCTGGACTACTTCCCATACCTTTTCTCAGCAAAGGCAGACATCAGTATTAAACTCCATCACTATCTTCAGCGTGCTAACATGACTTTTGGCTGAGAGTGTCTGAAAATCAAGACTTCAAAGCTGTCCGAAAACTAATGGCCTGCTGAGCATTGTGCTCTTTCCAAATGCTGCTAAAATAGCGATTACCTACAGTTGGCATTGCAATGGAAATACACTACAAACGGCAGAAGGAAAAGTGAATCAACGAGCTCTGTCAGGACCTAATCAGACTCAATCTTCTCCACTGGGTAGGCCACATCAATTGCATAGCCAACACTAGGCTGCCAGAACACACTATTCTGCACTCGGTTTAAGGAAGACATTCCTGGAGGAGTAGAGGAAAAGCTTTAAAAATATACTCACTGACCGCTTGAAAAAGAGCAACATTTGCACTGACTCCTGCAAATCCTTAGCCCATGACCATTGTGTGGAGAAGCGGAGGCATTGAAAATCGCAATTCAATGCATCAAGGGCACCAGAGGCCCAACATTGATAGAGGAAGGAGCACAAACTACTCACTACCTTGTAGAAACAAGGAATGGCAGATGCTGGGTCATAAAGGAAGACCCAGAGTGCTGGAGTAGCTCAGCAAGTCAGGCAGCATCTCTGGAGGAAATGGATAGGTGACGTTTCAGGTCAGGACCCTTCTTCAGGCTTAGAATATCGAGACCCAAAACATCGCCTATCCATGTTCTCCTGAGATGCTGTCTAACCTGCTGAACTACTCCAGTACACTATGTCTTCTTCGATCAAAGCACATTGTTCAGGCATCTCTTACCTTATCTGTGGAAGAATGTCCATTTTCCACATTGGTCTCATCAGTCACCCCAGAACTATCCAGTGAGAAGTAAATCATCTTCAATCGCAAGGGATAATCTCTTGAGCTCCATTGCGCAGCATATTTTCAAAACACATTTTTGAGAGTTTATAGGTGAGTGATTTACTGTCTGCTCAATGATTTACACTGGAGACATGCATATCAGCAGCCAGCGGCACTCCAATACAGTAACATTGCCTGAAACGTGTCTTTCGCTGGTCCACCTTATCAGTTCTCAAAAGTATTGATTACACTTTGACAGTGAAATTATTTGGATTGAACAATTAATCTCTCAACATCCTGATATGACACAGACTTGAACCTCACTATTGATTTTCTCTCTTTTTATCCTGAAACTGCTGACTTGAGCTTGAAAGCTTTGAGAAAGATCTGGCACTGTTCTTCCACTTCAGCCAATTGCGGAATCAGTCTCTGTGAATTGTATCATCGAGTTTCAGCAAGTTATTTCATCCAGGCAGCAACACTTCACACCCAGGTCCAAGCTAATCTTAACCATACACTCAGGAGATGACATTTGGTACAGATGTCCCCCATTCCCCTCCCCTCTTCCCTCTCTCTCCCATCAACTTGGCATGGCTGTAGTCCCCATAGTCTGAAAGGACAGTTTTTTTAATGAATGTGGGTTAAACAAGCTTTAGTTTGCTGATTGAAGAATTAATGGTGTCATTCCTATACCACGACAGCTACATGTTCTCATCATTTCAAGCACTCTGGCAAAATTAGTTTCTCTGTTAATTTTATTGAAGCGAAATGTCAAAAACACTAGAAATCTATAGCCAGAAATTCTTGTTTACAAAGTTGGTGGTTACCATGGGTTACTGAAGATGGCACAAATACATACTTTATCAGATATTTCATGTTTTTAATATTATCATCATGATTTGTGTATCAATTCAAAGTCTAGATCTGGCTACAGACATTTTAAATAATATATACCACAAACTTCCTTTTCCCAATGCAATCCAGCACGAGAGGTATTTTACATTTCAGGTGGCAAGGTTCATAGTTCGAAGGATTAGAATCAACTGAGTACAACAAACATTTTTAGAAGGCTTTAGAAATGTTCAGAAAAACTAAAATGTTTAAAATGTTCACAGAGTAATGGGTGCACCATGGATGCCAACAACAAAGAAATCTAAAGATTTTTTCTGTTTTGTGGGCTAGGGATGTGATCAATGCAGAGAGATAAATGGGCAGAAATAATAAGGGATTATAAAATGACAGGTTTGGCTAATTAATTCTTCTCCTCTACCTTCACAATAACCATATAACATTGTATTGTATTGTATTGTATTTTAATGACCACACAGCCAGGCTGGTGGAAATTTGGGTTGTCAGCAGCGATACAATAATAAAGAACACACAAAATGTAACACAAACATCCACCACAGTATTCATCATTGTGGTGGAAGGCACAAAATTTGGCCAGTCCTCCTCCATTTCCCCCCGTGGACAGGACCAGAGTCCAGAGTCAGTCCAGGATCGGCTCTTCCTCACCGGAGACCGCGGCTTTATATTGTTGTAGGCCGCAGGCCGGCGGTCGAGATTTAAAGTCTCCGCCGCAGCCAGAAGCACCGTAGACTGCAGGGCCGGCGGTCGAAGCTCCCCTCCAGGGGTGATGGTAAGTCCATGCCGGCCCCGCGGTAGAAGTTGGCTGCGTGCCGGCAGTGATGGCTTCTTCTTCCCCCGGGTCCCCCACAAGGGATCCCGGGCTGTAGACGCCGCACCAGCTGGAGCTCTGCAGACCGCGACTTCAGGCTGCAACTTCAGGCTGCTGGCAGCCCCGGGCCAGCGAAACGGAGCGCTCCCCTCCAGCGAGGGCTCACCAGCTCCACGCCGAGAGTCCACGCTGCGCCCGCCGCTGAAGCCCCGGGTGCATCCCGGGAAAGGCCACGCCGATCCTTGATGTTAGGCCACGGGGGAGGCGACCTGGAAAAAGTCGCCTCTCCATGGAGGAGGTGACCGAAGCGGTTTCCCCCTTACCCCCCACACCACCCCCCACACAAGACACACAAAGAAACATTAAATACACACTTTAAAACATACTAAAAAATAAAAAAAGTTGAAAAAACTGACGCACTGCTGACATGGCTGCTGCCAGAGCAGCGCCCCCTACAATGGAGCTAACCATACATATAACCATACATATAACCATATACATATACATATAACCATATAACAATTACAGCACGGAAACAGGCCATCTCGGCCCTACAAGTCCGTGCCGAACAATTATTTTCCCTTAGTCCCACCTGCCTGCATTCCTACCATAACCCTCCATTCCCTTCTCATCCATATGCCTATCCAATTTATTTTTAAATGATACCAACGAACCTGCCTCCACCACTTCCACTGGAAGCTCATTCCCCACCGCTACCACAATGGGTGGCATCGGTGGCGCCACCGCAGTGGCTGCCTCACCAGCAGCTCGTCAGTCCTTTCGCCTTTTTTGTTATTTTTAGTGCGTCTAAATGTATGTTTTAATGTTTCTCAGTATGTTTTATGCGGGGGGTGGTGGAGGGGAATAGGGGGAAACCGTTTTTCAGTCACTTACCTGGGCGGAGATGCATCTTTTCTCCATGTCGCATCTTCGTCCCCCTCGCAACCTACCAACTGGATTGGCGCGGCCTTTCCGACCGGAGATCGGCCCAGATCTTCAGCAGCAGGCACAGCGCAGAATTCCCATCGCGGAGCCTGGGATCTTGTCGAGGATCGCCAGTGTTGGAGCTCCGTTCAGCTCGGCCTGTGGACTTCGGAAGCCATGGTCTCCAGTAAGAAGCGGCCGATTCGGAAACTCCAAGCCGCAGAGTGTGTTCCGACGCCGGAGTATCGGTCATCCTGGCGAGAGGGCTTGTACATTGGGCCATCCGTAGCGGCGACTGTGGAGGGTTCTAGGCCCCGACCACGGGTGAACAAAGAGGAAGATGACTGAAGTTCATTGCTTTCCATCATAGTGAGAAACGTTGATTCCACTGTGGTGGATCTTTATGTTAAACTTTATTGTGTAATGTGTTATTTTATTTGTATGGCTGTATGGTAACTCAAATTTCACTGTACCAATTGGTGCATGCGATAATAAATGTGAACTTGAACTTGAACGATCCGTGCAAAGAAATTTCACATCGTATTATATTTTAAGTATAATTGCCGAGAAATGTGAACACATTTGTTGGACATATGAAAACACTTTGTACATATGAAAACATAAATTAGGAAAAGGAATGGGTCACTGGGCCTTTGAAACCAACTTTGTGTGGATCATCGAGTCTGAAGAAGGGTTTCGGCCCAAAACGTTACCTATTTCCTTTGCTCCATAAATGCTGCTGCACCCGCTGAGTTTCTCCAGCATTTTTGTGTACCTTTGTGTAGATCATCACCGACCTGACTGCAACCTCAACTCTGCTCCCTCATCATCTGTGGAAACCTTTAACCCCTCACTCATCAAGCATCGCTGCCATGCATGGCAGTAAAAGTAGTCTTTGACTCTTCTTGAGGAAGAGAGATGCAAAATCTCTTAACTCTCTGAGAGAAGCAAAACATTTATTTTGTTCTTCTCATCACGGTTTAGGTTCTCTCACAACCTCCTCCACATCTATCCTGTCAAAAACCTACAGGATCTTATTTGCTTCAATCAGGTCACCTTTCGCTCTTCTAAACTCCAGAAGAAACAGTCTAGCCCAGGGGTGGGGAACCTTTACATGTTGGAATGCCGCATTAAGTTAGCTGTAATCTATTACGGTCGCATCCAAAAAATTTCAATTAGATATACTTCAAAATGTACATTATTTTGTTAAAATCTAACTACCATGTACTAACTTCAAGAAAATGAAAATAAATTGTTAATTCTAAAGTGAACTAACCTTTTAATGTCTTTGTTATAACTGCTTTTTGTAGGAAAGCATTTGAATATTTGGTTGCAACATGGAGGTACACAGTTTCAGCTGATCTTCTAGATGGGTATCCGTCATCTGTGACCTTAAGGGCGTTTTGATTTGGGTTAGGTAGGAGAATGTAGATCCGCAGCAATAAGTGGTTGAAAAGCAAGAAAGCATTTTTCATGCATGTTGCCGAAGACGTGGGTATTCTATTGTATTTATCCATATTTTAATCGGATCTTTCTTAGCGTCAAATAAGGACTTGAAAATGTAATCTTCTGAGAGCTCAATCAATTCCATCTGTAGTTCTTTAGGAGCCTTGAAGACATCAACTAGGTGAGGTTGAAATGCTAATTTGAATGCTAAAAAATGCTAATTTCGTTGAATCTTCTTTTACTCTTTGGTATTTTAAATACTTTCATTTTAAGATTAAAATAAAAATAATAAGACGAACAAAAACATATTAATAAAAGTAAAAGGATTTGTTCTACAAAATTTGGATTCATTCAAAAGGCCGCACTTAATGGCCTAGAAGGCCGCAGGTTCCCCACCCCTGGTCTACCCTATCCAAACTTTCTTCATTAAATTGTTCCTAGTATGAGTAGGATAGTGTAGGCGTGCAGGGATCGTTGGTCGGCGAGGATTCGGTGGGCCAAAGGACCTGTTTCCATGCTGTATCTCTAAAACTAATCTAAATTTGACAACCCACCCATTTCAACAATTAATCATGGAAACCTTATCTGAACTGCTTCCAGTACACATTAACATCCTATCTTAATTAAGGAAATCAATACTGTACACAGTCCTCCAGATGTGCTCTCACCATTGCCCTATATAACTAAAGTATAACCTCCCTAGTTTTATTATCAATTCCCCTTGCAATAAAACAAAACATTGTTAGCTTTTCTAATAATACTGTTCCTGCATTACAGCCTTTTAGCAGCCATGCCTTCAGCACATTTATCCAAGTCATTTATGTACATTGTAAAAAAATTCAGGCTGATCCCTGGGGCACATCAACCAACAGCTTGCCAACCAGAAAGAGACCCATTTACGCCAACTCTCTATTAAATGTTTGCCAGCCAATTTTCTATCTACATCAATAGGTTATCTCCGGCAAGAGATTTTATTTTCTGCAATAATCTTTGGTGGCACCTTATTAAAGGCCTTCTGCAAGTCTAAATATGGTGTATCTGCCATTTCCTTCTTTATCAGCAGTGCACAATACTTCAAAGAAGTCCAATAAATTGCCCAAAACTATGCTGATTTTACCAGATGACCTTTAATGTTTCAGTGTCCAGCTTGAACATTAATAATTAGGGGTGGGAGAAGAGGGAGAGGGAGGGGAAAGGGGGGATGAAAGGATGAATGTAAAAATGGAAAGGGAGATGGAAAGAGGGTAGGTTGGGGGGGTGGGGGTGTGGAGGAGTGGGAAGGAGGTAAAGGGGAGGAGAGTGGTGGAGAGTGTGTGCTGACTGGGTATTGTACTTACGTATGCAATAACCTTACTAGTCTGTAGGCAGAATCTCACTATACCTTCAGACACATGATAATAAATAAACTATTGGCCCATTGAGAGTGGCAGGAGAAGGTGGAGAGAAACGGGAGAAAGGAAGGTAAGGGGAGAAATGTGGAGAGAGGGGGAAGAAGGGGAACAGGGGGAAGAAGAGGTAGAGTGGGAAGAAGGGGGAGAGGGGTGAGATGGGGGAGAGGGAGGAGAAGGGGAGAGGGATGTCAGTGATAATGCTGGGACCCTGCCTAACCTCTTACCTTTGCAGCAGCTGCACACCATCCAGCTGGCAACCTGGACACTGCTGCAATCCAGAATGATTTGCTCACAGCTTGGCGATAAGGAGCTGCTTGATGGGGATGTGGTTCAGGAGACCAGGACTATTATTGTGACTCCACACTGCTGAGTTCTGGGCTCAGGCTGCACTCTGGCTGTGTGGCCCTCTTGTGCAGGATGGTGTAGTTATACATTTTAAATATCAGGTTGTAGTAGATAGAAACAATTCCTCAGCACTAAAGAAAACTCTCAGGAGTTTGGTGGGTGCGGGTATGGAGGAAGAGATGTGGTTGGGTAGAAGGATAGGGGAGGTGGTTCCTTGTGGTAACAGGGTCTCATTACAGTTGAGGGAAGGAGGCAAAAAATACAGGGACATCTCTGGTTCATCTGCTCCTCCTGGCCCTTGCTGAAACCTAAAGGGCCTGTCCCACTTGGCCGTCATTTGCGCCTCATTTCCGAGTCATATGTAAAATAGGTCGACACGTTGTTACGCGCAAATCACGCGTCATCATAACGTCTAGTGCGCGTGACGTCATTAGAATACCCTGCGACGCACGATGACGCATGGTTACGCACGTGAGATGTCGGGACGCCAGCGTGCGACGTCAATGCGTCAGCGTGCATACTCAATGTATCAGCATGTGTACTCAATGCTTCAGCGTGCGTACGCGATACGTCACACGTCTGGCAGGTGGCGCGCGAGGATTTCGTGCAGCACAAAATCCTGGACGCCGCGCGATTCCGCGCGCAACTCCACACTCCTCCACGCCTCACCTTGCGCCCATCCCACGCTACCCACGTGCTACCCGTGCATCACAACGCAACGGACACATTTTTGGAGGTCGCGTAAATGCCGCGCAAATGACAGCCAAGTGGGACAGGCCCTTAAGGGAAAATAGCAAAAATGTGCCTTCTTGGGCTCTTCAGGTTGCAATTCTATCAATGACGGTCCCAGCATCAGGCATCGCTGTCACAGCTGGCAGCAAAAACACTCATACCAGAGCCCAATTAACAAAATCGAACTTTGAAATGAAACACCAAAGACTGGAATGGTGGTGGTGCATGTGCGTCTGAAGCAAATGCACAAACCACCAAATCGTGATGTTAACCACCTGCTCCACCCTACCCCACCTTGAACCAGCAGGGATAAAACTGAATCAAATATCAAAGGTGGCCACAAATCTAAAAAAATGAAATTTAAGTTATGGCTCAGTGCCCTTTAGAAACATTTTAGTAACGGTATCTTGTATTGTCCACAGAAAGAATTTCTTGCATTCCACATCCAACTACAATTCACATGTAACTGATCCCACTTCAATAAAGTACTGGATCTAAAGGACACACTCTTTCCTGGAAACATGAGAAGGAAGGAGTTTCAGTAAAACATCATGACTCATAAGGGAAACTTTGCTTCAACCATTGTGAAAGAACATTAAGTGATTCAGTAATGCAAAGCTACAAGTCTTTGATCTGTCAAGGTTAAGAAATCTATGATTTCAGGGTTGAGTTAACAATGTTCAGTGTTTTATGCAACATCGTGACTTCAAGCAGCATCTGTCTTGAGGGAATTAATTAGATTGGCAACCAAAGAATTTCCCCCACCTACACCCACAGACACATAATTTACTATTGGTCAACTTGCATAGAACATTTCGTCCTACGTTGCCGGAAAGGCAAGCCATTTGTGAAAAAACTCAAACCGTTTGCTGCCAGTTGAATTTTACTAATTCCCATCCTACTTTAAAATATAATGAAGCCCCTTATACCTGTATACAGTAGCAAGAAAGTAACAAGTCTTTCAATCTCCCGTCTGCACTGCAGTAACAGCGAAGGTGAATTATGTGTGTCAGTAACAATGAGAGACCCTGTAACAATCTAGAGTTTCTGCTTTGAGGTTTGTAGAACTAACAGCAGCAGCTCATAACTCTACGTCGCACACTGTAATTACACTCCTCCTTCCCTTCAAATTTAGTATCAATGGATGATGTTTAATTATTGTACATGGTTAATTATTTTTGGTACCAAACCTTTATCAAAATCCATGCTTTGCTGCATTAAAACACCCGTTCACATTAGTTCTATGTTATTCCACTTTTGCATCCATCTGCACATTAGGGACAATTTACATAAGGCCAATTAACCTGTGGACCCACACATCTTTGGAATGAGGGAGAAAACCGGAGCTCCCAATGGAAACCCTCGTGGTCAAGAGGGAGAATGTGCAAACTCCACACTGATAACACCCAAGGTCAGGATCAAACCCGGGTCTCTGGAGCCATGAGACAGCAGCTCTACCAGCTCTGCCCCTAGCACTTATAACTTATTTTGAACAAACTGCCCACAGCTTTGAATAAGTTTCCACCAGAATTCCTAATTCTGACAACTGTCTAACCATTGACTTTCTTCGATTTGGAAAATAACGTGAACAGTGGAAAGCCTAACACTGACGTGTAGCGGCAGCTAACACGAAAAGATCTTTTAAAACAGACTTTTTCTGTTACTCCAAGAGATGAATCAACCTAAAATCTCGCCATTCAGGTGAAAACAAACATTTATATTCTTCAACTTATCCCACATAAATATTAACTCCATCTGACGTACAGTTATGGAAACGAAAATATCAAAATTAAATGTAAGTGAAATTCAGGAAAGATGTGCAACAGTGAATCAATATTACTAGTTTTGCACTATCCATCAACATTATAATTATTCTTGGTAGTTGTTGAAAGACTCAAATCTACAAAGAATCCCACAGTCAAGTCTGATCTTATGCTTATCTGGTGTCTATGAACATCCGCACCAACCATTAAATGGCTGGACACGACTAGGGATGGAAATCTTGATATTTCTCTCTTGCTTCCAGACTAAGTTGCAGCACTCCTGCCTGACTCTGCAGTTAATGCAAAAGTCAGCAAAATCCAGAATTAAATTTGTAATTCTCCTATTCTGTTTGGCCTGGTTACATAGCTTGCAATGAATTGAGCTGCGGAGAATTCGGATCATTTATCATATATCATTGTGACCAAAGTGATATATAGTCCATTCTGCAGTTAGAATATTATTTTCGACTAGTTAATAATATTTCCCATTGCAAGTTGCAAAACATGAGTTTCTCATCCGCAGCACATAGATGTTGACGTAAAGTCAATAAATTCATTTCAAATATATGATTCAGTTTGTTTAAAGATCTTCAAGTCGTAATAAGTTGAAGTACATTGATTGGGGCAACCGGCAATTAAATGAGAACCTAATTTACTGCTTTTAATTTCTAGTCTATGGACAATGTAAAAGTTCATAGAAGATAAGGTGAAGGAGCAGTTGCACCATTTGACAAGTTAAATTGGGAAATTTGTGAACTGCTTACATTTTCAAATTTGTCACAGAAAGGAAAATACTTTGGTCAACTTGATCAACTTTCTGCCATTTTTACTCTGTTTTGTTCAGCAAAGTGCCATTAATTTAAATTTATAATTAGCATTGAAAATGTTTGGTGCTGTTTCCCTAATTTACGTGTGGCCTCACACTGGCAAATGATGAGGCTTAGGACAGAAAGATCAGCACAGGAATTGGAAGGGGAGTTGTATTGGTTGGCAGCCGGGAGAACCAGTAGGAACAGCACCCCACATTTTGCTTGTGTAGCTTAGGGCCCAGCAGTATGAAAGTTGAATTCTCTAATTTTAAGAAACTTCTACCCAAAGATCATATAGGATCTTTGATTCTACCTCCACTCCCGTCCACTCACCCCCTTGCTCCCCCCCCCCCCCCCTCGAGACCCTTCTTCAGACTGATAACAGGGGAGTGGGCGGGACAGAGATAGAATGTGGTCAGAGACAGTAAGTGGTGGGAGAAGTGGAAATGGGGAGGAGATGGAGAGAGAGGAAAAGCAAGGGCTATTTGTAGTTAGAGAAGTCAATGTTCATACCACTGGGGTGTAAACTACCCAAGCGAAATATGAGGTGCTGTTCCTCCAATTTGCGCTGGGCCTCACTCTGACAATGGAGGAGGCCCAGGATATAAAGGTCAGATTGGGAATGGAGGGGGAGTTAAAGTGCTGAGCAACCGGGAGATCAGGTAGGTTAAGGTGAACTGAGTGGAGGTGTTCAGCTAAACGATCGCCGAGCCTGCGCTTGGTCTCGCCGATGTACAGGAGTTGACACCTGGAACAGTGGATACAGTAGATGAGGTTGGAGGAAGTGCAACCTCTGCCTCACCTGAAAAGACTGTTGGGATCTTTGGATGGAGTTTGAGGGGGGGGGGGGGAGGGGGGGGGGGGGGGGGGGGGGGGGGGGGGGATAGGTGCTGCATCTCCTGCAGTTGCAGGGGAAAGTACCAGTTGCAGGGGAAAGGGAGGGGGTGGTTTGGGTGGGAAAGGACAAGTAGACCAGGGAGCTGCGGAGGGAATGGTCTCTGCGAAAAACAGAAAGGGGTGGAGATGTGAAAATGTAACTTACACCCCAGTGGTATGAACATTGACCTCTCTAACTTCAAATTGCCCACAGCTTTCCCTCCCTCTCCATCCTGTCCCCTTCTCAGTCCTCCCACCAGTCTTACTGTCTCTGACATTCTATCTCTGTCCCACTCACTCCCCTGACATCAGTCTGAAGAAGGGTCTCGATCCGAAACGACACCCATTCCTTCTCTCCAGAGATGCTGCCTATCCCGATGAGTTACTCCAGTATTTTGTGTCTACCTTCGATTTAAACCAGCATCTGCAGTTCATTCCTACACTGTGATCATTTGTGGCTGGCCCTGATTTGTCCTGGTCTTTTCCCACCTCCAGCTCTTCACCCCAACTCCCTACTTTCAGTCTGACGAAGGGTCCCAACCGGAAACGTCAGCTATCCTTTTTCTCTAGAGATGCTGTCTGACCCGCTGAGTAACTCCAGCACTGTGTCTTTCTTTGGTATAATCCAGCGTCTGCGGCTCTTTCTTTCTTCAAGCATTTTGTAGCGTTTTGTTATTTTACAATTCAGATAAATTGCTTCTTGTGTCAGCGTTCCAATACAATACAATACAATACAATACGGTTTATTTGTCACATTACACATAGGACGAGTAGACCAGGGAGCTGCGGAGGGAATGGTCTCTGCGAAAAACAGAAAGGGGTGGAGATGTGAAAATGTAACTTACACCCCAGTGGTATGAACATTGACCTAACTTCAAATTGCCCATCCCACCCTATTACAGATCTGACACTCCCACCATCTGACTCATTAATGATTACACAAATGATCTATACCTGCTCATTTCAGAGCTTCATATAGAAAGGTACAAGCTGCTCAGACCAATAATAAAACAAGTGTTGTGTCAGCTGCATTAACAAGTGGAGTATACCACAGAAATCAGGTTCTCAATCCAAGTGGAGAGAGGTTGAAATTCCATCTTTTCTCAGCTGTTAAGTTATCCCAAGCAGATGACATTTCCCTACTCCAATTCCAGAAGAGAATCAAAACAAAGCATGGTGTTTTCAGGACAAAAGCAGCATTCGGTCTCCATTGTTCCTACCAGTCCAAAGCTGAAGGCTACATTGTGTAAAAAGCAATAAAACAATCCACCTGGTAAAGGAGCAAACTTCACAGTGGGTTAATAAATAAATGAACCTATAGCTACTCTTCTCATGGGATCTTGTTTTAGTATTTTATAACTGGCATAATCAGCATACAAATACAATACAGTGAGGAATTTAAAAATTGCATTGTAAATTGGAGTGGATGATTTGATTTCAGATCAGTGCCACCTGGGTTAACACCAACAATGTCTTACCTGCTAAATAGTAAGCACAATCCCATAGCAATGGGCCAATTAATAGCATCTTCAGCGTTAGCTGTGAGGAGGATGCTAGGAGGCTGCAAGGTGACTTGGATAGCTGGGTGAGTGGGCAAATGCATGGCAGATGCAGTGTGATGTGGATAAATGTGAGGTTATCCACTTTGGTGGCAAAAACAGGAAAGTAGACTATTATCTGAATGGTGGCCGATTAGGAAAAAGGGAGATGCAACGAGACCTGGGTGTCATGGTACACCAGTCATTGAAAGTAAGCATGCAGGTGCAGCAGGCAGTGAAGAAAGCGAATGGTATGTTAGCATTCATAGCAAAAGGATTAGAGTATAGGAGCAGGGAGGTTCTACTGCAGTTGTACAGGGTCTTGGTGAGACCACACCTGCAGTATTGCGTACAGTTTTGGTCTCCTAATCTGAGAAAAGGCATTCTTGCCATAGAGGGTGTACAGAGAAGGTTCACCAGACTGATTCCTGGGATGTCAGGACTTTCATTGAAGAAAGACTGGATAGACTCGGCTTGTACTCACTAGAATTTAGAAGATTGAGGGGGGATCTTATAGAAACTTATACCATTCTTAAGGGGTTGGACAGGCTAGATGCAGGAAGCTGGTTCCCGATGTTGGGGAAGTCCAGAACAAGGGGTCACAGTTTAAGGATAAGGGGGAAATCTTTTAGGACCGAGATGAGAAAAACATTTTTCACACAGAGAGTGGTGAATCTCTGGAATTCTCTGCCACAGAAGGTAGTTGAGGCCAGTTCATTGACTATATTTAAGAGGGAGTTAGATGTGGCCCTTGTGGCTAAAGGGATCAGAGGGTATGGAGAGAAGGCAGGTACGGGATACTGAGTTGGATGATCAGCCATGATCATATTGAATGGCGGTGCAGGCTCGAAGGGCCGAATGGCTTACTCCTGCACCTAATTTCTATATCCTGGAGGGATCAGCAAATTAAGCTATATGGGTAGAATTTAGAAAAAAGACAAAGACTTTGATGGGACTATACTATAGGTATTCAAAATAGTCAATGGGATTGGAAGGAACAAACATGTAGATGGATAGTATCAGGGATAATAATTTAAAAAAATGAATACCAGTACGATGGCAGAGTTGTAAGTAAAGTTGGGCAGAGCAGAATGGGTGGACTTTAATGCATTTTGGGTTGCCTAATACTGGCTGGACATGTACACAAATAGCAAGGACAATAGAGGCATTGAGGTACAGGGACCCTGGGGAAAAAATTAACAGTCCCTGAAAATGACAACATGGAAAAATTAAATGGAGATGATGTTCGAGTTGCTTGCCTTCACAGACAGGAGCATTGAGGATAAGAGTTGGGACATCATGTTGCAGTTGTACAAGACATAAATCAGGCCACACTTGGAATATTGTGTGCAATTCTGGTCACAACACTGCAGAAAATATGTGGTTGCCCAAAACAGAGCATAGAAGAATCACTAGAGTATTGCCTAGCATGGAAGGGTTTAATTACAAGGAGAGGCTGGGTATGCTTGGAGCACCGGTGGCAGAGGGGTGACCCGAGTGGGGTTTATAAAATTATGTAGGGCATAGATAAGGTAGTTAGTCACAGGGGGTCACCAACTACCCTCTACCCTTATTTGACCTACGGCCCAATAAACTAATCTGCCATTAGCCGTTCATCGTGAACTAACCAAACTTTGAAAATGATTCCCAGTTATTTTGAATGACTTGTCCTGTTGTTTGACTTTCTGTCTCATTGCATTTCTAAGAGAGGAATATACAGTGTTACAACTACATTTAGTGATCCATCAAAAAGTATAATGCCAAGGATGGTAGTAGAGGATTTTCGTCTGACACCCCATAAGAAATAAAGGAATCTTTAATGGAGATTGTGAAATATTTATATTTAAAGAAAATGAATTTCTGAAACCAGTATGAATGCATAATCTTTAAATTTTTCTGGCATTGATCTGGATTTTCTTGACTAAGAGACATTTACATGTCAGTTCCCATTAGGATACTCTCACTATTTCATCATATTCCAATGGAAAGGAAACCATACTTCTGTTTTACCTTCCAATACTAGATTCAAAAAAGGTTAAGCACTGTTGTTGAAGATTACTAGAAATAAACTGAGTAGGTGTTGCAATAACATAATTTTATTCTTAATATTCCCTAGTGCTCCAAATTTCAGTAAAATCCATTATCAATAATAAATCACGCCGCAGCTTCTGTTGTTGTGGAACAGACTAAACAATATGAAAAAAAATAAAGTCTTAGAAATTCCTCCGTTATGATTATGCGATTTATGTCATAAATTATGCCATTCTATACTTCAGGCTTCCCCTTGTGGGAAAAAGACTCCACTATTGAAATTGAAGAGGTAATTATGCATTTCAACATGGCTCGAGATATTTCAGCATGGCTCGAAATATACATTTCTGTAACAAAGTATCCTAAAACTCTCAACAGATGTTCTGGCACATCAGTTTGTTTCAGCACCAAATAAAACCCACCTACACTCCAATTACCTGGGACCTCAGCAATGTAAAACAAGCTGTGCCTGGGAAGTATGCAATGGTACACATTTTTAAGAAATTCTGGACCATCATGTTGCAGGGATAACAGATTCCCATCAGATCTGGGCCAACTCGTATTCCCAGGATCACCATCAAAAATGGGCTTGGTTTCAAATTCCCATTCAGTTATTTAAAAACATTGACATTATCTCAACTTGTGCCTGAGAAAAACTATTTCCAATCTGGAGAACCATCTACATTTAAAGTTGGACCTGTGTTATCAGGGGTGTTTCCAATGTTCCCTCCAGCCCACATTTCTTGCACTGCAAACTACTGAAAGTCCAAGATAACAATAAGACGGAAGACAGCAAGGACTTGAGGACCTTCACGGAGGGCAGTACCAAAAATACATCTCCTTAACTATCTAATTTTAAAGATGTACTAAAAGCAAGAAATGTCAAGTAATAATTAATGTTAATTCTATTAAGCAATTGCAGACACAGTTGGTCGGTTTCTTTCTGTTTTTTTTTTAAATTTTGACATGTCACAAAAAATACTTGATCTATTGATCATCAAGTACAAATATTTCACATTGCTGAAGTACTGAAGTCTCCAACAATGTTAGCAGCCAGTTCTAACACTCGCCATGACACCTATTACAAAAAAAAGTACCCAGATCTGCATCAGGATTGAAAATGGAATATTTATCTACAGTCTTGATACAGACAAAATGAGTAGGAAGGAACTGCAGATGCTTCCTACTTAGCAGGTCAGGTAGCATCTCTGGAGAAAATGAATAGGTGACGTTTCAGGTCGAGACGCTTCTTCAGAAGAAGATCCGAAGAAGGGTCTCGACCCAAAACATCAACTATTCCTTTACTCCAGTGATGCTGCCTGACCCGCTGAGTTACTCCATCATTTTTGAGTCTATTAAATCAGCATCTGCAATTCCTTCCTACACATTTTGTCTGCATCAAGACTGTCCCTTGTAGATAAATATCAAAGACATGTCATCAGGCTTAAACTAATAACCTGATCCTTGTGTGCCTCATATTCCACATGTTTATTCTTAACCAGATATAAGTGGTGCTGACGTTACCAACTATTCAATGACCCATAATTGTGGAAGAAGCTTTCCACTGATATCCTGACATCAGCACAAGTGCAGAAACAACAAACTTGTCAAGTGAGACAAAAAACAAACCAGGAGAAAATGTGAAAAGCAGATGGCATTTCCTGAGGTCGAGCTGTAGTACAGAGACTACACTTGTGTCGGCACATATTTAGAATCCGTGCACCAAGATGCCTCCACTGTAGTAGTGAATGGGCCTTACACTCGACATTCATCAAACAAAGAGCTTCTACAAGCTCACCCAACAGGGATCACTTCTCATATCTCAGGAGACACTTCTTGCTGAAGGTGAACATGAATAAAGATATTCGCGATCAGCCACCAATGAGCCAGCCAAGTCTTTGATTGATTGTTTGAGAAAAATGGTACTTGAAGATTAAAACCTCAGATTTGCCACAACATTGATGGAGATTGAGAACATAGACCAGTAGCGTGCTGGAATAGGCCCTTCAGCCCGCAATGTGCGTGCCAAACATAATGCCCTGATCAATGAAGGCAAGCATACGCTACGCCTTCTTTACCACTATCTATTTGCGTTGACATTTTCAGGGAACTATCAACTTAGATTGCAAGATCCCTCTGTACATCAATGCTGTTGAGGGTCTTGCCATTAATTATATACTTTCCCCTTACATGTGATATGTTGGCATGACACTGGGCATACACCACTAACATCGTTTCCACAAAATCTTGCAAATTAAACGGAAAGGTGAGCAAGGCAGCATCAGCATCTTCTCCAAGGCCAATATTCCCAGTACTGAGGCCTAGTTAATTCTGTCAGCTGTGTTGGACAGGCCCTGGTGTAGCATGCCTGAAACCAGATTCTTAAATAAATGCTTTATTCCAAGTGATGTCAGGAACGAGACTACCATGGCAAAAATGTAAAAATTCAGGGATCTTTGCAGAGCTGCCAGGAAGAAATGCAAACATCCTCACTGTCTTCTGGATATATCTGGCCCATAATTATTCAAAAGGAAAGAGCAGTGTTCATTAGGGCTTGAGAAGGCTAGAGGTCATGCATCAGGAGACTGCAGAGGTCCTATACAGAGGTCATTAGTCAACTAAGAGCCTTCAAAATTGGATATAAACAAAACAGAAACATTCATCAGATCAAGCAGCATCTGTGAAAAGACATTCAACACTTTAGATCAAAGACCCTTCATCAGAACTCGGGAAAAGTCAATCATCCCCAATCTGAGGGTCACCCTCAGAGAAAGAATTCATACAAACAATATGGTTTAAAACTCATTTTGAGTGTTTTGATTTTCCCTCCAAGTATAATATGGATGTATATCATCTTCTGGGGTGGACTTAACAAATTAGAATTTAGAAACATACGAAATGTCTCTGTGAATGATTCCAGCATGCTGTATTATTGACATTTTATCCCCTAAAAAGCACAGGGAATCCGATATCCTTTCAACCACTTTGTACGTCCATTTAAGGTAGACAAAAATGCTGGAGAAACTCAACGGGTGGGGCAGCATCTATGGAGCGAAGGAATAGGTGACGTTTCGGGTCGAGACCCTTTTTCAGTCTGAAGAAGGGTCTCGACCCGAAACATCACCTATTCCTTCGCTCCATAGATGCTGCCCCATCCGCTGAGTTTCTCCAGCATTTTGGTCTACCTTCAATTATTCCAGCATCAGCAGTTCTTTCTTAAACATTGCACATCCATTTAATCACCAGAATGTGCACCTCGGTCACAAGAGCACAGACGAGAGCTTGTGAGACTTCACCGCTCCCTCTTTCAAACACTGTGAATTCACACTACTTGTTTGCAACGTCTACCTATCCTAAGTCATGGCCATTACCATTATCTGGTGCATTAATGTGTATGGTATCGCTTTGCATTCTTACTGTGTGAAGAAACATTGCACTGAAACCAATGGCGGTTACAATAAAGAAAGACAAGCTCTGTGCAATTATCAAGTAATAACCATTGAACTCCTTCCAAAGTAAACAGACATAAAGGTGTTTATCTTTGCCCACTGTATCTCTATTCTAACTACATATTACTTATTAACTTGTAATACACAGCAGTCAATGTTTGATCAGCAGTGCATTTCACTAAGTGAGCAGGCTACCCCGTTTTTCTTTCTGCAACTCCTGTTCTGAAGTCCAATTGAATTTTAACTCGTGAACCATATACGAGAGTAAGCCTTCCATCATTTTCTGGCATGCAGCTTTACTTAAAACATACAGAGTACAGACGAAGTGAAGAGCATGGGGCATGTATGGACTCCACATCAATGCACCATCCAAAATAAAATAAATAATGAGATCTATATGTGGTAGAAATATTACAGCACAGGAAATCATAAATGTCATATTTCTATTCTTAATATTACCTGAATATGAATAACTATCGCCATCTCCTTTGAGACTCCTTTGAGTGGCACTATTCAGACAGGATTAGTTTAATATTCCATTCACTTATCCCGTATGATTTCCACCTCAGCAGGGGTGATTAAAGATAGATGAATATGGCCCCATGCTATCAGGTTCCAACTAAAAAAAGTCTCATGTTCCCATATTCAATGCTGGTGGATGACAAGCAAGTGAATGAAAACCATGGCCTTTTACCATTTGTTCCAAATGATATAGATGAATATGTAAATATAGCAAACTTGGCAACTACATAAATAGTTAAAACTTTGGTGACTACCTGATAAGGTAAAAAAATGAACAGTGCATGACAAATCCAAACCAGCCAATTGCCTCCTGCCAACTAGCTCTCAATCATCTGTAACGGTTTACAATGGTTTGAGACTGATGCCTGTTCACCGATGATTAGTTTGGACTTAGCCACGCCCAATCCATTTGACCCCTAACTATAGCTAAGATCTAAACATGGACAAAAGAGTCAAACTCCAAATGTGATGCAAGAGTTGCTCCCCTTGACATTCGGCAACATTAAACTGAGTAGAGCATGAGATAACCCCAGTAAAACAGAGGTCATTGGGAATCAAGATGATAAACTTCCATTGAGAAAGATATATACCAACTTCAGCTGACAGGTTCTTTTTTTTTAGTTTAGTTTATTGTCACGTGTAACAAAGTACAGTGAAAAACTTTTTGTTGCATGCTATCCAAGCAGCCGAAAGGCTGATTACAATCAAGACGTTCACAGTGTACAGATGCAGGATAAAGTGAATAATGTTTAGTGCACAATGAAGACCACCAGTAAAGTCCGATTAAAGATAGTCCGAGGGTCTCCCATGAGGTCGATTGTAGCTCAGGACCGCTCTCATTCTAGAAACTGGTGAACATTTCCTAAAATGTTATCGCTACATAATCTTTTTACAAATATGTATCATTGCATCAATGGCCAATTTAAACCATTATTAATAAATAGCCTTGTTTTGAAAATATTATTATCTTAAATATGACACACTCTACACGATGAGTAACAAGTTACACTGTGGAGCATTTGAATTGAAAAACAACATGAATAATATTTCCAGCACCCTACAAAGGAAAAACATAAAAAGCAAAACAGTCCCTATAAGATGTAGCAGTAACAGTGAGTTAAACCACTCAGCAGGAAGGACCATGTAAAAATTATAGTAATTAATGATCCAGTCATACAAAGATCAGATTATAAAATGCAGACTGAACTGCCTTCTCTCACCTGGGCAAGCCAAAGTTGATTCTTAGAGTAGCCAAACTGTTTGCTGCATCAAGGAACTAAACAGAATATCCCTGGGTTGGTTACGTGAGGAAGTTTATTACATGAAACTAAGCCTTTCCTCAATCCATTGTTGAAAATAATCAAATTTTGACATATACTGGCACGTTTCACTTTGCTTACAAATCTTGCAAGATACAGTGATAACATATAACAAAGTGCATTTTTTTTTTTAAACCCAGTGCCTCTGTATGCCTGCTAGGCATGTCATTGACTATCTTCAGGCTTCACTCCCTCTCAAGAGCTAGCAACAAAACAAGTCTGAAAATAGAGACACTTTCTCTCCTCAGGCTAAGGGTTTCTGTTCCATTGACATATGAATTTCTTTCACTGTTGCATAACAATTTAATTAAATCACTGCAATCTTCAATAATTGCACCATTATCGCACTTTAAAAAGATGGTGAAAATTTACATTTAGCACTCTTTGCTGTTTATGCACAGGATGTTAAGTCAACAACCTTCCGAATTGCACACAGAACTGTGAGCAAATCTCAAATGTTCTGAACTATGCAGGAGCAGAATCACAAGTAAAATAGCATGTTTTGTTTTTAAGAATAACAATAAATGCCAAAGTACTCAACAAGTCAGACAGCATCTGTGTGGAGAAAAAGAGTCCATGCTTCAGGTCAATGCTCTTCATCCCAACTGGAAAAGTGGCAAGTGTACGTTAGGTTTCAGAGAGGAATCTGAGTGAAGAGAAGAGTATCACGGTAATAGGGCAGGGACCAAGGTTGTCCAGGTAACAATTGCTTTCAGCATCAGCATTTCAAGAGAAAAAAAACTAAAATAAAATGTTGGAACTGTTGGATGCAGAGCACAGCAATTGCTGGACAACTGAAACAAGAGAATGCTGGAAATGCTATGACTGTGGAGAAAGAAAATCTAAAAGAATGTGTACATGATTAACTTTCACTATAGCCAGCCAGCCCTGACAGGAAAAGCTAACAGCCTGACATTGCTAAATTCAATATCAAGATTTGAGGCCTGCAGCAGGCCCAGAGAGAAGATGAGGAGCTGTTGCTCAAGCTTACATTGGGCATCATTGAAACAGTGCAGGAGGCCAAAGATAGAGAGCTCAGAATGGGAGCGGGATTGAGAATTATAGTGACAAGCAACTGGAAAGTTGGGGTTACTTTTGCAGATTGAAGGCAGGTGCTCTGCAAAGCAGTTGTCCAATCTGCATTTGGATTCTCTGGTGCAGAGGAGATCACATCATGAACACCAAATGCAATACATTACGTTGGATGATGTTAAAGTGAATAACTGCTTATCTTAGAAAGAATGGTGAGGACCCTAGATGGTGTTAAGGGACAAGATAAAAACGCAGGTGTCACATCCCCGGCAGTTGCATGGAAAAATGCACAACAAGAGTAGTGGTTGGTGGCGACATGGAAGAGCAAATCAGGAGAAAGGAGCTGGTAGAGCTGTTGCTACAGAACGCCAGAAAACTGGGTTCACTCTTGATCTTGGGTGCTGTCTGTGTGGAGTTTGCACATTCTCCCTGTGACCAATGTTTCCTCTTAGCTGTGCGCGCGCACACACATTTTGCAACCAGCGCACAAAAAAATTTTATGAGCGCACAAAAGGATTTCCACGGAATTTGAAATTCGGAAACAAAAAATCTCCGCTATAAAATTTCTCCGCTATAAATGAGACGAGTATTTACAACATCTTCTTTTGTTTCAGATTTGCAGCAACTGCGGTGCTCTACATCTTTTGCTTCCACTGTTGTTTTTTTCTAACCACGGACACCAAAGGTGATTATTTTCTGGACAACGTTGGTCGCCAACCTGTCGTAGATCCTTTGCCCTCTCATTCCTACAGTTCTGAACTTAAAATTCACTTGTTTTCTCACTTTTCCAGGTGTGAGGAAAAGTCACTGACTAGAAATGTTGACCATTTCTCTGTCCACAGATGGTGTCCGACCTGCTTATTTCCAGAAGTTTCTACTTTTGTTTCAGATTTCTTGCATGTAGATATTTTTGCTTCATAGTTTTATCATTATTCTGATTACACTTGTATTTTTAGCTATATAAATATTGGTTATGAGAGGAAATGTTCTCAGCTGGAATCAATGCATCATCTTGGCTAATGAAATAAACAGGTTTTACCTGTTGGTACACAAAATTGCTGGGGAAACTCAGCGGGTGCAGCAGCATCTATGGAGCGAAGGAAATAGGCGACGTTTCGGGCCGAAACCCTTCTTCAGACTGATGGGGGGTGGGAGAAAGAAGGAAAAGGGGAGGAGGAGGAGGAGCCCGAGGGCGGGCGGATGGGAGGGTGGGAGGGGACAGCTAGAGGGTTAAGGAAGGGGAGGAGACAGCAAGGGCTAGCAAAATTGGGAGAATTCAATGTTAATGCCATACGGACGCAAGGTCCCCAGGCGGAATATGAGGTGCTGTTCCTCCAATTTCCGCTGTTGCTCACTTTGGCAATGGAGGAGACCCAGGACAGAGAGGTCGGATTGGGAATGGGAGGGGGAGTTGAAGTGCTGAGCCACCGGGAGTTCAGGTAGGTTATTGCGGACTGAGCGGAGGTGTTCGGCGAAACGATCGCCCAACCTACGCTTGGTCTCCCCGATGTAAATCAGCTGACATCTAGAGCAGCGGATGCAGTAGATGAGGTTGGAGGAGATACAGGTGAACCTTTGTCGCACCTGGAACGACTGCTTGGGTCCTTGAATGGAGTCGAGGGGGGAGGTGAAGGGACAGGTGTTGCATTTCTTGCGGTTGCAACGGAAAGTGCCCGGGGAGGGGGTGGTGCGGGAGGGAAGGGAAGAATTGACGAGGGAGTTGCGGAGGGAGCGGTCTTTGCGGAAGGCAGACATGGGGGGAGATGGGAAGATGTGGCGAGTGGTGGGGTCACGTTGGAGGTGGCGGAAATGGCGGAGGATTATGTGTTGTATTTGCCGGCTGGTGGGGTGAAAGGTGAGGACCAGAGGGACTCTGCCCTTGTTGCGAGTGCGGGGATGGGGAGAGAGAGCAGTGTTACGGGGTATGGATGAGACCCTGGTGTGAGCCTCATCTATGGTGGCGCAGGGGAATCCCCGTTCCCTGAAGAACGAGGACATTTCCGATGCCCTGGTGTGGAATGTCTCATCCTGGGAACAGATGCGGCGTAGGCGGAGGAATTGGGAGTAGGGGATGGAGTCTTTACAGGGGGCAGGGTGGGAAGACGTGTAGTCCAGATAGCCATGTGAGTCAGTGGGTTTGTAATGTATGTCGGTCAGGAGTCTGTCCCCTGCGATGGAGATGGTGAGGTCAAGGAATGGAAGGGAAGTGTCGGAAATCGTCCAGGTGTATTGGAGTGCCGGATGGAAGTTGGTGGTGAAGTGGATGAAGTTGGTGGTGAAGTGGATGAAGTCAGTCAGTTGTGTGTAGGTGCAGGAGGTGGCCCCAAAGCAGTCGTCAATTTTGTGTCTCCATAGATGCTGCTGCACCCGCTGAGTTTCCCCAGCAATTTTGTGTACCTTCGATATTCCAGCATCTGCAGTTCCCTTTTGAACAGCCTGTTGACTGCTTTAGAAGGCAAGGTGCATCAGGTAACGACTGTGGCAGCAGGTAATGTGATGAAACTATCAAGAATCTGGCCATTCAGATCATACTATCTTACTATGTATTCCACAGATCTGATGAAGGCTCTTCCACCTGAATCATTAACTTTATTTCTCTTTCCACAGCTTCTGCCTGACCTGGTGAGTGTTTCCAGCATTTTCTGGTTTAAAAAAAATATTATTCATAAATCTTTTAGGCAGTTTGAATGATTGATCTGATCAATCACCACAGGGTGTCGTTATTTTAGCGGGCTGCAAATTTTAAAGAGAATTCTCCAGTTAACGACTGGATACATTAGCATATAATACCACCCGTTTTATGTCAAACTCCCCCTGCTGGAGAAGAATATGTTACAGATATAACTGGATCGCAATACATTATGAGAAAACATTGGTGTAAACCTACCATCAGCAGTTCCTTCCTTCACATGAGAAAACGTAGGTTCTCAATCTTACAATGTTAATTTTAATTGCCTCATTTGGAAATAAAATGTGGTGACACATTTAGAAGCTATTTATTTCATTCAAATAAACTCTTAAGTGGAAATGGGGCAAAGTATATTTTGCATCTATTTGGCTAGAAATGGGCTGATTGTATCAAAACATTCCAGGGTTAATCTAATATTAATATGGTTGAAATTTTCTGATATTATGAACACCACAGATGGGAACCTCTGCCCAACATGCTCCAGTAAGTTCACTTAATCAGGAGATCAGGAAATCAGATGTCAAAGGAAATGTAGATTCATTATGTAGAAATGTTGTTTCGTTGGCAGCAGCCGAGAAACAGAGATGGTTTGTTGCCTCCCTGGTGCCAGGGTTAAAGATATCACAGACCGACTTCAGAACAACCTCGAGAGGGAAGGTGAACAATCGGCAGTAGTTGTGCACGTAGGCACAAACGACATTGGGAAGAAGAGGAAGTAGGGTCTGCAACGCGAGATTAGAGAGTTAGGAAGAAGACTGAAAAGCAGGACTAGGGTGGTTATCTCTGGATTGCTTCCAGTACCTCGTGCTAGTGAGGTCAGGAACAGGGAGATAGGGGACCTGAATGGTTGGCTGAGGGGCTGGTGCAGGGAGCAAGGATTTAGCTTTATAGACCACTGGGATCTCTTCTGGTGTAGGGGTGACTTGTACAATAGGGACGGGTTACCCCTTAACTGGAGGGGGACAACGCTCTGGCAGGCAGGTTTGCTAGTGCTACACGTGTGGGTTTAAACTAAATAGTGGGGGGGAGGGATTGACAAATTGGGAGTATAAAGATAGAGTTAAAGGGAAAGCGAGTATAGTAAAAGTTACAAAAGACTTCCGAAGTAATGTGAAGGAGAGTTCGAGAAAGGATAAGAGAATAAGGTCATGGCCAATAGTGACCGGTGTGAGAGGGGAGGTGATTACCGAAGTTAAATTGTTTATGAATGCGCGAAGTATAGGAAATAAAGTGGACGAGCTTGAGGCTCAGTTAGAAATTGGCAAGTATGATGTTGTGGGAATTACATAGACATGGCTGCAAGAGGACCAGGGCTGGGAACTGAATATTTAAGGGTATACGTCCTATCGAAAAGACAGGCAGCTGGGCAGAGGGGGTGGGGTAGCTCTGTTGGTGAGGAATGAAATTCAACCCCTTGAGAGGGGTGACATTGAAACAGGAGAAGCAGAGTCAGTATGGATAGAACTGAGGAATTGTAAGGGTAAAAATACCCTAATGGGACTTATCCACCAAACAACACAATGGGACTTAGGCCCCCAAATAGTAGCCTGGATATAGGCTGCAATATGAATCAAGAGTTAAAATTGGCATGTGGTAAAGGTAATGCTACAGTTGTTATGGGAGATTTCAACATGCAGGTAGACTGGGTAAATCAGGTTGGTACTGGACCCCAAGAAAGGGAGTTTGTGGAGTGCCTCCGTGATGGATTCTTAGAGCAGCTTGTACTGGAGCCTGCCAGGTAGAAGGCAATTCTGGATTTAGTGTTGTGTAATGAACCAAATTTGATAAGGAATCTTGAGGTTAAGGAGCCATTAGGAGGTTGTGACCATAATATGATAAGTTTTAATCTACAATTTGAGAGGGAGAAGGGTAAATCAGAGGTGTCAGTATTACAGTGGAACAAAGGGGACTGTGGAGCCATGAGGGAGGAGTTGGGCAAAGTGATACCCTGGCAGGGATGACAGTGGAACAACAACACAGGTATTTCTGGGAATAATACAGAAGGTGCAGGATCAGTTCATTCCAAAGAGGAAGAAAGATTCCAAGGGGAGTAAGGGGCCTCGGCAGGGCCGGATTTACCTATAGGCATCATAGGCTGATTGGGAGGGGCCTTACATAGGGGATTGTGGGGGGCCTCACAAGTGGAATAGCCTAGGGCCTCTCTTCATCTAAATCTGGCCCTGAGGGCGACCGTGGCTGACAAGGGAAGTCAGGGACAGTATAAAAATAAAAGAGAAGATAACATAGCAAAGATGAGCGGGAAGCCAGAGGATTGGGAAACTTTTAAAGAGCAACAGAAGATAACTGAAAAGGCAGTACAGGGAGAAAGGATGAGGTACGAAGGTAAGCTAGCCAAGAATATAAAAGAGGATAGTAAAAGCTTCTTTAGGTATGTGAAGATGAAAAATTAGTTAAGACCAAAGTTGGCCCCTTTAAGACTGAAAAGGGTGAATTTATTATGGGGAACAAGGAAATGGCAGATGAGTTGAACAGGTACTTTGGATCCGTCTTCACTAAGGAGGACACAAACAATCTTCCTGATGTACTAGTGGCCAGAGGATCTGGGGTAACGGAGGAACTAAAGGAAATCCATATTAGGCAGGAAATGGTGTTGGGACTGGTGTGACTGCAGGCTGATAAATCCCCAGGACCTGATGGTCTGCATCCCAGGATACTTAAGGAAGTGACTCTAGAAATCGTGGATGCACTGGTGATCATTTTCCAATGTTCTATAGATTCAGGATCAGTTCCTGTGGATTGGAGGGTAGCTAATGTTATCCCACTTTTTAAGAAAGGCAGGAGAGAGAAAACAGGGAATCATAGACCTGTTAACCTGACATCGAAGGTGGGGAAGATGCTGGAGTCAATCATGAAAGATGAAATAGCGGCACATATGGATAGCAGTAACAGGATCGGTCCGAGTCAGCATAGTCTTACAAAGGGGAAATCATGCTTGACTAATCTTCTGGAATTTGTTGAGGATGTAACTAGGAAAATGGTCAAGGGAGAGCCAGTGGATGTAGTGGATCTGGACTTTCAGAAAGCATTTGATAAGGTCCCACATAGAAGATTAGTGGGCAAAATTAGGGCACATGGTATTGGGGGTAGAGTGCTGACATGGATAGAAAATTGGTTGGCAGACAGGAAACAAAGAGTAGGGATTAACGGGTCCCTTTCAGAATGGCAGGCAGTGACTATTGGGGTACTGCAAGGCTTGGTGCTGGGACCGCAGCTATTTACAATACATATTAATGATTTTGATGAAGGGATTACAAGTAACATTAACAAATTTGCAGATGACACAAAGCTGGGTGGCAGTGTGAACTGTGAGAAGGATGCTATGAGAATGCAGGGTGACTTGGACAGGTTGGGTGAGTGGGCAGATGCATGGCAGGTGCAGTTTAATGTGGATAAATGTGAGGTTATCCACTTTGGTGGTAAAAACAGGAAGGCAGATTATTATCTAAATGGTGTCAAGTTGGGAAAAGGGGAAGTACAAGGGGATCTGGGGGGTCCTTGTTCATCTGTCAATGAAAGCAAGCATGCAAGTACAGCAGGCAGTGAAGAAAGCAAATCTGCCTTTATAACAAGAGGAGTTGAGTATAGAAACAAATAGGTCCTTCTGCAGTTGTACAGGGCCCTAGTGAGACCACACCTGGAGTATTGTGTGCAGTTTTGGTCTCCAAATTTGAGGAAGGACATTCTTGCTATTGAGGGAGTGCAGCATAGGTTCACAAGGCTAATCCCCGGGATAGCGGGACTGTCATATGTTGAAAGAATGGAGCGACTGGGCTTGTATACACTGGAATTTAGAAGGATGAGAGGAGATCTTATTGAAACATCTAATATTAGATATTAGACCCAGGTTCCCAAGGTTATTTCCCAGGATGGTGGGACTGTCATATGCTGAAACATAAGATTATTAAGGGTTTGGATATGCTAGAGGCAGGAAACATGTTCCCGATGTTGGGGGAGTCCAGAACCAGGGGCCACAGTTTAAGAATAAGGGGTAAGCCATTTAGAATGGAGATGAGGAAGCACTTTTTCCACACACAGAGTTGTGAGTCTGTGGAATTCTCTGCATCAGAGGGCGGTGGAGGCCAGTTCTCCGGATACTTTCAAGAGAGAGCTAGATAGGGCTCTTAAAGATAGCGGAGTCAGGGGATATGGGGAGAAGGCAAGGACGGGGTACTGATTGGGGATGATCAGCCATGAATGACGGTGCTGACTTGAAGGGCCGAATGGACTACTCCTGCACCTATTGTCTATAGTCCATTGTCTATTTTGATACTGAAACAGTCCCATTCAGCCCACTGCTTCAGTATCAAATGCTTGCTCGCTGTAGTCTAATTGTTGCACTCTTTCTTTCAGTAATACAAACTATTTTCCCTTATGTGGCTGTCAAATTCCCTTAAGGTCGCTCTGACAAGTAGTAAATTACAGACCATCTCTGCTCTGCATTAAAAAGGCTTCTCTTCACATTCCCTTCGGATCTTTCGTCCATTAGTTTGGATCTACACCTTTCATCATTAGGCTGGCATCATGGAACTGGCACTATGCGACAAAGCTTGAATTAGCTATAATTTAACGTTAAAAATATAATGATGATAGAGTTATCATGAGTGCTGAAATGTTATTTGGAATCAGAGGGAAGGAGCTTCCACTGAATTGTGATAATTGTTTGCACATAATGTCATATATGCTATCGGAATGGGAATGGGGAAAATGGAAGGAATACTAATTACATTGTGTTAACCATAAGAAGGTATTTTATATCAGAGCAACTCTTCCTTCACAATATTAAGACAGTCGTGGCTCAGTGGAAACCCTGCATTGTTATTCAGCCGTAGCAGCCTGAATTATCCACTTGCCACAACATCATCAACAGCAAATTGGAGGGAAGGGAAGAATTGACCAGGGAGTTACGAAGGGAGCGGTCTTTGCGGAAAGCAGACAGGGGGGGAGATGGGAAGATGTGGCGAGTGGTGGGGTCACGTTGCAGGTGGCGAAAATGACGGAGGACTATTTGTTGTATGTGACGACTAGTGGGGTGGAAGGTGAGGACTAGGGGGACTCTGCCCTTGTTACGAGTGGGAGGATGGGGAGAGAGAGCAGTGTTACGGGGTATGGAAGAGACCCTGGTGAGAGCCTCATCTATAGTAGGGGAGGGGAACCCCCGTTCCCTGAAGAATGAGGACATTTCTGATGCCCTGGTGTGGAACACCTCATCCTTTTTATTGAACTTTTGTAAATCTGATTTAAAGTTTTGAGTATTTGAGAAGATCAGAAAACGTTTCCAAATATCACCCCTTCCCACCCCCCTTGGTCATCCAGATGTTTCAGAAAAACAAAACATCTTGTTGATTACATTGCTGCAGGATTTGATATGGTGGCGGTCTGCATTAACCAACCTGATCTCCCGGTGGCTCAGCACTTCAACTACCCCTCCCATTCCGAATCCGACCTCTAAGTCCTGGGCCTCCTCCATGGCCAGAGTGAGTACCACCGGAAATTGGAGGAGCAGCACCTCATATTCCACTTGGGCAGTCTGCACCCTAGCGGCATAAATGTTGAATTCACCAATTTCCGGTAGCCCTTGCTGTATCCTCCACTCCTCAGCTCTCCCTCAGCCCTCGGGCTCCTCCTCTTCATTTCTCCTTTTTTCCCCCCCCCCCCCCCCCCCCCCCCACCCAACATCAGTCTGAAGAAGGGTTTTGGTCCGAAACATTGCCTATTTCCTTCGCTCCATAGACGCTGCTGAACCCGCTGAGTTTCTCCAGCACTTTTGTCTACCTTCAATAAAGAGCTGTTGGATTTTGATTAACTTCAGAGTGAATTAAACAGTCTTACCGCAGGTATATATAACGTTGAGAAATTTACGAATGCCTGGATAGCAGGGATCACCAAACTCATAGGAACTGGCGTACACACTGCAACTTCTCTTCCTGTGGCATCGTTTAGTCATAATCTGTAAAGCTAAGGTTGACTGGCAGTCTGGAAGAAAAGAATAATAATTAGAGGTTCACGTTGCTGCACGAGGTTTCATTATTCCAGCAACTACTTGTTAAGGTTATATTCATTTTCAGACAAAAATTCACAGACAACTCCAGTCAATTTCTTAAGTAGTAATAAAACACACTTTATATAAAACTTGGAAATCTAATTAATCACTGGTGCAAAATCACCACATTCACATCCATTTTGTGTCTTTCATGCATGATAGTACTTCAATTAAAATAAAACATTCAGATCCATGTTAAAAATCGAGTGTGAGAAAAATACTTCCATTTATTTATCTTTTTGTCTTTTAAAAGCAACCAGAAGGACTCCACAGATAACAAACATGGCTGGATGCCTAATTCCGAAGCTTGAACAAATAATCCAGAAGATGCAAGGTGAAGCAGCAGTTTCACAATTTTAATTGTCCATGTTGTAAACAATCTTTGATGTAAATAGTGGGACAGACAAAGCAGAGTCAGTGGATGTTGTTTACCTAGATTTTCAGAAAGCCTTTGATAAGGTGCCACATGTGAGGCTGCTAAGGAAGATGAAAGCCCATGGTATCAAATGGCAGATACTAGCATGGATATCAGGTTGGCTGGATGGCAGAAGGCAGAGTGGCAATAAAGGGGGCTTTTTATGGTTGGCTTCCAGTGACTAGAGGAGTTCCACAAAGGTCTGTACAGGGGGCGCTACTCTTCACATTGTATATTAATGATTTGGACGAGAGGAGTGAAGGCTTTGTGGCCAGGTTTGTGGTGGGACAGGTAGTGCAGAGAAACCAGGGACTATGCTGAAGGACTTGGACAAGTTGGGAGTGTGGGCAGAGAAGTGGCAGATGGAATATAGTTTAGTCACAAGTGTGGAGTCATACATTTTGGTAGTAGGTATAAAGTCGTAGACTATTTTTTAAATGGGGATAGAATATAGAAATCGGAGGTATACATTGGGGTTATGGGGAGAAGGCAGGAGAATTGGGTTGGAGGGAGATCAGCCATGATTGAATGGCAGAATAGGCTTGATGGGCCGAATGGCCTAATTCTGCTCCTTTCACCTATGACCATATGATCTTATGAAGCTATCAGGTAATCTGACAATATAACACCACCTGATGATCTGGTCTGACTATTCATCGCATAATTTTCAAGCCCCAGAATGAGATTTGAATCAACAACTTTCTGACTCAGCAGTGCAAGTCCCATCAATGAGCTTTGTTGAAACCCAGCATCATATTCTACCAGGTTTTATGGTCAGGGTAGATGATTGAGCGGTTTGGTTTCTCTACAAGATTAATTTGCCTCAAAATACCTGAGGCAATAGACAATAGGTACAGGAGTAGGCCATTCGGCCCATCGAACCAGCACCGCCATTCAATGTGATTATGGCTCAACGTGATCAATGTCCACAATCAGAACCTCTTCCTGCCTTTTATGGGCTCTATCAAAGCTTTTGATAGGATTCCATCTCTGGAGACTTAGCTGATGTTGAACCGCATTTATTTGTGTATCATATGATTGAACTGGCTGGAACATTTCCTGAGTGCCAGGGAATAGAGAGTAGATATAATGGACCGCAACTCAAAATGGCATGTTATGTGCCTCGGACAGCATCGTTATTTTTTTTAATCACTTTACTCCCTCCTGACATCCACTACTTTTCTTATTATCATCACTGCTATCACACCATCAATTCTGATACACATTTTCATAGTTATAGTTGACATGACACCATCCTGACTTTGCTTTGAATACATAAGGTGTAAGGTGTGGGTTTGCCATCTCAATTCAAATAAAGTGAACTTCCCCAATAGGGATTCACTCCAGACCAATATTGATGTAAAATCATTTTGCTGGTATTTCTAGGGGCACACAAATAAAATAAAGTACCATACCAGCCATTCCTAGACAGATTGTCTCTAATTTTTATAATCTTCAGTTTACATTAGGCAGGAAATGATGTTGGGTAGACAGATGTGACTGAAGGCTGATAACTCCCCAGGGCCTGATGGTCTGCATCCCAGGGCACTTAAGGAAGTGGCTCGTGAAATCATGGACCCATTGGTGATCATTTTCCAATGTTCTATAGATTCAGGATCAGTCCCTGTAGATTGGAGGGTAGCTAATGTTATCCTACTTTTTAAGAAACGTGGGAGAGAGAAAACAGGGAATTATAGACCAGTTAGCCTGACATCGGCGGTGGGGAAGATGTTGGAGTCAATTATAAAAGATGAAATAGCGGCACATTTGGATAGCAGTAGCAGGATCTGTCCGAGACAGCATGAATTTACGAAGGGGAAATCATGCTTGTCTAATCTTCTGGAATTTTTTGAGGATGTAATTAGGAAAATGGACAAGGCCAGTGGATGTAGTGTACCTGGACTTTCCGAAAGCATTTGATAAGGTCCCACATAGGAGATTAGTGGGCAAAATTAGAGTACATGGTATTGGGGGTAGGGTGCTCCTCGAGCCAGCACCGCCATTCAATGTGAACATGGCTGATCACCCACAATCAGTACCCGTTCCTGCCTTCAAGTCAAGTCAAGTCAAGTCAACTCAAGAGAGTTTATTGTCATGTATCCCAGATGGGACAATGAAATTCTTGCTTGCTACAGCACAACAGAGTATTGTAAGAATAAATACAGAACAGTTCAGTGTGTCGATATAGCATAGACCATATATATATACACATAGATAAACAGATAAAGTGCAATAGGCTGTTATAGTTCAGAGTCTGTTTGTTGGGAGATTAATAGCCTGATGACTGTGGGGAAGCAGCTGTTCCTGAACCTGGATGTACCAGATGTACCAGGTTTCAGGCTCCTGTACCTTCTACCCGATGGTAGCGGAGAAATGAGTGCGTGTCCAGGATGGTGTGGGTCCTTGATGATGTTGGCAGCCTTTTTGAGGCAGTGACTGCGATAGATCCCTTCGATGGTGGAGAGGTCAGAGCCGATGATGGACTGGGCAATGGTCACACCTTTCTGCATTCTTTTCTGCTCCTGGACACTCAAGTTGCTGAACCAAGCCACGATGCAACCAGTCAGCATGCTCTCTACTGTGCACCTGTGGAAGTTTGAGAGAGTCCTCTTTGGCATACCGACTCTCCGTAATCTTCTCAAGAAGTAGAGGCGCTGATGTGCTTTCTTTATAATTGCATCAGTGTGCTGGGACCAGGAAAGATCTTCAGAAATATGCACGCCCAGGAATTTGAAGTTCTTGATCCTTTCCACCATCGAGATTGTGGGTCCCTATCCTACCCCTTCCAAAGTCCACAATCGGTTCCTTGGTTTTGCTGGTGTTGAGAGCCAGGTTATTGTGCTGGCACCATTTGATCAATAGGTCGAGCTCACTTCAATACTCTGACTCATCACCATCAGTGATTCGTCCCACAACAGTGGTGTCTTCGGCAAACTTGATGATGGAGTTCGCACTATGTCCGGCTACGCAGTCATGAGTATAGAGTGAGTAAAGTAGAGGGCTGAGCACGCAGCCTTGAGGTGCTCCCGTGCTGATTGTTATCGAGGATGACACATTTCCATCAATACGGACAGACTGTGGTCTGTGGATGAGGAAGTCGAGGATCCAATTGCAGAGGGATGCACAGAGACCCAGATCTGAGAGCTTGGTAACCAGCTTGGAGGGGATGATTGTATTAAATGCCGAGCTGTAGTCAATGAATAACAGCCTGACATATGAGTTTTTGTTGTCCAAGTAGTCCAGAGCAGAGTGGAGAGCCAGTGAGATGGCATCCACCGTTGATCTATTGTGGCGGTAAGCGAACTGCAGTGGGTCGAGGTTCTTGTTGAGGTAGGAGTTGATTTGCTCCATGATCAACCTCTCAAATCACTTCATCACCACCGGCGTTAGTGCCACTGGTCGATAGTCATTGAGGCACGTCACCTTGCTCTTCTTGGACACCGGTATTATTGATGCCCTTTTAAAGCAGGTGGGAACCTCAGACCTCAGAAGTGAGAGGTTAAAAATGTCCGTAAAAATTCCAGCCAGTTGGTCCGCACAGGTTTTTAGAACACAGCCGGGTATACCATCAGGTCCAGGCACTTTCCGAGGGTTCACCCCCCCGAAGGATCTTCTGACGTCGGCCTCTGTGACTGTGACTGAAATACCATCACGGTGAATGGGGGCTCGGGAAGGCACATCTGTATCCTCCCCATATCCCCTGACTCTGCTATCTTTAAGAGACCTATTGTAGATGACATGTGCATGTACCTTTAATATAGTTACCTCATCACTACTAACCACTCCCCATATTACAAGTATAATTACAACCTCCCCACCCACTGATCGCTCTCTAGTTTCCGTGACAGACCACGTACAGCTAGTGCTTTCTGTAATGTTACAGCATGAATAAAAGAAGTAAAGCTACAGTGTGTTGATGACACTTCTTTACATGGTGTCATACCTCTTACCCTTGCGCCTCCTGTTTATCGGTTGTTTCTTTAGTTTTGCCCCAGTTTCCTGTTCCCTCTCTCTATTTCCTTGTTATGGCCACTTCTTGCCGCAAACCTGATGTGCTCGTTTTCGATTCAGACATTGTCCATCGATGGGATGTCTTTAGACGTGACTTCGACCACTATGTCACAATCGCTCATCCTGCCGCCACCCCAGAGGTCAAAGCTTCTCTGCTTCTCAACCTGGCTGGTCCCGATGCCCTGGAATGATCAGACTTCTTCGTCTACGCTGCGGGTGAATCTGCACGGGACCCGGTATGTTTATTGGCTAAGTTTACCGCGATTTGCGACATTCCCTCTAACTGCATCTTAGAACGTTTTAAACTGTTCGGGCGGCGTCAGCACCCTGGTGAATCTGCTGAGAATTATGTCGCTGCGCTGCGGCACCTGGCCAGGCGGTGCCGCCTTGACACGCTGACCCCCGAGGAACTGACCAGGGACCTTCTGGTTTATGGTCTCCGCGATGAAAAGCTAAGGGCTGAACGTTTGGGCAAGCCCGACCTGTCCTTTAATGAGGCTATGCATGCCTGCCGTTTGGCCGAAGCTGTCACCTCGGCGGTGTCACGGCTGAACACGACATTAACTATGCCAGCGTTACTAGCCGTCGGCGGAACACGACCCCGCCACGACCACCGGGGTCCGGCACTGCTCCCGGGGGACGTACCCAGCATAGGTGCCCCAATTGTAACTTTTCCACTCATCAGTTCAATGTATGCCCTGCTTTGGGTAAAACATGCAACTACTGCAAGAAATTGAACCATTTTTCTGCTGCCTGCCATTCCCGTGGGAAGCCGGTTGCTGCTCCAAGGCGTATGTTAAACAACTTGGAGCAAGCTGATAGCGAGCTCGGTTCCCAGTACCAGCCCAACGAACTCCCTGTGTCTGACTCGGGTTCCTCTCAGGGGGAGACCAGCATATTTTCTCTGTTGGATGCACCTGCTGTGATAACAGACCCTTCAGTTTGTGTAACTGTGCACAACTCGACCTTCACCGTGAAGATTGATACCGGGGCCGTCGCAAATGTAATGTCAACAAGTCTCTTCAGGAAGATAAGAACTAATGAGCAAGTTACTTCTGATCGCTCCACTTTGCATGCATCTGGGGGAGGGGTGCTTGTTCCTGTGGGAAAGGCAACTCTGCACTGCAAGATACTGGAGACCTCTCGGCCCCTCACTTCCTATCTTCTCGATTCCAACTGCATTACCCTGTTGGGCATCCAAGCTTGCCAGGACTTGGGCCTGGTCTCCTTCCACCGTGACATCCACAAGGTGCAGGCCCTAATGAACCCATTGATCGAATATCCTGACCGCTTTGATGAAGAGCTGGGCGAGCTGCCCTGCAGCTACAAGATTGTTGTCGACCGCAAGGTCGAGCCTGTGATCCGTGCACCACACCGTGTCTCCTTCGCCATGAAGGACAAAGTGGAATCGACGCTGCACAGCATGGTACAAATGGGCATCCTAAAGGCGGTCAGCGAACCCACCAGGTGGGTCTCCACCATGGTTGTTGCCGCGAAAAAGGACAAAAGCGAAATACGCATTTGCATCAACCCCAAAGACCTGAACCTTGCCATCTAACGCCCACACTACCCCATGAGAACAGTGGAGGACGTCGCTGCGCAGGTTGGTCCGGCCACAATCTTTTCTGTCCTCGATGCCAAGAGCTCCTTCTGGCAGATACCGCTTGACGAGCAGTCCTCCTACCTGACTACTTTCAGCACCCCCTTCGGCAGGTTTAGGTTCCTCCGGATACCATTCGGAATCAACTCTGCCAGCGAGGTGTTCCAGCGGACAATGGAGCAGCTGTTTGCCGGTCTACCGTGTGCCATCATCGTTGACGACATCCTGGTCTACGGTAAGGATGTCGCCGAGCACGACTTCAACCTCCGCCAAGTCCTAGACCGGGCCCGGAAGATCAACTTGAAACTAAACCCCAAGAAGTGCCGATTCCGCGTCCCGGAGGTCACATATGTTGGACATGTATTCACAGCCTCGGGGCTGAAACCCGACCCGCAGAAAATGGCTGCCATCTCCGGGATGTCATCACCTACTGATGTGCCCAGCCTGCAACGTTTCCTGGGCATGGTTAATTACCTGGGGAAGTTCATCCCCGACCTCAGCGAGCTGAGCGCACCCCTGAGGGATTTGACAAAGAAGGATACGGCCTGGGCTTGGTTCCCTCAGCACCAGAAAGCTTTCGACATCCTTAAGTCCAAGCTGATCAGTAACCCCACACTCAATTTGTTTGACCTGTAGCGTCCCATTATCATCACCTGCGACGCCTCTCAGTTCAGGCTCGGTGCCGCTTGTCTACAGCTCCATGACGGCTTGCAGCTGCCTGTTTCCTACGTGTTCCGTACCATGATCCCTGCCGAGCAGCGCTATGCTCAGATCGAAAAGGAGTTGCTGGCTGTGGTGTTTGCCTGCTCAAAGTTTAAGGACTACATTGTAGGCAACACTTTCACCGTCGAAACCGACCACCAGCCGCTTGTCACCATCCTTAACAAGCAGATCCATGTTGCCTCATCTCGACTGCAGCGCATGATGCTGCAACTCCAGCGTTTCACTTTCGAGATCGTCTATCGTAAGGGCAAAGACATGTTCGTGGCCGACACGCTTTCCCGCGCCCCGCTAACGTCCACCGATCGCCACCCCTATGAAATGTCTGACCTGATGGTGGTCAATGTAAATATTGTCCCTTCGCAGCAGATGAAGTCCCTGGTCTAGCACACTGCCGATGATCCTGCCCTGCGACAGCTTGCTGCCATCATCCAGCAGGGCTGGCCAGACCGTCGTTCCGCTTTGCCGGCTGGTGCCGTGCCCTACTTCCTGGTCCGTGATGAGCTCGTGCTGCACGACGGCGTGGTTGTGAAAGGACACAAGGTTGTTGTGCCTGCTGCGCTGCACAACCACTATTTTCAGGCCGCTCACCGCAGTCATCCTGGGGCCGAGGCCACATTGTCTCACGCCCAGAGCCAGTTTTACTGGCCTGGTATGGCTCAATACATCCGGGAGAGGGTCTCCTCGTGTTCCACCTGCAACAGTCTCGCCCCCCACCAACAGCGACAGCCGCTTCTGCAGCAGCCTGCCCCCGAACTGCCCTGGATGGCGGTTGCCACTGACATTTTCGAGTGGCGAGGCAAACACTTCCTGGTACTTGTCGACTCTTACTCCAACTGGTTCGAGGTTGACCAGCTGTACTCCCTCACCTCTTCGGCCATTGTCGATAAGCTGCGCCGCCACTTCTCTACCTTCGGCTCCCCGGCCAGCCTGCAGTCAGACAACGGCAGCCAGTTCACGAGCTCCGAGTTTTGGGCTTTCGCGGCCAGCTGGAACTTCCGCCACTTCACCAGCAGCCCTGAGTACCCGCAAAGCCCTGAGTACCCGCAGTGCAAAGAACTTGCTGGAACAGTGTCGCTTGTCTCACTCCGATTTTTATCTAGCCCTCCTTAACCTTCGCAACATCTCCCGCGACCCTGCCATGGGCTCCCCTGCTCAGCGGCTCATGTCTCGCGCCACCAGACCCCCGATCGCGGTGGCCCAGCGCTCCCTCATGCCCTCCGTCCTCAAGCCCGCTGCTGTCCAGGAACGCATTGCCCTCAAGCACGATGTCCAGAAGCGCTCCCATGATAAGTCCTGCCACCCCCTTCCGCGCCTTTTCCCCGGTCAGGTCGTCCGCATGCAATCCCCCTCCGGTCACTCCAGGCTAGCCACCATCATCGGCTCTGCTGGTTCGCCTAGGTCCTATCTTGTCGACCATGCGGGAACCCCCGGCTCTTCCTCCCTCGCCTGCCCGCGCGCTGCCCGCTGCTGTGCCCGCATCCCCTCCTTCATCTCCGTCTCCTCCAACCCCTCCCAGCTCCCCCGTTCCGGCTCGGCCGTCTGCACCTGTTCCACTTCTTCCTGCAGGGAGGGAAGATGGCGAGATGCGAACCCGGTCGGGACGTGTTGTCAAGTCGCCTGTCCGCTATGGTGACTTTGCTTAACCGTTTATAGCGCATGAGACGTGGTCGCCCTGTCACCATTTTGTTTGCCTTTCGTTTCTAAGGGGAAGGATGTAGATGACATGTGCATGTACCTTTAATATAGTTACCTCATCACTACTAACCACTCCCCATATCACAAGTATAATTACAACCTCCCCACCCACTGATCGCTCTCTAGTTTCCGTGACAGACCACGTACAGCTAGTGCTTTCTGTAATGATACAGTATGAATAAAAGAAGTAAAGCTACAGTGTGTTGATGACACTTCTTTATACCTATCAAGCCCTCTCTTGAAAGTGTCCAGAGAACCGGCCTCCACAGTCCTCTGTGGCAGAAAATTCCACAGACTTACAACTCTCTGTGTGAAAAAATGTTTCCTCATCTCAGTTCTAAATGCCTTACCCCTTATTCTTAAACCGTGGCCCTGGTTATGGACTCCCCCAACATCGGGACCATGTTTCCTGCCTCTAGTGTGTCCAAACCCTTAATAATCTTACATGTTCCAGAGAATACAAGCCCAGCCACTCCATTCTCTCAGCATATGACAGTCCCGCCATCCCAGTAATTAACCTTGTGAACCTACGCTGCACTCCCTCAATAGCAAGAATGTCCTTCCTCAAATCAGGGGACCAAAACTGCACACAATGCTCCAGGTGTGGTCTCACTGGGGCCCTGTGCAACTGCAGAAGGACCTCTTTGCTCCTGTACTCAACTCCTCTTGTTATGAAGGCCAACATGCCATTCGCTTTCTTCAATGCCTGCTGTACCTGCATGCTTGCTTTCATTGACTGATGAACGAGGACCCCTAGATCCTGTTGTACTTCCCCTTTTCCCAACTTGACACCATTTAGATAATAATCTGCCATCCTGTTTTTGCTACCAAAGTGGATAATCTCACATTTATCCACCTTAAACTGCATCTGCATCTTTAATGTGCTACACTCCGATGATGACAACTTTAAGTCACTTTATGTGCTACAACTCTGCCCACATTTAAGAGGATGACCGTGGAATTTAAGACAAGAGTGGGACATTAACAGTTGGGTGGATATATTTTTAGCACCATCTAATTCCAAATGCACTGTATGTATATTAATATTATGGAAGATCTAAATTTTACTGCTTCATTCTTTTAAGTTCAGTAAAGCCAGTAATCCGCTGAGTCTTTGATCAATAATTATTTGGCACATTTAAGGGCCTGTCCCACTGACCAAATAATTCAAGAGTTCTCCCGAGTTTCCCCTGATTCGAACTCAGAGAATTACGGTAATAGTCGCTCGTAGGTACTCGGGGCTCTCGTGGACATTTTTCAACATGTTGAAAAATCTTCACGAGCTTACCGCATTTCCCGAGTACTTGCCATTAGCGTTACGAGCCGCTAAGAGACGCCCCGAGCCCCGATGTACCCACTACGTACATTCTTCGTGCTTACCATGAGTTTGATTTTTTTTTAACTCGGGAGAGCTCTTGAATTACCTCGTACAGTGGGCCAGGCCCTTAAGGCATGAACAAAGTTCAGCAATAAAATGGGAATTATATTCTTTGACCTAGTGACTACTTTTACTTTAAAAACTGATATTAGTGGGGAATGTGATAGGAAAATGGAAACAGCTGGGGACAAGGAAATGCTGCTCCTCGATATGGCAGAGGGTTATTTTAATAAACTTTAAACTCCTGTCCGAGCCTATTGACAGCCAGAACACATGCTGGCAACAGAGGCAAAAGCAGATGGCTGAGGACCAAAGGGGATCATCAATCACGCAATTACTGGGAATAGGTGGGAATATCAATGTGATTGGATGGAGAGAAAGGCAAAAGGGGTGGAGTGCCTGATCATGATTGCATTATTTGGGAGAGAAAGGCTGAGAATGGAGTACTGGCAGTGACGGTGGTGATATGGAACTGACTTGATCATGACTGGAGCAGAGATGGTGGGAGTGGATGTCCAGCTGTAATTGTGAGGATGGAACAGAGGTGCTCCATTGGGAATGGAACATGGTCATATTCAGGATGAGGAGCAGGTTAGAATGTGTGAGCGATATATAAAGCAGTAAGGGGGGCCCAAGGTCTCTTCGTGGTGGCGAATTCCACCCCTCCTACTCACAGGAAACACCAACAAATATATAGTAAACCTGACTTTTTAGGCTTTCTGAAGCCTCGGTGTAGCCCGCAGCAGACTTGGGTGAATGCAGCACCAACATCAGAACAAACTCGTATTTATATCAGTGCCCTGCTTTCATTACTGGAGAGCACTGTGCATTTACTGGAAACAACATTTTGCAATTTTGCAAACATAACAGTCATCACAATAACGTCTTATGGGTAGATCTTAGCAATGAGGGGAAAGAAGATTATGCTATCTCAATCTTTTCATAACCTTATAGAAGTGCATTCCAACTTGTATAAAGGTGTGTTTTCAAGCAAATGCAGATTTCTCTCCAAAAGTAATCCAAGGCCGGTTCTATTTCTACCAGTTTCTTCAGCTTCCACCTATAAGCGAGTTCAGTATTCCGAAAAACGCAAGGAATCATGGGATTTGTCAAAGGTCATCGCTATAAAGAAAAAGCGAACAAAGCGCTGGCTGCATAAACAGTATGTAAATTCTTATCTTTATTCATAATTTATATGTAAAGATATATTTAATCTGAGGAACGGGGATGCCAGGTAGCGGGAGAGCGGGTATAACAGCGAGAGGGGGCAGATGCCAGTGGGAGACAGGGGAGAGTGCGCACAGACCTGCACCTCATCCGCAGCCAGCGTCGAACCCGTGTCCCTGGCGCTGTGGGCGCAGCCAAGCCACCTCTGGACCGCTACGTCCCCTCCCCCACTTCCCAGGTGTGCCGTCCCCGACCAGGGGGGCAGTCGGAGAGATCTTGGGCGACGCCAGAGCGGCGGCCCACAGGCCCGTGGCCGGCGAGGGGGGGGGAGAGGAGCCTGCTCCAGCCCGGCCCCGCTCCTACACCCGAGAAACCCACTCCTTTTCTCGCCCAGCCGAGCCACCGCAGCGCCCCGTGCACACCCCCGCCAGCGCCGGGGAGGTTGGCCAGCTGCGCCCTCCGCCCCACCCAGCGGCCGCTGGCCAAACCCCCCAGTGCCGGCAGCATCCCCGGAGAAAAGGAATGGGTGACATTTTGGGTTGAGACACTTCTCCAGAGATGTTGCCTGCGCCCCGTGTGCATCTCCGCCGCTACCAAACCTCTCCGTCTGAGTCACAACACCCTCCACCAGCAGGGCCTTTGATGCCGGAAAACATCAAGCAGCTCCAGTGGAACAGATTGCCTATCCCAGCTCCGACTGACTCACTGTTTGTAATGACATTCCCTCCACCGAGTGGGCAAACCGACGACCACTGGACAGGGCGAGAGGCGCGGCCGGCGGTCCCTGACCCACCGGGGGATAACTCCCCCAGGAGCCCGAGTGGAGCAGGAGCTGAGCCGGGCTGGAGCCGGCGCCGAGCCACCCCGCGCCGGTTGTGAGCCCGGCCCAACACTTCCAGCCACCTCCAGACGGGGACGGGAAACCCGGGGTGTGGGGGGGCGGGCGGGGGCCCAGCGGCGGCTCGGCGGCGCCCACGGTGCCAGAGACCCAACCCCGACCCCACGCGGCAGCACAAAGCATAAAGCACTCACTGAAACAAAGGTCTGATAACCAAAGATAACACACAGCAGATCCGCACCCTCCAATGTTTATCTCCAGTGACCTGAGACCTGGGCATGTGCAGTCGGAATACCGAACTCGCTTATTCAACTCCAAATGTTTTGATGTTGAAATAATGTTTGCACAATTTTATTTTTGCTTCATATCACTGGCTTTTCATTTTCAATCAGGGAAAACGCAAATCATAACACCCGGCAGAGAACTTTGAGGATGACAGTGTTAAATATTGAGAGGATCCTGTCATTTAATATCGAAACCAACAATATCTGGCCAACAGTAGTCTGCAGCCCCACAACTAGTTGGGTAAATACAACATCAGGAGTGCTCACCATAATTTGGAAATAAACAGTGAATGTCAGTTCAAAGGAAATTTACTGGTAATTGCTCCATGCCTTTCCCTTGCCCAGCAAACAATGAAGGAGTCGCCAAGTAGTAACTCGTTGTGTAAAATCAGAAGCAGGAACTTTGAAATATTTACATTCTGAATCCACTCCTTTCATCTGTCCTGGAAATAATTGAAGTTGAGGTAAACACATTTAGATAAAAGGGAATTGGCCAAAGACGACTAACCCATCCCAGAGGTGTAATGGATTCTAATTAACCTTAAGTCAAGGACAATTCTGCAAATTACATCCCCCAGGACACAATGGTTTTCTACGGTACTACACAGCTGCAGCATGTGGTGCCCCATGTAATGAAGAGTGAAGGTTGGAAGAGAGTTTTTAAATCTGTTCAAATGGTTGCTATTACACTTGGAAGGAACTAATTCAGACCGAATCATTTGAACAAGTGAGCCAGATTCTTGGTTGCAGTAAAACTAATGATTAGAGCAGCCGTTATTTATGCAATAGTGGTACAAGCAATTTCAGGTGAGGATAAGTTATTTGATTAAATTAGGATACTCAAAAGCTGCCATCTAAACAGTATGTTCCACCATAAAGGGCCTGTCCCACTTGCGCGACTTTTTCGGCGACTTGTTAGCACCAGTCATTGTCGCAACAGGTTGCCAAAAATTTTCAACATGTTGAAAATCCAGCGGCGACCAGAAAAAGGTACGACCAGAAAACAGGGTGATGTTTGTTTGGTGGTAAGTAGTCGCCCAAAGAGTCGTACCTTTTTCTGGTCGCCGCTGGATTTTCAACATGTTGAACATTTTCGGCAACCTGCTGCGACTATGACGGGTGCCGGCAAGTCGCCGAAAAAAATCGCGTAAGTGGGACAGGCCCTTAAGATTTACAAGAATTATCTTTTCCTGTCTGTCTCTCCACTGGCATTGTTTTGAATGTTGTGAATTTGCTTTATTGGCACTGCTGATACAAATTAAACTCACCACAGATATTTAGGACCCATAACTAGAAAAATCCTGTTAAAGTGTGTAAAAAGTTTTCATTGTCATTCAACCTCTTCGTAACCAAAATGTAACAATTAAAATCTAGAGTCTCATTCCTTCAGAATGATAATTATTTCTCAAGATTTCAAAAAAACGTTCTGAAATATTAATATTTTTTCAACTTCTCTCTTTCCCTTGACATGTTTTTCTTTTGGCATTTGCTTTAATATTGAATTTACTCATTCTAATGTATAATAATAATAATACATTTTATTTATGGGCGCCTTTCAAGAGTCTCAAGGACACCTTACAAAAATTGAGCATGTATAGGAAAAACATGTAAGGGGAATGAAATAAATAGTAGAGACATGAATAGTACACAAAGTAAAGACAGAATTCAATACAAAACACAGCATGAGGCAATTAATGCACAGATGAAAAGGGACGGGGACGTGGGGCTAAGGATAGGCAGAGGTGAAGAGATGGGTCTTGAGGCGGGACTGGAAGATGGGGAGGGACACGGAATTGCGGATCAGTTGGGGGAGGGAGTTCCAGAGCCTGGGAGCTGCCCTGGAGAAGGCTCTGTCCCCAAAACTGCGGAGGTTGGACTTGTGGATGGAGAGGAGACCGGCTGATGTGGATCTGAGGGACCATGAGGGTTGGTAGGGGGAGAGGAGGTCAATGAGATATGTTGGGGCCAGATGGTGGAGGACAGGTGTATGACTGTTAATCTCATTGTCTGTAACTCTCTCTGGTTAAGAAAATACTCTTGTTTGTTATTCATTCACTCAGATCCCAGATGCCCCCTCTCTCGTCATCAGTTTGCATTTTCAACAACATAGGGAGGAAAACAATTTGAACAGATATTTTGAGCAGATTGAAACCTCCCCTTAGTTTTGGCACAACATATCTAAATTTCTATTAGACTCGTGTAGCTATTCTATTATGAATTAAATCAATGATCAGCAACAATCAGTTCTTTTCATAAATATATCTTATTTGCACACAATCCAAGGAACATTCACTTGATTTGTTACACCAATGTGTATTAATATAAATTAAGATCTCAGGTGGTAATTGGCGTGCAATGGCTACACCACTGCAAAATAATTCATACACAGGCACCTTCCATTCCATCACAACTAACTGGTGAGATGCAAGTAACATCTGACAAAGTTTAATATATTAAATAGCTAACTTCCAGAGTCAAAACTGAAATACATTGCCATAAAAATATAAAACAATTTAATTTAGAGAAGTGCGTTTGTTACTCATGTCAGCTGCTTCACTTATTATTTCTGTAACATTAATCTGTCTTGAACACATTATTGCTGTTTTTGTGAGATTCCTTCATTAATGTCTTTCATTCTCATTGTGAGTCAGGAAATAGAAAGAGAGAAGAAGCCTCAAACCTCTATCAAGCTATTCTTAAGTTATAAAGAACCACAATATTATACCTAGTGAAAGCATATTAAATCTGTTTCAGGTCAACCATTCATTCTCTCACAAATAATGGTCTTTTTTTTCCTAATTTCCCAACTCATCATCCTGTTATAAATGAGCAAGGCCTTTACATGAGCAATTGCCTGTGAGCAATGATGACAATTTTTAGAAATAAGGCAGAAAATGCAATATCGGAAACTTTGCGACAGCTCTATATTGTCTCTCAAGGGATCCCTTCCAAAAATGTTGCAAAGTCTCTCAGTAAGTTTCCAGATGTTTGCTGCATCCAAACATCACAAGTGCTTTGAGGTGCCAGCTGATCAAGTTTCTAAAATATACTGAGACGCAGAAATCACGGTTGTTATGTAGATAATGAGATTAGTGCCTGATCTTTTTCACACTGAGAGTTGTGAGTGTGTGGAATTCTTTGCCTCAGAGGGCGGTGCAGGCTGGTTCTCTGGACGCTTTCAAGAGAGAGTTCTTAGGGACGGCGGAGTTAAGGGATATGGAGAGAAGGCAGGAACCGGGGACTGATTGTGGATGATCAGCCATGATCACATTGAATGGCGGTGCTGGCTCGAAGGGCTGAATGGCCTACTCCTGCACATATTGTCTATTGTCTATTTGTGGTCTTTGGTCATCAGTCTCTTTCCCAGTTGACCAAAGACTGTGTTGGTCCTCTAGATATAGTGCTGAGTTATACCATGAACGCAAGCACTGGCAACTCTAACAAATAATCCACGTTTTATAGCTTCTGAGAAATCTCAAATATTGTGAATTTTATTATATGAAGGCACTATTCTGACACCAATGTAGATTATAAGATCGTGTGAGGGAGACAGAAGTCCATCAAGTCGTAGAGTCATAGAGTGATACGGTGTGGAAACAGGCCCTTCAGCCCAGCTTGCCCACACTAGCCAACATGTCCCAGCTGCTCATGTCCCACCTGCCAGAATTTGGTCCATATCCTTCCAAACCTGTCCTATCCATGTGCCTGTATAACAGCTTCTTAAATGGTGGGATAGTCCCTGCCTCAAATACCTCCTCTGGCAGCTTGTTCCATACACCCACCATCCTTTGTGTGAAAAGTTACCCCTCAGATTCTATTAAATCTTTACCCCTTCACCTTAAACATATGTCCTCTGGTCCTCGATTCACCTACTCTGGGCAAGGGAATCTGTGCATCCACCCAATCTATTCCTCATGATCTCATACACCTCTATAAGATCACCCCTCATCCTCCTGCATTCCAAGGAAGGGAGCCAGCCTACTCAACCTCTGCCTATAGCTCAGACCCTCTAGCCCTGACAACATCCTCATACCTAGTTTTCTTTCCAGCTTGGCAACATCTTTCCTATAACACAGTGCCCAAAACTGAACACATTACTCCAAATGTGACCTCACCAACATCTAATACATGTCCTCCCAACTTCTATACTCAATACTCTGGCTGATGAAGGTCCAATGTGCCAATAGCCTTTTTGACCACCTTATCTACCTGCAACGCCACCTTCAGGGAACCATGCACCTGCACTCCTCGATCCCTCTACTCTACAACACTCCCCAGAGCCCAGGCACGTGCCGTGAGTAATTAGTCAAGGTAGGCAGTGGCTTTTAAAAATCTTGAAAACCTAGCATGCGCAGATTGTTCTCTCCCCGGTGAGCTGTCAGTCGGCTTTTTTTTTAAATCTTGGAAACCGCCCATGCGCAGATTGTTCTCTCGACTTTTATCAAGTAATTTGTCTTCAAAAGGTCTTATCTCGTAATAAAGTATTTAAAAACATATAGCTCAAAGAAATTGACCATATTATTTGTACATGAAATCCATTCTTCTCTTTGTTAGCAGCAAAAATATCCATAACTTTTTCATAAAAATTAGCAGTGGACTTTGCTCCATCTGAGTAAATCTTTCCTTTTCGATAGAAATTAAAGCAAATGATGAAAGCCTTTCATTGGACATTCTATTCCTGGTGAAGTTTTTAATTCTTTTCAAAGCTGAAAATTATCTCTCAACATAAACTGTTGTAGCAGGAATTGTTAAAATTAATTGTAGCAGCTTCACAGCTTCAGTGAACTTTTGTTCCAGTCCAATTTGAAATATAAAAACATGTAAATCTTTAAATGATTTATCCCGAAACACTTGTGCATTATAAATTCCAGCTAGATCCGCTTTCAGTCTTATGACATCAAAGAAGTTACCGTAGTTTCTTTCTAAATTTTCCATTGCCTCCTGATTAATTTGACAGCACGTTTTTGAAACTTGTTTCCATCAACTAAAGAAATGAATTGTAAATTTTTGAAGTCGCTATATCTTGCTTCAATATATCAACCAATATCAGATCAAATATTCGTGCTCTCTCTTCTTTAATGGACATTTTTGAATCAGTCAGGTCATTTTCTTTGCAATATTCTTCAAACTTTTCATGAATTTCATCAAAATATTGGCACAGATCCTCAAGCAAATGTATTGTTTCATTGATTATTTCAATGCAATAAGGAATATCTATCATTTCAGTTTGCAAAATGTTGTAGAGAGTGTCAGTTTTAATGAAAATTTCATTATAAACCACGAAAAGATAGTATGTAGAATCTTTCATTAGCCAAGCATAAAACCCATTGCTCCTCGCCAAAGTTTCAGGATCCTACAATAAAGGATTGCTATTAATGCTGTCAAAAAGTTTACAGAGGTCTCCATGATATTGCAAAATAGTTTGGATTTGCTTTGAGTTTGAAGTCCATCTGGTTGGTGGTGCCTTTGGAATGCACAGTTTCATCAAGAAATTGCATTTGTTTTGTAGAATGACTAAAAAATGAGGCAAGAGCGTCAGTCGGCGACCCGACTTCGGGGTTGTGGCGGCGTTCCAGCAGCCCAACTTCGGGGTTGTGGTGGCGTTGCGGCGGCGGCGGCCCGACTTCGGGGCTGTGGCGGAGTTACGGCGGCCCGACTTCGGGGCTGTGGCGGCGTTCCAGCGGCGGTGACCCGACTTCGGGGCTGTGGCGGAGTTACGGCGACCCGACTTCGGGGTTGTGGCGGCGTTCCAGCAGCCCAACTTCGGGGTTGTGGTGGCGTTGCGGCGGCGGCGGCCCGACTTCGGGGCTGTGGCGGAGTTACGGCGGCCCGACTTCGGGGCTGTGGCGGCGTTCCAGCGGCGGCGACCCGACTTCGGGGCTGTGGCCGCGTTCCAGCGGCAGGGAACCGACTACGGGGCTGTGGCGGCGGCAACCCGACTTCGGGGCTGTGGCGGCATTCCGGCGGCGGCGAACCGACTTCGGAGCCTCGGAGGCTCGGCCGCGGGCCCAGTGGACGATAGCGTCGGGAGCTCGCAGGTCACAAGTTGGTGACCTGTCTTTCCGGGGCTCCTGCAACAACAGCTTCGTCCGCTGGACTGGAGGGTGGCAGCTTCGACCGCCCCGGGCCGTTCTATGTTATGACTGCAAGGTTAAACCATTTTGTTGTATTCATCCGCTTCTACGGCAATGAATGGGGCTTCTGCGATCTCTTCTTTAATATTATTTTCTACAACTGTGCCTATTGCTTCAATCGTCATTTTGTATTTTGTTAGAAATGCCAGAAAAAATGAATGAACTCTGTAAATGGTGCCAATTTTTCATCAAATGTTGCTGTACATTTCAGTAACTCAATATAGTTTCCACGATTTAGCAATTCTTTGTTTTCATTATCACCGCGAAAAGCAAGTTCTTGTCTGATCAAAAAGCAAGTAACACATAGTAACTTTTTTAGTATCTCTCTTTTCTCCTTAACTTTTTCATTGTGAATATCGATGCTAAGTTGCTTCTGCTTATCTATGAGCAAGTCGACCCGTGTAGACCCAAATATCTTCAATGCTATTTGGATTTCATAATGCACAGCAGATCTCTCGTGCTTGTTTAAAGCATTAGGCAAATTATTTAAATCACTGTATCCATCTGCTACCCATACAATTCCACTAGATACAGAAAATAACAGGCACAGGAAACAAAACAGTCTATTTGTTGAAATACAGGTGCACAACCTTTTATCCGAAAGCCTTGGGACCAGACACTTTTCGTAATTCGGAATTTGTCGGCCTTCGGAATGGAAAATATTTAGCGTAGATTTTAATGGCTGGCTCAGTGGTAGAGTGCTCGGCTCATATCCGCAAGGTCGCGAGTTTGCGCCTTGATCCCGGCACTTCCTCGGTCGCGAGTTTGAGTCTTCAATGTAGTTTTTTCTTGCAGAATAAATGTCTGTATGAAATGCAGTGTGTTGAATGAATTCTTGAATTTGTAAATGTGACCGCAGCATTGAATCACCTCTCGCACTCATGTCACCCTAGCGGGGCTACTCTTATATCCGTGTGCAGCAGAGGCGACGTGCGTTTGGCGCCAAACGTGAGCTTTGGCGTGCCATGTTTAGCGCCAAACGTGAGCTTTGGTGAGCTTTGGTGTGCAGACGACATCCTGGAAAAAATGTCCGGTTTCTTCCAGGTAGGCGATATACCCTCCTGGGCAATATACCCTCCACTTCTCTTTTATGAAGGGGATTTAGTTCCCCTTTCTTCCAGGACCGACCGGAGGTTCCGCTGTCACCTCTGCGGTCCACCCTCGGTGAACGCTCACTAAACTTTGTCTTGGGATTCCTACTCTCCCGCGCAATGTACCCTCACCTTCTCTTTTATGAATGGGGATTTAGTTCCCCTTTCTTCGAGGACCGACCGGAGGTTCCGCTGTCACCTCTGCGGGCCGCACTGGGTGAACGTCCTGTCTCCCTGTCCCTGAGATAGTAGGGGGCGATCAAACAGCACAATACCCCCCTCCCCCTCCAACTCCAGAGGAATCCGCTCCCCGATGGGCCGCTACGGTGACAAGTGGCAGTTCGCCCACAGCCCGAGCTGCGCGACCCCAAGAACAAGACGTACCTTGCACACCATCAGCTTCTGCCCATACGGGGAGCGTGTTCCTCTGGAGTTGGAACGGGGCTGGGCTGGAGTTGCTGATCTGGGATCTCCGTGCTTGCAGTGGGCCTGGGGGTCGGTGTCCCGATGAGGGGGCACAGCTCGGGCTGTGGGCGAACTGCCACTTGTCGCCGTAGCGGCCCATCGGGGAACGGCTTCTGGTGGTCCTGACGTCTCCGGCCAGTTTGCAATTTTCCTCTGGAGTTGGAACGGGGCTGGGCTGCTGCTGGCTGTGGGTCTCTGGGATCTACGTGCTTGCAGTGGGCCTGGGGGTCGGTGTCCCGTTGATCCTGACGTCTCCGGTGACTGGCACTGTACTGCTGGCATCGCCGACGTGAAGACAGTGCAAAGCCCCCGTGCCGGTGCAATGGGCGGGGAGCTGGAGAGGGGAGGGAAGGGGTCACACACATGGCCGGGAAGCAGAGGGGTGTAGGTGGGGTGAAACTGAAGGGAGCGACAATCTGCTGCTGCCTGCCCGCTGAGTTAAAAAGTTCCCACGCAAGACTAACGATACACTGTGTATCGTGAGTCTACCGTGGGAACTTTTTAACTCAGCGGGCAGGCAGCAGCATATTGTCAATTATTAACCCTCCCGCGCAATATACCCTCACCTTCTCTTTTATGAATGGGGATTTAGTTCCCCTTTCTTCGAGGACCGACCGGAGGTTCCGCTGTCACCTCTGCGGGCCGCCCTCGGTGAACGTTTTCAAGGACCTTTCTTCAAGGACCGAAAAAATGTCCGCTATTCGGAGGTTTTCGTTATTTGGATCTTCGGATAAAAGGTTGTGCACCTGTACAACCACAGAGTCACTCTTTCCTGTTGTACCAAGCTGTTTTAAATGTTCTAATTACTTTTGTTCCTTTGCGCTGTTGAAGTTCTTTAAGTTCCGGCGTTGGTCTGCCATTTTTAATTATTTTGGTCTTTTCCTCATAATTTTGCTTCGAGAAACTCGTCAGATAATCACTATCCACCTTTGAAAAACTGGCCAAGAAACCTGCGCCGAGCATGCGCAGTAGGCTGGTGCACATGCACAGTGCGCTGCGCAGCACATACACGCAGCCCATGCACGCAGCCCATGGTGTAAAGGCAGAATTTCAGCTGCCTTTATGGACCGTTGCCACTGATGGCTTGAAGCATCGTCGATGGCACGTGAGTAGCACATACCTCCGCGTATTAAATGTACTGCGGATGAAAGGCACGGGAGAATTATGCCTCCCTAAGAGATCGATCTCTTAGGTAAGCATAATTCTCCCGTGCCTTTATATTTAATAATGATAATTTAATAATTTTAGTCACCCTGACGGCACGTGCCTGCCAGAGCCCTACGATTCACTGTGTAGGTCCTGCCCAAGTTAGACTTCCCAAAATGTAACACCTCACATTTTTTCAGCATTAAATTCTATCAACCATTCCACAGCCCACTTGGCCTATTGATCAAGATCTTGCTGCAATTTTTCACAACCATCTTCACTATTTGCAAAACCACCCACTTTTGTATCATCAGCAAACTTGATAACCTTGCCGTGTATGTTCTTATCTAAATCATTGATAGATGACAAACAGTAACGGGCCCAGCACCGAACCCCGAGGCACACCACTAGTCACAGGCCTCCAGTCCAAGTAGCAACCTTCCACCATCACCTTCTGCTTCCTTCCATGAAACCAATTTTCTATACATTCAGCTATCTCTCCTCGGATCCCATGCAATCTAACCTTCCAGAGCAGCCTACCATAAGAATCCTTTTCGAAGTATATTCTGCTATTTAATCATGGCTGATCTATCTCTCCTTCCTAACACAATTCTCCCGCCTTCTCCCCATAATCTCTGACACCTCTACTAATTAAGAATCTATCTATCTCTGTCTTAAATCCATCCACAGACGGCCTCCACAGCCTTCTGTGGCAAATAATTCCACAGATTCACCACCCTTGGACTAAAGAAATTCCTAAAATTTCCTTCCCAAAAGAACGTCCTTTATTTCTGAGGATAGTCCTGGACTCTCCCACTAGTGGAAACATTCTCTCCATATCCACTCCATCCATACCTTTCACTATTCTGTACGTTTCAATGAGGTCCACGCTCATTCTTCTAAACTCCAGTGAGTACAGGCCCAGTGCCGACAAGCACTCATGTAGGCCCATCTATTGACAGGGAACCATGCAAGAAACAAGGGGATATACAGGTGCAGACATAGGTCTGATAAGCTGTTGTACTGGCATTGGTTGGAAGGCTTTTTATCTGCTGTTCGGAAAATATAATCCAGAAAGACATTTGACCCAGAGCTTTACAACAAAATATTGTCAAGCCTTATATTTTGTTACTGATCCATCTGTATCCCTTCTCATTGCCCATCCAGATCTGCAAAACCTAAGAATACAATCAATGCATATCAAGTCTGAGAAAGAAACACTCCCACCTATTGTCCAGGCCTGCTATTGTCAACAAGTCAAAGATATCTTCGCACTTTGCAGCAATAAGTTTAGATATCTGGCTCGTCTGAAGTAGCTGGTACTGATGAATGTAATTGAGGTAACATCTCATTTTTTTTTGCTATTAATCAGTACGTTCTGGTATACACTGCCTTACACCCTGTTTAAATTAATCGATGATTTGTCTCTGACTCGTCCTTTTGTTACATTGATCTATATCAGAATATTTACTTGATAAATACCAGCACCGTCATTAACAGTCACTTTCATGACATCCATCAACAACATTATCTCTATTTGAACAATGCACAATGACCAATATTGAATATTCTAGCATCACTTGTATTCTTTCTTGGCCATCTTGACAGATCAGGAATAGAAACATAGTGAATCTGTCATCCATATAGATCTTTGTGGCTGATCTGAGAGAACACAATAATTTGTGATTTAAAAAGTTAACTGCCAAACAAGGCAGAAAACACTTTTTTCTTGTTATAAACACAAGTAAAATCGTAAGAAAATTCTGATACCTCAAGGAAACCAATAGATGAGAGACTTTCAAATAAGCGTGTGTACAGAGGTTATTCAGTGAACTGTCAGAAAACAGGCTCCTTTACTTTCTTCTTATCTAACTTGAAGGATTCATGCCTTATATCTCAGGGACAGTTATAGTGATTGATGAGTGGTTATTAGTACAATGGGTCTCACTGTCACGCTCCTCATTGACAAGAGACTGCAAGTAACTTTGCCAGATCCTGTGTGCTCAGATTCCACACCAACTCTTTCAACTACTTTGTTATAACCAAAATTACAGCATGTACTTATATGAAGGAGCATGGCATCAGGTTACAGAACAAATACAGCTTGTCCTATGTGGTATAAATGGGTAGAACAAAATTTAAATAATGGTGGCCTAGTGGCAGAACATAATTATTCCCGAGATGGTATACTCTGAATATCAGGAAAATATGCCTTGTAAAAACACAGAGATATCACATTGGGAAAGCAGGGGCCAGGTGGAGGTGGGTGGGGGATCAGATATAATCACCCCAAACATAATTTATTCTTTCTCTGGTCACAAAATCAATATAAGTTGAGATCAAAGTCACACTACTTCAGTATTATGCATATCCAACCTCACAGCTGAAAAATGCTGAGAGGATGGGCGTACAAAATACTGTAAAAGGATTGTGGTATTTTTTTTTAATTAGTAAAATGATCCTTCAATATAATAACCCCAATATTCCAGCTCATATCCAATGATCAAATACTTCATTCAAGTTCTAACTCAGTGATGAGAGTAGTAGGCTATACCTGCACAGACGACTGCAAGAATAATAGGGTTGCAATAGTGGATGGGGGGGGGGGGGGGGGGATGATCTTTTCTGTTATCAACTGGGACTGCTGTTGTGCTAAGAGATTGGAAGGGGTGGAATTTGATAAGTGTGTTCAGGAAAAGTTTTCTCAATTAATATATTGACAGCCTTATTAGAGAAGGGGCAAAACTCAACCTCCTCTTGGGAAATAAAGCAGGGCAGGTAACTGAAATGTTAATGGGGGAGAGCAGTTTAGGACCAGTGACCATAATTATATCAGTTTTAAAATCATTATGGAAAAATGTTAAACTTTTCCAAATATTGAAATCCTAAATAGGGCGAAGGATCATTTTTATGGTATTAGAGAGGAACTTTCAAAACTTGATTTGGAGAGACTGTTTGCAAGTGAAGGGCGATATGGTAAGTGAGAGGCATTTAAATCTGAGGTAAGGAGATACAGTGCCCTCCATAATGTTTGAGACAAAGACCCATCATTTATTTATTTGCCTCTGTACTCCACAATTCGAGATTTGTAATAGAAAAAAACCATGACAGGTTTGCTGCCAGGAGTAAATACAAAACTTGCCATTATAAACCAAAAAGATGAAAGAATGCAGTTTTACAATATTTTTTCCAGCAGAATTATTTTTCTCTTTGAAATATACTGATGGCCCTGTGAAGATTCTAGGAGTACCAATCATATAACCATATAACAATTACAGCACGGAAACAGGCCATCTCGGCCCTTCTAGTCCGTGCCGAACACTTATTCTCACCTAGTCCCATCTACCTGCACTCAGACCATAACCCTCCATTCCTTTCCCGTCCATATACCTATCCAATTTATTTTTAAATGATAAAATCGAACCTGCCTCCACCACTTCCACTGGAAGCTCATTCCACACAGCTACCACTCTCTGAGTAAAGAAGTTCCCCCTCATGTCACACCTAAACTTCTGTCCCTTAATTTTCAAATCATGTCCTCGTGTTTGAATCTTCCCTACTCTCAATGGAAAAAGCTTATCCACGTCAACTCTGTCTATCCCTCTCATCATTTTAAAGACCTCTATCAAGTCCCCCCTTAACCTTCTGCGCTCCAAAGAATAAAGACCTAACTTGTTCAACCTCTCTCTGTAACTTAGTTGCTGAAACCCAGGCAACATTCTAGTAAATCTCCTCTGTACTCTCTATATTTTGTTGACATCTTTCCTATAATTTGGCGACCAAAATTGTACACCATACTCCAGAATTGGCCTCACCAATGCCTTGTACAATTTTAACATTACATCCCAACTTCTATACTCAATGCTCTGATTTATAAAGGCCAGCACACCAAAATCTTTCTTTACCACCCTATCTACATGAGATTCCACCTTCAGGGAACTATGCAGTTATTCCTAGATCCCTCTGTTCAACTGCATTCCTCAATTCGCTACCATTTACCATGTACGTCCTATTTTGATTTGTCCTGCCAAGATGTAGCACCTCACACTTATTAGCATTAAACTCCATCTGCCATCTTTCAGCTCACTCTTCCAAATGGCCTAAATCTCTCTGTAGACTTTGAAAATCTACTTCATTATCCACAACACCACCTATCTTAGTATCATCTGCATACTTACTAATCCAATTTACCACACCATCATCCAGATCATTGATGTATATGACAAACAACAGTGGACCCAACACAGATCCCTGAGGCACCCCACCAGCAATCCACTATTACTCTCTGGCATCTCCCATTCAGCCACTGTTGAATCCATCTTGCTACTCCACCATTAATACCCAACAATTGAACCTTCTTAACCAACCTTTTCAAACGCCTTACTGAAGTCCACCACTTTACCCTCATCAATTTCCCTAGTAACGTCTTCAAAAAATTCAAGAAGATTAGTCAAACATGACCTTCCACGCAAAAATCCATGTTGACTGTTCCTAATCAGACCCTGTTTATCCAGATGTGTATATATATTATCTCTAAGTATCCTTTCCATTAATTTGCCCACCACTGACATCAAACTAACAGGTCTATAATTGCTAGGTTTACTCTTAGAACCTTTTTTAAACAATGGAACAACATGCGCAGTACGCCAATCCTCTGGCACCATTCCCGTTTCTAATGACATCTGAAATATTTCTGTCATAGCCCCTGCTATTTCTACACTAACTTCCCTCAATGTCCTAGGGAATATCCTGTCGGGGCCTGGAGACTTATCCACTTTTATATTTTTACACTTCTACACTTTTATAATCAACTATGTGTTATGACTAAGCACACTTTATTATAATATCTATTTTATTATGTAGATTTTGTACTTCAGCTGCACATCATGTTAAATGCAGAGCTTTTATCCCCTATCCCTTTCTTAAGCCAATGCAACTAAGGTTAATAGGAGCATCCCTACTATAAATCCTGCTGAGACCAGGTAACAGAAAAACAACATAGGATATTGGAAACCTTTCGTTATACGATTAGATTAGAATTTCTATTGTGGGCTTTCCCAGGCAGAAACCAGTACAGAAAGACAGAACCTGAATAATTGTAGCTTTATTCAAGTGTTTTTGAAGTGAAATCACTGTTTTTAAGTAGGTCAATATCAAAAAACAGCAAATCAGCAAAATAGTAAGATTAATCGAGAACTTACCAGTTTGAAGTTTGATCTTGATTTTATGAGGAGTTACGATGAGCGATTACGTGAAGAAGGGCCGTCCGTCTGCGTGCGCGTCAATCTTCAAAGCAGCGATGTTAAATCACAGATAAAAAGAAGACCTGAGAATAGTAAGATTGAAGAAACTAGAACTTCCATGTGACCTTGATAGTATGAGGGTGGGAGCGGTGGGCACGTAATCGCTCATCGTAACTCCTCATAAAATCAAGATCAAACTTCAAACTGGTAAGTTTTCGTTTAATCTTACTATTTTACTTCGGAGTCACGTGAGTGACTACGTGAAGATTTCAAAGCTCTGTGATTTTACGCCGGTTTCGAATCCAGGCGTCACACACTGAATGGATTGACCATGGATGCGTGTAATCATTAAAGCATTCAGACATTACGTAGTTAAGTAAGGACACTGATGCTTTAAATGAAAGAAAAGTTTTTTTAAAACTAGTTTCCCCTCCCAACCTTGGGGGTAAACTAAGGGACAGAACTTAAAATGGTACGTGCAAACACCCCCAGTCCGGTAATAGGTTTGTTATAAAACCGGTGGACCGTTATTTCATTCGTCCATCCTGCAGCCACTAGGATGTTGTCAAGAGGCACGTCCATTACTCTTGCTGCCGACGTAGATGCAGCCCTGGTGGAGTGAGATTTAACCATATGAACGTTCACTCTGTTACCGCCATTACCCCCTTTGACCATCTGGAGATGGTTTGTGTTGACACCTTCTGGTCTGTTCTGAGCCTCTGTGGTTCTCCGTAACTCTCAGATAGTGGTGTTAGTATGTTACCACACACAAAACCGTTGGTCCTCTGGATATGCCAAGAACTGGATCTCCATCCCTGGTATTCCTGGCCTGCTATGTTTATATCAGGTTCCTGATTACGAATGTTATGTTGTTCATATTGGTGGTCATGTGGTCCAACCGTAGCTTTTGCAGTGTCTGGACTCTTTGTCAGCATACCACCTTCAGGGTTAGTTATAGGCGGTCCCCACTGTCAAAGTAGGGTTAGTACCACGCTCACATCCCATGTGTCCGTGTACCTTGGTCTTAGAGGTATTAGATTGTAAATTCTCTTCATGAATTTTGTTGTAAAGGGGTGCGTTCCTATCGACCCGTGCCCTGCTTGCAGCATCAGATAGGAGGAAAGTGCACCTCTGGCACTATTGATTGCACTATAACTTTGTTTATAGTTATAGTACAGAGTTGATAGGAAACTCCAAGACATCCGTTATCCGAACTGTGTTGTATTTGTTCGGACAGTCCTATGCCTTGAAATGGCCTCCTCAGAATCTGTAGACCAACAAGTTAATACGTTCGTGTAGTGGATGATTACTCCCTGTAACTGGGTTCACTAGGAGGTCCCTGCTCTTGGGTACAGCCATAACTGGCTGGACTATTGTTCCCAAAATGTTTAGGGGCCAGGCTTGAGTAGGCCAATCTGGCACTACCAATATGCCTGTGGCTTGGTCTTGCTTGATTTTGGTCAAGCATCGGTTTGTGAGACAAATTTGCGGAAAGCATGCATAAACAATCCTCCCCAATTGAGGGAGAAACCATCCACTGCCTTTGTTTCTGGATCCTGCTTGCAGGACACATATCTGGGTAACTGATGGTTTGGTCTAGATGCAAATAGATCAAAATCTGGTATGCCAAATCGTGTAGTTATTTCGTTAAATACTGCCTGATTCAACATCCATTCTGTGTTGTTATTAAACATTCGTGATCCAGCATCTGTCACCGTGTTATATCTACCTCGTAGATTTCCCAAATATTCCTCTTGATACACCAGTGCCAAATGAGGTTCGACAATCTATCGTAAGATACAGATTTTACACCACCCTTGTTAGTGGATATGTGCCACCGCAGTGGTGTTATCAATCTGAATTTGAATAAGCACTGGTTGCATATTGCTACAGAACCCCTTGAGTCCAAATTGTGCCCCCAACAATTCTGGGTAATTGATTCCATGTGTTGGGGAATTACAGACTCCTGCTCATTCCATCTGCCCCCACAGCTCTAGACTGTGTTAGTGGCTCCCCATCCTTTGCCGCTGCCATAGGTCTGAAGAACCCTCGATGGCTTTCAAGCAAATTTACTTTGAGCTTTCTCACGTTCGTTATCCACCGTAGTTATTCAACAATGGCCTCTGCTGGCAATCCATAGTTTTGCCAATTTTGCCTGCATGGAATCTGAGTGTTCGTTCCTTTGCTCGCTGTAATTCTGGTAATGCAAAGGCCCGTACATACTGCTGGAAATGCGGCTACTATTTGCCAATTACACTCGCTGTTTGCCTGATAGATGGCTAGTATTTGACTATCAGGTCATAGCAGGCTTGATTAATATAGTCGTTTGCCCCTAGGCAAAGTCACCAACATATTTACTGTTTTGATAGTAAACTCTAGGTAATCAATTACCCTTGTAGGTGTCAATTTTGATTTAACTGGATGGATGAGGTAACCAATTCTATCAAACAGGGTTTTGGTTTGCTTTGACTGATGCTTCTGCCAATTCTGGTGACTCCAAAATGAAATTGTCCAAATATGCCATTACTATGTGGTTCTGAGACCTTTGTAGACCCTGAATTGGTTTCCGTAGTTTTGTCAATAGTCTAGGAGCTGATGTCAACCCATTTGGCAGATCCATACCATCCAGTTAAACTTCAAATATCTCCTGTTCTTAGTGAATAGACACCGAATAGTATGCATCTTTGAGGTCGGTGCATGCCATGTGACCATTTTATAGGAAGCTCCTATAAAACAGTAGTTAAACCGTAACAAAATTACTGTTTCTAAAAGTCTATACTGCACAAGTGAGTTACACCTGGATGAAGTGACATCCTCCACCTGTCACATGTCCTGAATGGCAATCCTGCCCAAAATACTGGGCCTGCCTCGAAGTCAATTCCAGTCCGAGTTCCAAGTCTGCTTGGAACCTGTGTATGTTGTGCAGTAAAATTATCACGTTATTATCTGTTTTTAAAACCCAGTTCTGAAATTTCTTGTTCTTGTCATTTTGAACAAGAACACAAGAGTAAATTACCAACATGTAACTGCTCCACAATCCCTTGTTTCTGTAAACCCAGACCCACCTACCTCCATGGCTACCGGTGGTCTTGTGGTAAGCCCAAAGGCCCCTGATGCGGATTCCTTTTCTCTCCTTGATTGGGAGTAGGACTGGTAAGGAGTGTGGATTCCAAGTTTCTCCCGACCTCTGCTTGGGTCTGGTCTGAAACCTCATCATACTGAGCCTGCCTTGTAGGACAATTCTGGCCATTATTTTGAGTCTGCCTTGGAGGTGTGGAGGTGTGTTGTCGCCTACTGATGCTTCAGTATGTTCATACTTTAAATTCGAGATCAGTTACCTACTGATCATTCACACTCCCCTCCACTGAGAGTGAGGTTCGTAGGCAGCCCTGAAAACAGGTGCTGCTGCAGGCCCCTGAGGATACCTGTGCTGACATGGCCCTTCCAGTGGACCTAAATGAGATTCTAGCTTTGGTCAGACTGAAATGGACCATGAATGCTCCTCTCCTTAGAGCAGGAGACATTTGTGCAGCCCTGAAAACAGGTGCTGCTGCCTGCGGGTTCTCCATAATACCCGGGCTGTCAAGAGCTAGATTCCATCCAGGGAAGCACCCAGTGGAACCTGGATGATTGCAGAAGCACTTATTTTCTGTTTGTTTGTATGGAAACTTATTATTCCTTTTATGTAAGGCATTTTGGTGTTGACTTAAACAGTGCAATATAAGTAAAACTTACTTACTTACTTCCTTTCTTCTGCTTGTCCCTGGGAAGGTTTCCCCCCCTCTTCTTTGTACTCTGATTCAGAGTGGTTTCTTCCACATGTAGTTCCCCCTCCAATGGGGAAGACATTGGGCTGCCCCATGTGCGAGGCTCCCGGCACCAGCACTGCTGTAGGCCGTGCTGATACTGCTCCCTCTTTGGAGCAGATCATTGTTGGAGCAACTTCTCCATAAGTTGCTCCATGTGGGAGAAGTCGTCCTAAGACGCTCTCCGTTGAGGGAGGGTATCCCTCTTCCCCGGACTCATCTGAGTCAACGGGTTTGTTTAGACTTCAAGTCAAGTTCAAGTCAAGTTAGTTTATTGTCATGTGTCCCTGTATAGGACAATGAAATTCTTGCTTTGCTTAAGCACACAGAAAATAGTAGGCATTTACTACAAAACAGATAAATGTGTCCATATACCATGATATAAATATATACACACATGAATAAATAAACTGATAGTGCAAATAACAGAAAGTGGTTGGTAATAATCAGAGTTTTGTCCGAGCCAGGTTTAATAGCCTGATGGCTGAGGGGAAGTAACTATTCCTGAACCTGGTTGTTGCAGTCTTCAGGCTCCTGTACCTTCTACCTGAAGGTAGCAGGGAGATGAGTGTGTGGCCAGGATGGTGTGGGTCTTTGATGATACTGCCAGCCTTTTTGAGGCAGCGACTGCGATAAATCCCCTCGATGGAAGGAAGGTCAGAGCCGATGATGGACTGGGCAGTGTTTACTACTTTTTGTAGTCTTTTCCTTTCCAGGGCGCTCAAATTGCCGAACCAAGCCACGATGCAACCGGTCAGCATGCTCTCGACTGTGCACCTGTAGAAGTTAGAGAGAGTCTTCCTTGACAATCCGACTCTCCGTAATCTTCTCAGGAAGTAGAGGCGCTGATGTGCTTTTTTGATGATTGCATTAGTGTTCTCGGACCAGGAAAGATCTTCAGAGATGTGCACGCCCAGGAATTTGAAGCTCTTGACCCTTTCAACCATCGACCCGTTGATATAAATGGGGCTGTGGGTCCCCCTCCTACTCCTTCCAAAGTCCACAATCAGTTCCTTGGTTTTGCTGGTGTTGAGGGCCAGGTTATTGCGCTGGCACCATATGGACAGTTGCTCGATCTCTCTTCTGTACTCTGACTCATCCCCATCAGTGATACGCCCCACAATAGTGGTGTCGTCAGCGAACTTGATGATGGAGTTCGCACTGTGGTTCGCTACGCAGTCATGGGTATAGAGTGAGTACAGCAGGGGGCTGAGCACGCAGCCTTGAGGTGCTCCCGTGCTGATTGTTATTGAGGCTGACACATTTCCACCAATACGAACAGACTGTGGTCTGTGGACGAGGAAGTCAAGGATCCAGTTGCAGAGGGATGCGCAGAGACCCAGTTCTGCGAGTTTGGTAACCAGTTTGGAGGGGATGATTGTGTTAAATGCCGAGCTGTAATCAATGAATAACAGCCTGACATATGAGTTTTTGTTGTCCAAGTGGTCCAGTGCGGAGTGGAGGGCCAGCGAGATCGCATCCACCGTTGATCTGTTGTGGCGGTACGCGAACTGCAGTGGGTCCAGGTTTTTGTCGATGTAGGAGTTGATTTGCTCCATGATCAACCTCTCAAAGCACTTCATCACCACCGGCGTTAGTGCCACTGGTCGATAGTCATTGAGGCATGTCACCTTACTCTTCTTGGGCACCGGTATAATTGATGCCCTTTTAAAGCAGGTGGGGACCTCAGACCTCAGAAGTGAGAGGTTGAAAATGTCCGTAAAAACTCCCGCCAGTTGGTCCGCACAGGTTTTTAGAACACGGCCGGGTATACCATCAGGACCAGGTGCTTTTCGGGGGTTCACCCCTCTGAAGGATTTCCTGACATCGGCCTCTGTGACTGAGACTGAAATGCCATCGCAGCGAATGGGGGATCGGGAAGGCACATCAGTATTCTCCCTGTCAAAGCGTGCGTAAAACGCATTGAGCTCGTCAGGGAGTGATGTTACACCGGCATTCGAGCTGCCTCCTGGTTTTGCCTTGTAGGAGGTGATTGCATTCAGACCCTGCCACAGCTGCCGAACATCTGTCTCGTCCTCCAGTTTGGAGCAGAAGTCCCTTTTGGCCTTTTTGATGGCCTTACCAAGGTCGTATCTGGTCTTCATGTAGGCCACTGTATCATCGGAGGTGAATGCCCTGTGTCTGGACTTCAGGAGAGTGCGGATCTCAAAGTTCATCCAAGGTTTCTGATTGGGAAACACTCGGAAGGTTTTTGTAGGGATGCAGTCCTCCACACATTTCTTTATGAAGTCTGTAACGACTGTGGCATATTCGTTCAAGTCCGTTGCCGAGTCCTTGAACATTGCCCAGTCTACAGACTCCAAACAGTCCTGGAGTTGTTCTTCTGCCCCCCCCGACCAGCTCTGTGCTGTCCTCACTTCTGGGGGTGCGCTCTTTAATTGCTGCTTGTAGGCAGGAAGAAGCAGCACCGCGGTATGGTCGGATTTACCGAAGTGAGGGCGAGGGATAGAACGATAGGCATTCTTGATGGTGGTGTAGCAGTGGTCGAGGGTGTTAGGTCCTCTGGTGCAGCAGGAGACATGTTGGTGGAAGTTGGGGAGTGATTTCTTGAGGTTCGCCTTATTGAAGTCCCCAGCAATGGTGGTAAATGCCTCGGGGTAAGACGTCTGGTGTTTGTTGACCACGGCCTGCAGCTCCTCCAGTGCCAGATGGACGTCTGCTTGGGGTGGGATGTAGACCGCGGTCAGGATAACGGAGGTGAATTCTCTCGGGAGGTAGAAGGGACGGCACTTCACTGCCAGATGTTCGAGGTGTGGAGAGCAGGAGTTGGACAGGACTGCCACGTCGGAACACCACGCAGAGTTGACCATGAGGCAGACGCCCCCTCCTCTCCCTTTCCCAGATGCCAGGGTACGGTCCATGCGGTGGATGGAGAACCCTTCAGGCTGGACCGCTGAATCTGGGGAGCTGGGGGTGAGCCATATAACCATATAACCATATAACAATTACAGCACGGAAACAGGCCATCTCGACCCCTCTAGTCCGTGCCGAACACATAATCTCCCCTAGTCCCATATACCTGCGCTCAGACCATAACCCTCCATTCCTTTCCCATCCATATAACTATCCAATTTATTTTTAAATGATAAAAACGAACCTGCCTCCACCACCTTCACTGGAAGCTCATTCCACACAGCCACCACTCTCTGAGTAAAGAAGTTCCCCCTCATGTTACCCCTAAACTTCAGTCCCTTAATTCTCAAGTCATGTCCCCTTGTTTGAATAGCCATGTCTCTGTGAAACAGAACACAGAGCATTCCCTCAGCTCCCTTTGATAAAGCAGTCTTGCCCTTAAGTCCTCCACTTTGTTTTCAAGAGACTGTACGTTGGCCAGTAGGATAGTTGGGAGAGGGGGCCGGAGGCCCCTGCGCTTCATTCTGACCTGAAGTCCTGCCCGACGGCCACGTTTCCGGACACAATGGAGGCTTCCCCTTTGTTTCCAGGTACTGTACTTGCTGTACCTGCTGTTTCTGCGGACCTGCGCTGGAACGGGGATTATGTCCCGCAGGACAACCATGGAGCTCCTGCTCCCGCGCAAAGTCTCCTGCCGATTCTGCTGTCGGTGCTAATGTCGGGAAGCGAGGCTCCCGGCACCTGCTGATGCTGCTCCCTCCTTTGGAGCAGATCATTGTTGGAGCAACTTCTCCATAAGTTGCTCCATGTGAGAAAATGCGTCCTCAGACCCTCTCCGTTGAGGGAGGGTATCCCTCTTCCCCGGACTCATCTGAGTCAACGGGTTAGTTAAGACTTGCGGGTGGTATTACGTCCCGCAGGACAACCATGGAGCTCCTGCTCCCGCGCAAAGTCTCCTGCCGATTCTGCCCACTTAGAAGCTGTCGGGGCAGAAGACGTGTTTACACTGGGCGGCGGACTGGCTTGCGATGTGAATAGGGCTGTTGAGCCAGAACCAAAAAGGCCTAAGGCAGGCAACGCCATTGTAGTGGGAGACTCCATTGTGAGAGGTACGGACAGGGGTTTCTGCGGCAACAGACGGGATGCGAGGATGGTGTGCTGCCTTCCTGGTGCCAGGATCCAGGATGTCACGGACAGAGTGCAGAAAATCCTCAAGGGCGAAGGTAAACATCCGGAAGTGGTAGTGCATGTCGGCACAAACGATGTCGGAAAGAAGGGGATGAATATTCTGCAGCGTGACTTTAGAGAGCTCGGAAAAATGCTGAAAAGCAGGACCTCCAGGGTTGTTATCTCCGGTTTGCTTCCAGTTCCTCGTGCTGGCGAGAGCAGGAACAGGGAGATACGGGACCTGAACGTGTGGCTGAGGAACTGGTGCACGGGGCAGGGATTTAGATTCATAGATCACTGGGATCTGTTTTGGGGTAAGGGGGAACTGTACAAAAGGGACGGATTGCATCTTAATAGGTGTGGGACCAGCATTCTGGCAGGCAGGTTTGCCACTGCTACACGGGTGGTTTTAAACTGAATAAGGGGGGTGGGGTGTCGAATGGGATAGTGGAGGATGGAGTTAAAGGGAAAGGGTTTCTTAAATGTGTGAGCGTAGAGACAGAGGGGTGTAAAATGAGGGTAGAAGCAATAGGTAGCAAGGTGAAAAGTAAAAGTGGCATGCAGACAATACCAGGGCAAAAATCAAAAAGGGCCACTTTTCAACATAATTGTATAAGGGGTAAGAGTGTTGTAAAAACAAGCCTGAAGGCTTTGTGTCTCAATGCAAGGAGCATTCGTAACAAGGTGGATGAGTTGAATGTGCAGATAGCTATTAATGACTATGATATAGTTGGGATCACGGAGACATGGCTCCAGGGTGACCAAGGCTTGGAGCTGAACATCCAGGGATATTCAATATTCAGGAGGGATAGAGAGAAAGGAAAAGGAGGTGGGGTAGCATTGCTGATTAGGGAGGAGATTAACGCAATGGAAAGGAAGGACATTAGTTTGGAGGATGTGGAATCGGTATGGGTAGAGCTGCGAAACACTAAGGGGCAGAAAACGCTGGTGGGTGTTGTGTACAGGCCACCTAACAGTAGTAGTGAAGTTGGAGATGGTATCAAACAGGAAATTAGAAATGCGTGCGACAAAGGCAAAACAGTTATAATGGGTGACTTCAATCTACATATAGATTGGGTGAATCAAATTGGCAGGGGTGCTGAGGAAGAGGATTTCTTGGAATGTATGCGGGATAGTTATCTAAATCAACATGTAGAGGAACCAACGAGAGAGCAGGCTATTTTAGACTGGGTATTGAGTAATGAGGAAGGGTTAGTTAGCAGTCTTGTTGTACATGCTCCCTTGGGCAAGAGTGACCATAATATGGTTGAGTTCTTCATTAGGATGGAGAGTGACATTGTTAATTCAGAAACAATGGTTCTGAACTTAAAGAAAGGTAACTTTGAGGGTATAAGATGTGAATTGGCCAAGATTGACTGGCAATTAATTCTAAAAGGGTTGACGGTGGATATGCAATGGAAGACATTTAAAGACTGCATGGATGAACTACAAAAATTGTTCATCCCAGTTTGGCAAAAGAATAAATCAGGGAAGGTAGTGCATCCGTAGATAACAAGGGAAATCACTGATAGTATCAAAGCGAAGGATGATGCGTACAAATTAGCCAGAAAAAGCAGCATACCGGAGGACTGGGAGAAATTCCGAGACCAGCAGAGGAGGACAAAGGGCTTAATTAGGAAAGGAAAAATAGAATATGAAAGAAAACTGGCAGGGATCATAAAAACTGACTGCAAAAGTTTTTATAGATATGTGAAAAGAAAGAGATTAGTTAAAACAAATGTAGGTCCCTTGCAGTCAGAAACAGGTGAGTTGATCATGGGGAACAAGGATATGGCGGACCAATTGAATAACTACTTTGGTTCCGTCTTCACTAAGGAAGACATAAATAATCTGCCGGAAATAGCAGGGGACAGCGGGTCAAAGGAGTTGGAGGAATTGAGTGAAATCCAGGTTAGCCGGGAAGTGGTGTTGGGTAAATTGAATGGATTAAAGGCCGATAAATCCCCAGGGCCAGATAGGCTGCATCCCAGAGTACTTAAGGAAGTAGCTCCAGAAATAGTGGATGCATTAGTAATAATCTTTCAAAACTCTAGATTCTGGAGTAGTTCCTGAGGATTGACGGGTAGCAAACGTAACCCCACTTTTTAAGAAGGGAGGGAGAGAGAAAACGGGGAATTACAGACCAGTTAGTCTAACATCGGTAGTGGGGAAACTGCTAGAGTCAGTTATTAAAGATGGGATAGCAGCACATTTGGAAAGTGGTGAAATCATTGGACAAAGTCAGCATGGATTTACAAAAGGTAAATCATGTCTGACGAATCTTATAGAATTTTTCGAGGATGTAACTAGTAGCGTGGATAGGGGAGAACCAGTGGATGTGGTGTATCTGGACTTCCAGAAGGCTTTCGACAAGGTCCCACATAAGAGATTAGTATACAAACTTAAAGCACACGGCATTGGGGGTTCAGTATTGATGTGGATAGAGAACTGGCTGGCAAACAGGAAGCAAAGAGTAGGAGTAAACGGGTCCTTTTCACAATGGCAGGCAGTGACTAGTGGGGTACAGCAAGGCTCAGTGCTGGGACCCCAGCTATTTACAATATATATTAATGATCTGGATGAGGGAATTGAAGGCAATATCTCCAAGTTTGCGGATGACACTAAGCTGGGGGGCAGTGTTAGCTGTGAGGAGGATGCTAGGAGACTGCAAGGTAACTTGGATAGGCTGGGTGAGTGGGCAAATGTTTGGCAGATGCAGTATAATGTGGATAAATGTGAGGTTATCCATTTTGGTGGCAAAAACAGGAAAGCAGACTATTATTTAAATGGTGGCCGACTAGGAAAAGGGGAGATGCAGCGAGACCTGGGTGTCATGGTACACCAGTCATTGAAAGTAGGCATGCAGGTGCAGCAGGCAGTGAAGAAAGCGAATGGTATGTTAGCTTTCATAGCAAAAGGATTTGAGTATAGGAGCAGGGAGGTTCTGCTGCAGTTGTACAGGGTCTTGGTGAGACCACACCTGGAGTATTGCGTACAGTTTTGGTCTCCAAATCTGAGGAAGGACATTATTGACATAGAGGGAGTGCAGAGAAGGTTCACCAGACTGATTCCTGGGATGTCAGGACTGTCTTATGAAGAAAGACTGGATAGACTTGGTTTATACTCTCTAGAATTTAGGAGATTGAGAGGGGATCTTATAGAAACTTACAAAATTCTTAAGGGGTTGGACAGGCTAGATGCAGGAAGATTGTTCCCGATGTTGGGGAAGTCCAGGACAAGGGGTCACAGCTTAAGGATAAGGGGGAAATCCTTTAAAACCGAGATGAGAAGAACTTTTTTCACACAGAGAGTGGTGAATCTCTGGAACTCTCTGCCACAGAGGGTAGTCGAGGCCAGTTCATTGGCTATATTTAAGAGGGAGTTAGATGTGGTCCTTGTGGCTAAGGGGATCAGAGGGTATGGAGAGAAGGCAGGTACGGGATACTGAGTTGGATGATCAGCCATGATCATATTGAATGGCGGTGCAGGCTCGAAGGGCCGAATGGCCTACTCCTGCACCTAATTTCTATGTTTCTATGTTTCTATGCTGTCGGCGCTAATGTCGGGAACAAGACCGTCGCCCGCTATTTGGAAAGCTGCGGTCTTCGGCAGCCGACATCCCCGCGGGCCGTCTCCGCGACATCATGGGCTCTGAGAAAAAACATCAAGCCCGAAAGAACGCAGGTAAGTGATTCAACTTTCCTTACCTGCTCATCCCGACGGCCTGGGAGGCTCAGTGCCTGCCAGTCCGTCGTGCGTGTTGCGTTCAGACGTAATGACGCGCACGCAGACGGACGGCCCTTCTTCACGTAGTCACTCACGTGACTCCGAAGTAAAATTAGAAATATGGTGACAGAATAAAGTTACCACCAAAAATCAGTATATATAGGGCCCCAAATTCAAATCTCAGTAGCATTTTCAAGCAATTGATTAAAGCTAGTAAAGGTAATATTCCAGATTTGCACATAAACATATCTGGTTCATTAATAACTTTCAGAGAAGAACATTTGCCATCCTGATCTGGACTGGTTTAGGTGCAACTCGAAACCTGCCATTGTGGCAGACTCTTCATTGCCTCCTCATTTCAGGGGCAAAACAGGAAGAGCAATGAATGTCAACAATGCAGGCAGTGTCTACATTGCAACAGCGAGCTAAATACAAATGTAACGCGGGCAATTCAAATGCCAGACATAAGCTCCTTCCTTTAAGGAAACAGCTTTTTATTGGCTGACAATATGGGAGATGGACTAAGATCATGCTCATCCCACTGTCATCCAAAAACCCTCTGGAAGAATTTTGAAGCAGTCTTTTAAGAAACATACCACAGTCCCACCTTAAACCAGAGATAAACTTCTTGCAAATGCTGATGCATGCTGATTTTAGGAGCATACTTGGTGCCCTCATTTTATGAATCACCAATGCCAGGATAATATGAAGAGAAAGGTATGGAGTTTACTCCTCAGGAGTGAGAGCTCTCCATACAGATGGACCCAATGACATGTTTATTCCAGCCATAAAGAGAAGCACAGCACACCCACCTTAAGACAAAGCAACTGTTACAATGTTTATAAAACTTACTGTTGATGTCTTGAAGAATCACTTCAGGTGTGTCTTAAGATAGTACAACATAACAGGATTTCTAATTTTAATTTATTCTTCATTTAACACACCTTTGCAGTGCAAAGTGAATTAAACATGGAGATAGAGTACAAACAGTCTTTAGGCAGTAGCAGATGGAAGGAACTTCAATGACCCAAACAGGATATGGACACTCACCAAGAGGATGCTGCTCCACAAGTGCCCATGTGTCCAGGAAAACATTGGTGCCAGGTGCTTACGTACAAGAAACTCACCTGAATGCTTAATTATGTGTCTTGGCAAACTGTTGTATCTACATAAACTCAATCAAGTGACACACCACACCACACCACACCACCCTCAACAAGATGTTTCAAACTGATTCACAGAATCACAATGGACACAAAAAGCTGGAGTAACTCAGCAGGTCCCGACCCAAAATAGCACCTATCCTGTCCATTTTCTCCAGATATGCTGCCTGACCCGCTGAGTGACTCTGGCCTTTTGTGTCTATCTTTGGTATAAACCAGCATCTGAAGTTCGTCTTTATAATATTTCATCACAGAGTCTGGAATTGTCTCAACACCGAAGGAAACTATTTGGTCTTTATAGTCTACTCCAGTTCCGATTACACAAACACAGTCAGTTCCATTCCATATTTTGGAAATAGTTTTCTCAGATCTCTGAGGGAAGGAGGTGGGAGTGAAGGGGGAGAGTGCTGAGAAGTAGGGGAACACTAGACTGGCTTGTCCTTTGTGGGATCACTACCATCCCACTCAGAAACCACTGGGAGCCTATAAAGCATGTGCCTGTTGACACAAGGCTGACACTCAAGCAACCCCACCTAATGCCGGTGAGGATGGATTGGGGGAAATTTAGAGGGACTGGAGGAAGAGGCAAGTGAGAAAGTGATTACCACCCACAAGGTCCTGCTTTTTAACCTCTTTCCTATCTCCCTGTATTCAGTCAGCAAGACCTCATCCCTTTTCCCACCTATGTCGTTACGTGTCAAAGTGCACAATGACTGCTCACCGTCCCCCTTGAGAAAGTGCTGCAACAGCTCCAAGACATCCTGACACCAGGGAGGTAACATACTATCCTGGAGCCCCCATTTGCTGCCATAGAAGCTCTTATCTATCTCCATAACTACAGTGTCGGATAGGACTATCACTATAGTCCTGTCTGACATCACCCTATCTTGCTGTGCCTCACAGCTGGTCCCCATGCCACAAACCTGGCTGCAGCTGTTTTCTCCTGTGCAGTCATTTCCCCAACATTGTCCAAAAGGGTATGCTGATTATTGAGGGGAACGATCACCGGATATTCCTGCACTCTCTGCCTGCTCCCTTTGCCCGGCCTGCTGGTCACCCGTCTACTTGCTGCCTGCACCTTTGGTGTGACCACCTCACCATCACTCCAACTATCATGCTTTCATTCCCCACAATGATCCTGAGGTTATTCAACTGCAACTCCAGTTCCCTCACATGGTCAGTGAGGAGCTAAAGCTGGATGCATTTCCCACAGGTATATAACGCAGGGACACTGGAAGACTCGAACTGCCATCCTGCCTGCACTTGGATGAAAGGAGTTATAAAAGATCTAAACTCATCTTGCTGACACCTCCTGCCTTGCCTCGCCTCCTTGCCAAAGTCTCAAGTAAAAGCCTCGACACTTACCCTGAAAACACAACATTTGCTCCTAAGAGACCTGCTACTCCCAACAGGCCAGTCTGCTATATTCACTTCTTATTATTGACTGCTGTGTCTCTCAATTAGTCAATTTCAAATCTTCCTGCTGCGGCTGTGTTTTGCCTCTTGGCTAGAAACTCACGATATGATGATGAATCTATATGATGATGAATACAGAGGAGCCTTATTGCTTTTGGTCAGCACTGCCTCGTCTCAATGGTCCCTAAATCTCTTCCCTGAATCACAGCAGGGATTCCATCCACCCAGAAGCACAATCAATACAGTCTGCACATTGTGTCAAAGAACTAGTTTCTCCAGCCTAACCTTACTTCAGCCAATACATAGATACATAGACAATAGGTGGAGGAGTAGGCCATTTGGCCCTTCGAGCCAGAAACGTCATTCAAAGTGATCATGGCTGATCATCCACAATCAGTACCTCGTTCCTGCCTTCTCCCCGTACCCCTTGATTCCGCTAGCCCTAAGAGCTCTATCAAACTCTCTTTTGAATGCATCCAGTGAATCGGCTTCCACTGACTTCTGAGGCAGAGAATTTCACAAATTCACAAATCTCTGTGTGAAAAGGTTTTTCTTCTTCTCAGTTCTAAATGGTCTACCCCTTATTCTTAAACTGTGGCCCCTGGTTCTGGACTCCCCCAACATCGGGAACATGTTTCCTACATCTAGCGTGTCCAATCCCTGAAATAATTTTATATGTTTCTATAAGATACCCTCTCATCCTTCTAAATTCCAGTGTATACAAGCCCAGTCGCTCCATTCTATCAACATATGACAAACCCGCCATCCCGGGAATTAACCTTGCAAACCTACGCTGCACTCCATCAATAGACAATAGACAATAGGTGCAGGAGTAGCCCATTCGGCCCTTCGAGCCAGCACCGCCATTCAATGTGATCATGGCTGATCATCCCCAATCAGTACCTCGTTCCTGCCTTCTCCCCATATCCTCTGGCTCCGCTATTCGTAAGAGCCCTATCTAGCTCTCTCTTGAAAGCATCCAGAGAACCTGCCTCCACCGCCCTCTGAGGCAGAGAATTCCACACTCACCGGTCTTTTGAGAAAAAGGATTTCCTCGTTTCCATTCTAAATGGCTTACTCCTTATTCTTAAACGGTGGCCCCTGGTTCTGGACTCCCCCAACACCGGGAACATGTTTCCTGCCTCTAGCGTGTCCAAGCCCTTAACAATCTTATATGTTTCAATGAGATCACCTCTCATCCTTCTAAGCTCCAGAGTGTACAAGCCCAGCTGCTCCATTCTCTGCATTTGAATCTGTAGAATTCTCTGCCTCAGAAGGCAGTGCAGGCCAATTTTACGGATGCTTTCAAGAGAGCGTTAGATAGAGCTCTTAAAGATAGCAGAGTCAGGGGATATGGGGAGAAGGCAGGAAGGGGTACTGATTGGGGTTGATCAGCCATGATCACATTGAATGGCAGTGTTGGCTCGAAGGGCCGAATGGCGTACTCCTGCACCTATTGTCTATTGTCTATTATTCTAGCATCTGCAGTTTCTTGTGTTTCCCACCATTCCAGCTTCTGCGACCTCTTGTGCTCCTCATAATCTTTGCTACTCCATGGAGAACAACCCCAGCCTCTCCACTCTACCCTAATTAGTCCTATCTCACTTTTCCGGATACCGATTTAGATGTACATGATACACCACATGAAGTATCATATTTTTTCAGACTCGTCTGGGCAAAATAATTACAATGACAAATTCCTTAGGACCAGAGGTGTCAATGTGGGCAAGCGTCCTATGCATAAAACAATATGAATTCCCCAAGCATATAAGCTTTGGCTCATCACTTTGAGCTGGAAGATTTTGGTTTAAGTTCCACTAACCGCACAATCCAAACTGAATTTAATTAATGCCTTCCACTAAAGATATAGTCAGAATCTATCAAAATAAACACAGGAACCTTTGTTCCACGCACCACCCAGCCAATGAGTCAACTCCCCAAACGAAGTACATTTTGTAGATGTTATCTGACTTAGATGGATAGTGGACCGATCTACACTAATTATGTGCATAAAACACACATCAAAAACATACTTTACACGCTTTAACATGACATCGACTGTTTCCTGTTAAAATGTCACTCATTGCAACATTGGACCACACAGAACGCCTTGGAGCAAATTATGTTTTTCCAATGTTAACAACTTGTCTGGTTCTCTTTCCACATTACTACAGAACTAACCAATAAGTGGATGTTGAGAGGATGTTTCCATTAGTGGGAGAGCCTAGGACCAGAGGGCCTAGCCTCAGAATAGGACACATCTTTAGAAAGGGGATGAGGAGGAACTTCTTTAGTTAGGGGGGCGGTGAATCTGTGGAATTAATTGCCACAGACAGCTGTGGAGGCCGTCATTGGGTATTTTTAAGGCGGAGATTGCCAGATTTTTGATTAGTAAGGGTATCAAGGGTTATTGGGAGAAGGCAGGAGAATAGGGATGAGAGGGTAAGATAGATCTGCCATGATTAGATGGTGGAGTAGACTTGAAGGACCAAATAGCCTAATTCTGCTCCCATGACTTATGCAGTTATGAACGAGCAACCTGCAAACTATGATTCCATCTGACATTTAAAACAACTAAACCCCTACTGCATGTCCGCAAGGAGATCCACTGGGACATCTGCCTGCCTGAGGTTTTTATGCTCTGCCGCATAAACTTGTTGTTGGGATTTACCATGCTTACTGCGGCTTCTAAAAGGGAGATATATCAGTGACCAAGTTGATGAGCCCGTGCATCGAAGCAGCTTGCGGGCTACCTGTGCTATGGAGCTTACTCCGTGCTGACAATCGCAGCAGTGAAAGAGAGGTGAGAGGAGTGCAGTCGGCCACCACACTGGAGAACACGCCCCCCTCAACGTGGTAGCTGCCTTTCTTCTAACACAGAGTAAGACCTTGCAATCCGAGACCTGCGCCACTTGATTCCCAGCAACAGCTATGAGCTGTGCAGCTGCCATCGGGAAACAATTTAAAGTAACAGTATCACCTAACAATTATTTTTACGTGATAAATTTTCACAATTCCCATTGCAGAAAATGCAGAGAATTGTGAACTCAGACCATCGCATAAACCTGCCTCCCACCCATCAACTCCACATACACTTCATACAGTCAGCATAATCAAAGACCATTCACACTCTGGTAATTCTCTCTTCTTCCCTCTCCCACAAGACAGAAGATACAAGGGCATGAAAGCACATACCATCAGATTCAGAAACAACTCCTTCCCTGCTATTATCAGGCACTTGACTAGACCTCAAAAGCTAAAGATTAATTCCCGATCTGCCGATCAACCTCACTGTGGCCCTTGTACTTTTTGTTTTGACTTGCACTTTCTCAGTAGCTGGAACACTATATTCTGCACTCTATTTATTTTCTTTTTGCACTATCTGATATAATCACATAAGGTACAATCTACACACAAAACAAAAGGTGTTTCACTATATCGCAATACACATGATAATAATAAATCAGTACCAATATTGCACATTCATTGCATCATGCATTTCATGCCGCAAACGAGACCAAACACTGTGCAAGGGATTGGGGGAGTGTGTGGAGAGAGGAGGAAATGGGGTGGTTTGGATGAACTTGTACGATCCAAGTTTATTTTTAGAAACTATTGAAATGAAATAAAGGGCCAGAGAAAGTTCAAGTTAGCATGAAAGAGGCTGAGGATGGTGTGTCGGTGAAATAATTAAAATCATCAAGGGCAGGCAGGACTTAATGGTGGTTGTGGGTGGTTAAAAGGGGGGAATGATAACTGAGAATAGTTACATCGAGATTGAAATGGTGTAAATACAAAAAAAAAAATTCTCACTCATGCACAGCAAAGGTTATGTATAAATTTGCATTGAAAGCGCAATTGGACTTGGAATTGGAAGCATACCTCACGCTACCTTGGCAAGGCCAGCAGCATAATCAAGGACGAGTCGCACCCTGGCCACTCCCTCTTCTCCCTTCTCCCATCAGGCAAAAGGTATAGAAGTGTGAAAGCGCACACCACCAAATTCATGGACAGTTTCTTCCCAACTGTTATCAGGCAACTGAATCATCCTACCAAATCAAGAGAGTCGTGCTGAACTACTATCTACCTCTGATGTTCCTTGGGCTATCCTTGACCGGACTTTGCTGGCTTACCTCGCACTAAATTTACCAGAACTTGACATTAAATTCATGTCAAACTTGCTACCATCAGTGTTCCTCATAATTTGATTATCATCTCAAGCAGATATCATGGGGCCTTGTTCCAACACAAGACCAGTACTCATGTGAACTCCCATTGTTCCTTTATCCCTTCAGAGCTTGTTTAGTTATATTATATTTCTGGACCTTTAACTTCATGGTTTGTTTTTAGAATACTAGAAAATATAAAATTAAACTATCTCAAAAGAACTTGAGTTGGGCCAAACGACTGTTGTGATCTGCTTCTCCCATCACAAATCTCATAATGCCCACAGCCAACCCATGTTTGGTCAAGAATACAAGGACAATCTGTGTTGGGCCAAACTAAAACTCTGGCTCTTTAACTAATGCACACATTAAATAAAGGGATCAGCAGCAGGTTATAAGGCCCAGAAAAGATTCCTCTTCCATTCCATTATTTCATAGCTAATCTATCACGCAGGTCAGATGAATTGGCATTGGCATATTATTCATACGGTCATAAGGTTATAAGTGATAGTAGAACTAGGCCATTTGGCCCATCAAGTCTACTCTGTGGGGGGATGATTTTTTTGTCTAATTGTAGTCCTGTAGGTCTGTGTCCAAGATGGCTGCCGTGAAGAGAGAGTGGACACTGCCGCTGCTCTCTCTTCACACTGTGTTTTTGATTTTCTGTTTTTGGATTGAATTCTGTTTTTAATTTGTGTCTCTGTGATGTCTTTTTTACCTGTTCTATTCCGATTATATGTTTTTATTCCGATTACTATATAAGGTGTCCTTGAGATGTCTGAAAGGCGCCCATTAAATAAAATGTATTATTATTATTTTTACTCTGTCATTCAATCATGGCTGATCTACCTCTCCCTCCTAACCCCATTCTCCTGCCTTCTCCCCATAACTTCTGACACCCGTACTATTAGTCGATTATTCTTATGTGTACTGAGATTCAGTGAAAACTTCATGAGCTGTCATCAAAGTATACTATACATGAGTATCATCAGATCACACACAAGTACAACAGGTAGAGCAAAGAGAAGAATATGCAGTTCTCACGGACCTTCAACACCCTGGCAGACAAGGTGCTGGGAAGCCCTGGGCAATGCGGTGCCGAGACTCTGGCCCTAGGACTTCCTGCCAGCCTCTGACAGAAGGCAAATTTCGATGCAAAACATTGTCTCCAAGAGGCTATTTTACACTTGTTTAAAAAATTCCCCATGTAGCATTAGTGACAGATGTGGCAGCTTGTCAACAGTAAGTGTCAAATTTAAGTAGATCCACTGTAATTCCAGGGCTTAAGTATTACATGTGTACTGAGATGCAGTGACTGAATGGAAACTGTTCCATTTGCAACTACCAGCCACAACCAACAAGATTCAAACTATTATCATACAATGAAAACAATGAAAAAAAAGATCTAAAGTGCATTACATGAAGTATGAACTTAATGAAGTGGACGTCAAAAATGTTCAGGGGGCCATAGATTGCTCAGACCTATGGAATTGAAAAGTTGTTAGACCAGTTCTGGTAGTGAAATAAAATGCAGGGAAACAATTGCCCCAAATGATATATGAAACCCAGGATCTTTTAATTACTTCTGCCTCAAACCCATATTGTGACAATTTCCTCTTTTGTTTGGAGATACAGCATTGGAACAGGCCCTTCAGCCCAATTAGTGCACACCAACCCATTCACACTAGTTCTTTCTTATCCCACTTTCTCATCAATTTAGCACAAAAGGTTGTCACAGCGCAGGCCATAAATGCAGATGAAATACTGTAAACTGTTGGGACTGAAGGCAGATAAATCCCAGGGCTGGATGGTCTGCATCCTAGAGTACTCAAGGAGGTGAGACCGCACCTGGAGTATTATGTGCAATTTTGGTCTCCTAATTTGAGGAAGGACATTACTGCTATTGAGGGAGTGCAGCGTAGGTTCGCCAGGTTAATACCTGGGATGACGTATGATGAAAGAATGGGTCGACTGGGCTTGTTTTCGCTCGAATTTAGGATGAGAGGGTATCTTATAGAAACTTACAAATTCTTAGAGGATTGGACAGGGTAGATGCAGAAGAAATGTTCCCATGTTGGGGAGTCCAGAACCAGGGGTCACAGTTTAAGAAAAAGGGTAGGCCATTTAGGACTGAGATGAGGAAACACTTTTTCACTGGCAGAATTGTGAATCTGTGGAATTCGCTGCCACAGAAGGCTATTCACTGGATGTTTTCAAGAGAGAGTCAGAGATAGCTCTTAGGGCTAAAGGAATAAAGGGATATGGGGAAAAAGCAGGAATGGGGTACTGATTTTAGATGATCCGCCATGATCTTATTGAACGGCGGTGCTCACTCGAAGGGCCGAATGGCCTACTCCTGCACCTATTTTTCTACGTTTCTAACTCCCTACACACTAAGGGCAATTTACAACAGCCAATTAACCTACAAATCGGCACATCTTTGGAATGTGGGAGGAAGCCGGGAGAAACCCACGCGGTCACAGGGAGAACATGCAAACTCCACACAGATAGCTCCCGAGGTCAGGATCGAACTTAGCAGAGTGCCTGTCTCAGCACTTCAGTGATCATATCTTGTGATTTTAAGGTACACATTAGCAATGGGTTAGGGGCTTATTGATTCTTCTCTCCATGTTAACATTTTAATAAAAAATATTTGCATGGGATTATATGAATTAAAGTATTGAAATCATCTATTTAGTTCAATTAGTCTTTGGTCATCCATAAGAATAGCGTTTGATAGTATCCTGTGCGAAACTATAGCATAATGGAGAAAAGAGAAAAATACTCCTTAAAACCAGTTTTAAAAAAGGGGCTATTGAAAGCCTCTGGTTACCCCATTCTGCACTGATTGCAGCAAGTAGTAAGAATAAATAGAGCTTCTATAGACCTGGTGCCGTGGTGAAGATCATATTGCCAATGACCTTAACCATAGTGGGCCAGTGTTGCATGAATTCATGATACAAAAGACCATCACAATGGTAGTTTTAACTTACTCAAAATCTTCATAAATCAAAATCGCAAGTAACTTCATGTCCAAACAAAGACGTGTTTTATTATTGTTACAACATGGCTGTTATTGCACAGAGCTTGTGCAAGTGCTGATATCCATGTACTGATGAATGGGTGTGAAAACGTCATGATAGATGATCTTTCTAAGTAAGTGCAAACAAACTTGCTCCGCTTTCATCGCCATGCATGTAGATAAATGCATGTAGATTTATTTTGCTTATAATGGATGTTCCATGAAGCTTCTGCTCAACAGTTGTATACAGGCAGTGAATTGTGACTTCCCACCCCTTCTTTCTACAACATTATGTAAAAAAGAGGAATTCACAATAATCAGTCACCTTCAGGGTTATTCCTTTCAACACTCATGTCTGCACAAATATGGGTGTTTTCGGGCTACAAGATTAATCTAAGGAATTAAACAAAGACAGTTATAACTTAAGGTAGACACAAAATGCTGGAGTAACTCAGCGGGACAGGCAGCATCTCTGGAGAGAAGGAATTTTGTGACGTTTCAGATCGAGACCCTTCTTCAGAGTTATAACTTAACACAGCTGGAAATAACAGCTCAGAGTTATAACTTAACTCAGCTTCGAGAGGCTGGTCCTGGCACACCTCAAAAGCTGCCTACCCCCCACACTGGATCCCTATCAGTTTGCCTACCGCAAGAACAGGAGTACGGAGGATGCCATCTCAACGGCACTTCACTCCGCCCTCTCCCACCTCGACAACAGAGACACTTACGTAAGAATGCTGTTCATCGATTACAGCTCAGCATTCAACACCATTATACCATCAAAACTGATCACCAAACTCGGTAACCTGGGCATCGACCCCTCCCTCTGCAACTGGATACTGGTCTTTCTAACCAACAGACCCCAGTCTGTTAGGTTAGACAAGCACACCTCTTCAACCCTCACCCTGAACACCGGCGTTCCACAGGGCTGTGTGCTGAGCCCCCTCCTCTACTCCCTCTTCACCTATGACTGCACACCTGTACATGGTACTAACACCATCATCAAGTATGCAGATGATACAACGGTGATTGGCCTCATCAGCAACAACGATGAGTCGGCCTACAGGGAGGAGGTCCAGCACTTAGCAGCATGGTGCGCTGACAACAACCTGGCCCTTAACTCCAAGAAGACCAAGGAGCTCATTGTAGACTTCAGGAAGTCCAGGGGCAGCACGCACACCCCCATCCACATTAACGGGACGGAGGTGGAACGTGTTTCTAGCTTCAGGTTCCTGGGAGTCAACATCTCCGATGACCTCTCTTGGACCCACAATACCTCAACTCTGATCAAGAAGGCTCACCAGCGTCTCTTCTTCCTGAGGAGACTGAAGAAGGTCCATCTGTCTCCTCAGATCCTGGTGAACTTCTACCGCTGCACCATCGAGAACATCCTTACCAACTGCATCACAGTATGGTATGGCAACTGCTCTGTCTCCGACCGGAAGGCATTGCAGAGGGTGGTGAAAATTGCCCAACGCATCACCGGTTATTCGCTCCCCTCCATTGAGTCTGTCCAAAGCAAGCGTTGTCTGCGGAGGGCGCTCAGCATCGCCAAGGACTGCTCTCACCTCAACCATGGACTGTTTACCCTCCTACCATCCGGGAGGCGCTACAGGTCTCTCCGTTGCCGAACCAGCAGGTCCAGGAACAGCTTCTTCCCGGCGGCTGTCACTCTACTCAACAACGTACCTCGGTGACTGCCAATCACCCCCCACCCCCCGGACACTTATTATCACTTATTATTATTTATTCAAATCATTTCCTATGTCGCTCTTCCAGGGAGATGCTAAATGCATTTCGTTGTCTCTGTACTGTACACTGACAATGACAATTAAAATTGAATCTGAATCTGAATCTGAATCTGAATAAATGTAATGACCCTTGAAAGTGATGTGAATTAGTCACCTTGTACTTGTTTCTGCTGTGCTTGGAAGTGTTGGTCAACTAACCCAAAATAATAATCTAATTTCCTAAACCTCACCAAGGTAAGTCTTTTTATTCAACTCATTAACTATTTACTAATAGGTCTTAAGGTAAACTTTTGATCTTCCCAAAAGAGGCAATCCACCACTTGAAGATACACACAAAATGCTGGAGTAACTCAGCAGGCAGGCAGCATCTCTGGAAAGAAGGAATGGGTGACATTTCAGGTCGAGATTGTTCTCAAACCAAAATGTCACCCATTCCTTCTCTCCAGAGATGCTGCCTGTCCCGCTGAGTTACTCCAGCATTTTGTGTCAATCTTCGATTTAAACCAGCATCTGCACTTTCCTATACGTTCAATCCACCACTTGGCTACATTTGACTCAGACTCATAATTACTGTGAGGTTGACAAGGAATTTGTTCTTCTGCATTGTACCCTTGTACAAAAGTGCCAACATTATCTGTTCCTCAGTGCCACGTGCACACAGTAGCATGATCTGACAGTTCCAGTGCCGATGAACCTCCTGTAAACCAGAGCCAACAACAATAGCAAAATAACCCAGTCAGCATACAACTTGAAGAGAACCACAGAATTGATTTTATCTTAAGGACATTACTGCTCTTAGCTTTTTCTGAGGCCGAGAGCAATAATGTCCTGATGATAAAAGTTGAAGGGAAGCATAATGAAATGCACTTGATTAATTGCTCCAGTGCAGTGGCCATTGATGGTAGAGGATAGGAAAGACTGCAGATTAAGCAAATGGAGGCACAAGTGACTGCAGATGCTGGAATCTGTAGCAAATAAGACATCTGCAACAAAGAAAGGCATCTGCAGCAAGGAAAGCCATCTGTGGCAAAATAGGAATTTGTAGCAAAAAAAAGTAAAAGCCTGATTGCTGGTAAGCTTCTCAAATGTTACTGCACCTACACCCCTCCGAGCAAATAATAAAAATCTGATCAATCACTGAACTGAGCCTTGCAAATACTCCTGAAAGGACTTCAAATAATCAGGAGATGATCCACTCATCAACATAATTTCAGTATCCCTTTTGTTCTTTCAGTCCATGCGGATGTGCTAGTTAAGATTCTCATCAGTGAAACTCCCCAATGGTTAAGGGTGGGCAAGTCGGCAACAGCTGTGCTTTTAAAGGCCAGGGGGTGAGGGAATGCTTCTCATTTTCAAAGCAGCACTCACAAAGTAGAAATATAACCTGTCACTTTTTAACCCAGGCTCAGCAGGGATCGAGTCCTGTTCTTGCAGCAAGTAAGTTTGTTATCAGTATCACTTTCTAGTCTTGAGACTTTTTGAGATACGGCGCGAAAACAGGCCCTTCGGCCCAGAGTCTGCGCTGACCAGCGTTCACCCTATACACTAGCACTATCTTACACACCAGGGACACATTTTTTAATACAATTTACAGAAGCCAATCAACCTATAAACCTGTACAACTTCGGAATGTTGGAGGAAACCGGAGACTCCGGAGAAAACCCATGCGGTCACAGGGAGAACATGCAAACACCATACTGACAGCATCCAAAGTCAGGATCGAACCCGGATCTCTGGTGCTGTGAGGCAGCAATTGTACCATTGTGCCATTGTTCAGAATTCAATCTCTTGTTAAATTAATAGGGCACAGAATGTTACATCAGTCATCCACTCTTGACACAGATTAAGTAAAACCCAACTCCAACATGCATCCTCTTTCAATTCTCAACATTACCAGCAGGTGTAAACGTGTAAATGTCACGTGAATTTTTTCTTTAAAAAGTGCAATGGTTAGCACACCTGAGCACTTGTGCTCCAAATTTAAATGAATAGCCATCACTGAAGATCCATGGTATTCTATTGTTGGCCTAGTCACCTTAAAAGTTTGATTTGTTCCTGCTTTTAGTCATTGTTGGAGGAAGGGCCCCAAGTTAGGTAATATGATACGAAACTGCGCAAGAGACTGCAGGTCCTGGAAGCGTAATCAAGAAAACCAAGTGCCCGGGGAACACAACGGGTCAGGCAGCATCTGTGAGGGAAATGGACAGGCAACTTTTCAGAAGGTAGACACACAATGCTGGAGTAACTCAGCGGGACAGGCAGCATTTCTGGAGGGAAGGAATGGATGATGTTTCGGGTTGAGACCCTTCTTCAAACTGATAATATTTCAAGTTAGGGCCTTCAGATTGATGGGAGTAGGGAGGATAAAGTTAGAGGATAAAGGTGGGGGGGGGGGGGGGGGGGGCAAAGCCTGGTGGTGAGGAGGGGTGATTGTCAGATGCAAGGAGATCGTGACAAAGGCTGACATTAAAAGGAGACAAAGGATATCAGATAGGAGGAGGAGTGAAATTCAAAGGCAGAATGAAGGATGTGGGTGGAAGGGATAAGGGGAGTGGGGAAGAAAGGGAGAATAGTAGGAAAATGTAGGACAGGGATACGAGTGTAATGGGGAGGAGAGGTAGAACAGGTTGACAGGGTGGTGGTGAGGTGGGGGGGGTGTTACTTGAAATTCGAGATTTTAATATTCACACAATGGTGTTGAGGCTACCCAAGCAGAATATGAAATTTCAGAAGGAATGGGTGACGTTTCAGGTCTGAAGAAGGGTCTCTTCTTTGCATATCTTCCATTCATTGTCTTTATCTCTCTACATCATCGTCTATATCTCTTGTTTCCCTTTAACCAAACTAATCTGAAGAAGGATCTCAACACAAAACATTCCTTCTCTCCAGAGATGCTGCCTGTCCATCCAGCTTTTTGTGTCTATCTTTGGTTTAATCCAGCATCTGCAGTTCCTTCCAACACATGAGATTCCAGAATCCAGTTTGCATGATGCCTCACTCTAGCGGTGGAAGAGGCCAAGGGAGAAAGGTGAGTATGGTACTGGGAAGAGGAATTAAAGCAGCCAGCAACCAGGAGCTCCATCAGGCCCTGGTGGACAGAACGCAAACGTTCAGTCAAACGGTCGCCTAGACTACATTTGTCTTGCCAACATAGAGAAGCGTACTTCAGGACCGACAAATGCAACAGGTTGGAAGAGAGCTGCAAATGAACCTCTGTCCTTGTAGGAAGGACTATTGGAGTCCGTGGATAGAGGTGAGGGAGGAGTGTAGAGTCAGGTGCTACCACTCATGCAATTAAGGGGTAAATGCCTGGGGAGTGAGAGGGTCTGGGTAGGGAGGGACGAGTGAACAGAGGTGTGGGGAGAGCTTTTTCCGGAGAAAGCAAAAAGGGGTGGGAATGGGAAGATGTGGTATGATCACAGTGAAGATGCCAGAAATATCGGGAGGATCTGTTCCATTTTGGAGGAAGAGTAGTAGTGAGAGCAGAAGTGCAGGAAACAGGTGATGGGTGAGATGGCCCAAACATCTGCAGCAGGGGGAATCCTGTTGGGCAGTGCAATTCATGCATGGACATCTAGTTTTCGCATATTTCTCTGCCTACGAGCATTTTGTTAAACAATTTTTATGTTATGTTGTTTGAAAATTAAATGTAATAGACTTTGAGTTCTGCAAGATCATGCTGCCCTCTCCATGTGCCCCTGATCAATAAGGGTTGGACATTCCTAGTATAGAGAAAAGGTAATTCCTTAGAGGCTTTTCTAAAATAGGAAATACAGTCTATCAACAAAGATTATTTCAAAACATAATTGAAGTCCTTCCTTATTATCACAGGTGTTCATTTTTGTGTGTCCAGGCCTATATTATTATTTTTTACAACAATATTTTTAAGGTATTTTCATCAGTGCCCTTGCTTTCAGTTTAGTTTAGTTTAGAGATACAGTGCAGAAGCATGCCCTTCGGTCCATCATGTCCGCGCCGACCAGCGATCCCCGCACACTTACACTATCCTACACACACTAGGGACAATTTTCATTTGTACCAAGCCAATTAACCTACAAACCTGTATATCTATGGAGTGTGGGTTGAAACCGAAGATCTCAGGTCACAGGGAGAACGTACAATCTCTGTACAGACAGCACCCGTAGTTAGGATCGAACCCGGGTCTCTGGCACTGTAAGGCAGCAACTCTACTGCTGCGCCACTGTGCCACCCATATTTCATGTTTCCAAAATTTAGCAAGACTACCTTGGGACACTATGTATAAATAGGGAAACAAAAACAATTTTGATCTGTCTTTTTAATATTTTGTGACATTGTGACACTGAGGATTGAGACTGAGACAGAGCCAGGCAGGCACATACTTGGCTGCGTTCCATTGGGAAGGGGTTGATTTTAACATCACTGATAAACTTTCCCTCCTATCACTTGCATATTCATGCATGTTCTTACAAAACATTATTGGGAAGCAACAGTGTTAGAGAAGCCAGTCCAGCCCAAGTTCAAAGATTGCTTGGAATGCAAGAAAGTTACACAAGCTAACAGATAGCAAAACATAAAGCACCATTCATGACATGAGAATATCTCAAAGTACTTCACAGCTTATGAGACATTTTTGATGTACAGTCATTCCTGAAATATGGAATCAGAGTAGCAGTTATTTTTGATGGATAAATATTAACCAGGGCATCAAATATCTCCTGTTTCACTTAGAAAAGAGGTCCGAAACCAGGAGCTACAGATCTAAATTAATTATGCAGTCATGGTTATACAGCATGGAAACAGGCCCTTTGGCCCTCAATGTACACGCTGACCATCAACTAGCAATCTATACTAATTTCATTTACAAGTACTTGATTTGTAGCTTTCTAAACTTTGGCTTTGAGTGTTGGTCCAGATACTTCTTAAATGTTGTGTGAGGACTTGCCTCCACTGCTTTCTCAGGCAATATGTCCTCTGGATGAAGAAAGTTTCCTCAAATTTCTTCCAATCCACTTACTGCTCTTCTTAAACCTATGCCCACTGATGTTAGAGATCTCTCTTATTTCACTATCTATAATGAATATGCCCCTCATAATTTTGTATACCTCTATTAGTCTCCTGCTTAACCACTCCACTCTAGGAGAAACAATATTAGCCTACCCAATCTCTCTTTGTAACGGAAATGTTACATCCCTGGGTAACATCCTGGTAAATTTCCTCTGCACCCTTTGCAATGCAATGATGTGCCAACCAGAGCTGCATATAATACGCCATCTATAGACTCTCACCAATATTTCATAAAACTGTACAATGATCTCCTTGCTCATATTCTATACCCTGGCTAATGAGAATAAACATTCCAGATGCCTCCTAACCATCTTTTTGACCTGTTCTGCCTTCTTTAGGGATCAATGAACATGTACACTATGGTGCATCTGTTCTTCAATACACCCTAGGGCCCCCACCATTTGTTCATAATGTACATCATACCCTTATTTGACCTTTCAAGGTACATCTCCTCTCTCGTATTGGGATTAAATTCCCTCTACCATTGTTTGCCCACATTTCCAACTGATAAATTTGCGAATTATACCTCCCACATGCACTAACAAGTCATTGTATATATGAATCTGTAAGAATCTCAGCATTACATCATTGGTCACAGATTGCAATCACAATAGAAACCCTCCACCATCATTCTCAATCTCTGATAACCAAATCAACTTTGGATCCAATTTCTCAACTTGCTTTGGATCCCATGAGCTATAACTTTATAGACCAGCCTTCCATATGGGACCTTGTCAAAGGCCTTACTGAAGTCCATGTGGACACCATCAACTACACTGACCTCATCAATATATTTTGCTTCTTCAAGAAACATGCTCAGATTATGCAAAACAGGATCAAAGCCACAAACAAACCCATGCTATCCTTGATCAATCCCTGCATTTAAAAGTGTTGATTAATCCTCAGAGATTTTACAATAATTTCCCTATTAGATTCATCTGCCTCTAAGTACCAGTGAATCTGCCAAATAAAGACGTCAAGTATCCCCCAGTCATCTGGCACCTTGGAACCATGGACAATGAAGGTTTAAAGACCTTTGTCAGGGTTCTAGCAATCTCTTCCTTTGTCTCCTATAGAGGTCTGCGATTAATCTCATCAGGACCTGGCGATTATTTCACCTTAATGCCCATTAAGACATCTAATGTATCCTCAATTTTAATGTTAATGTGTTGCTGAATCTTCCCATCCCCTTCCCTGAAATCTTCAATGACAAGTATTTAATTTAAGACCTCACCTGTGTGCGCTGACTCAACATACAGATTAATCCCTAATAATAATAATAATAATAATAATAAACTTTATTACGGACTCAAGGTCCAGACAAGGGGCAACATTACCATAAAAATGCATTGCATATCAAATATCATAAATATATATAAAATCATGGTATATCACATAAAAACATCATAATTTATATTTAACAAAAACCCACAATACTTAAGTTAAAAATCCAGATTAAAAGATGATCAATGTCCTACAACGAGACAACGATACCAGTGTCTCCACAACTGGGATTCGTAGCGTGTAGTGCTAACCCTTATGTTTGTCAAGGCCACAATAAGCACATTTTTAGAGTCATTTATCCTGCAAATGAATTTATACATGTGGTGTCTTAGGATAGCTCTAAAGTACTGACTCCTGCAGCCACAAACATATTACTGGCACTACACCATCTAGGTTGCCTTAGTAGTGTTCTCATGGCATCGTTATATGCCACCTTTAGTCTCTGCATACTTGTCTTTAAATAGTTCGACCACAGGTGCGCAGTGTAGAGTGGTGTGCAGTATGCTCTAAATAGCGACATCTTCACCACATCTGCACACGCACCAAATTTACGCAAGAGGATATTTGCCTAATATTTCCCTGGTAACTCTCTTGATCTTAATATACTAATAAAGTGCTTGGGATTTTGCTTAATCATATCTGCCAATTATATTTTGTGGCCCTTATTTGCTCTCCTATTTTTTTTGAAGCACCTCCATGAACATGCTGTACTCCTGAAGGGCATTGCTTGTTTTCAGTGTTCAAAAACAAAACACTGCCATTTGTTTTTATTTCTTCATGAAATCCTTGATATTCCTCAACATCTAGGGTCCCCTTGAGTTGCCTTCCTCGCCATTTACCCTAACAGGAACCTATTAGCCCCAAACTCTCACTATTTCTCTTTCAAAAGACTCCCCGCTGTCAGATGCAGATTTACCTCACTGCTCCCAGTCTACTTCTGCAGACCAGGTCATGTTTTAGGATGCAACAATGAGACACATCACTCACTGGTCCAGTATGCCGCAAAACATTTTAATGTTCATGGGATAAATCAAAATAAGAAACCCGAGCACCAATAGTTTGTCCTTCGGCAGACAAAGGAGTGAAATAATACAAGAAGAACATTCAACACTGTTGCTAGGCAACAGGCATGGCTGCATTTAAACTAATTTTCACAGCAGACTTCTCCAAGAATTAAAGTAGCCCGAGAGCTCTCTAATCTCATGACAATGCTTCTTTAATTCATAATGTCTAGAGTAATTATATCCCATCTGTGGCTGGGAGCCATCCACAAAAGCTCAACAAAAAAAATTAATGACAGATTGAACTGTATTTATGTAGTCTAGTTTTGAATGGACTACTACTTTTATCATATATGGGAGTATTACCTATGACTGATATTTAATCCTATTTCAAAAGCTAATTTGGTGATATTAATATTGAGAAACAACTTATCTAGTCCAAGAGTACTTCCTAAACATGATTCTGATTCAGCCCATGAGCAATGAATTTTCTCCATCTAAAATAAGGACAACATGTAATCGAGTGATGCTTTTGTAAAATTATTTGTGATTATTGGTTGAAAATATATATTTTTAGTGTAGCTTAGGAAATGGAGTTCCAGATCATAGGAGTGACACTATCACATAATCATGAGCGTTTGACAGCGCTGGGCCTCTGCTCATTGGAGTTTAGAAGGTTGAGGGGGGACCTCATTGAAACTTACAGAATTATGAAAGGCATAGATATAGAGTGGATGTGGAAAGAATGTTTCACTGGTGGGAGAGTCTAGGACCAGAGGACATAGCCTCAGAATTAAAGGGCGCTCTTTTAGAAAGGAGGTGAGGAGGAACTTCTTTAGTCAGAGGGCAGTTAATCTGTGGAACTCATTGCCACAGAGGGCTGTGGTAAACAAGTCAGTAGATATTTTTAAGGCAAAGGTAGGCAAATTCTTGATTGGAACGGGTGTCAAGGGTTATGGGGAGAAGGCAAGAAAATGGGATTAGGAGGCAAAGATCAGAATGGTGGAGTAGACTCGATGGCCCGAATGGTCTAGTTTTACTCCTGTAACTAGTGAACCATATTTCACCATCCAATTGGATCAAGGTCAATCTGTATATCAACTCTATTATAAAACACAATGTTGGAGGAACTCCATGGGTCAGGCAGCATCTGGGGAGGGAATAGACAAACAAGGTTTCGGGTCGGGACCCTTCTACATCCGTCCATTCCCTCTCTAGATGCTATCTGCCCCACTGACTTTCTCCAGCACTTTGTGTTTTGCTCAATATTCCAGCATCTGCAGCCTTGTGTTTCTAACAAGAAATCCTTCGATACTCTTAAGGGCCTGTCCCACTTGGCGACTTTTTCGGCGACTGCCGGTGTCATTGACTGACGTTTCAGGTCACCGAAAGATTTTGAACATTTCAAAATCCAGTGGCGACAAAAAATATTGTTGCGACCCTTGAGGAGACACTGCATGTCAATACGTCATCATGCCCCAACTTTCACGGTGACCTGATACGTCAGTCAATGATGCCGACAGTCACCGAAAAAATCGCCAAGTGGGACAGGCCCTTAACTCGATAAAAGACTGTCCATTTTGAATACTGAAATTTTCAAGTGATCCAGCATTTTACAGACATTTGAAAGACAGAGTTTCTGTCTCTTGGATAGGTAAATTCAGGTTCTACTTCTAAATGGTCCCATTTTGAAAATTCTCAATAGGTCAAGCAACATCACTGGGAAAGTAACAATAACCTTACATTAAAAAATAAAAGAACTAGATAAAATTATGACACAGAAACTGCTGGTGCTGGAATCTTGAGCTTAACACAAAACATTGGAGGAACTCAAGATTCGGGCAGCAGCTGTGGTGGGATTGAACAGGTGACATTTCGGGTGGGAACCTTTCTTCAGACTGACAGGACTAAGGAGAAGAAAGCTGGAAGGGGGGGCATGGCAAAGCCTGAACAGAGAGAGGGAGCAGTGAAAAAGATTCTCATAGAAACCCCGTCAAAATAGGCATAGTTTTACGAGAGTTGAGCAAAGCAGTACTATGCGAGACTTTGCAGTTCAGACATATCATGCACTGCCCCAGCACCCTCTCTTTTCCAGCTTTCTCCCTCCTACAGACTTTGTCCTGCCCCCACCTCTCTTTAACAAAACTAAAATGATGTAGCTGCTAGTTAACATAAAGATAAATGCATTTTAATTAAATTAACGTACAATGTAATTTAACTTTGTATTAATCATTGGAAATAGATTATTTGGATGAGATACAGGGTCACAGTCCTCACCCATGAACCAGAAGGTAGCAATAAACATTACCTTTGGAACAGAAGCAGGTGGGGCATGTGAAAAAAATCTGTGCTTTGGTGCACAAAGCAACAATTGAATTGGATGAAATTTAATTAAAGAGCAAAATAGTAGTTAAAGCACCACTTTGTTCAGAATGAAAGCAAAGTTTTCCAAAGTTTCTATAAGTTCCTTTCCCATAAACAAACCATCCCAACTTCTTTAATTGGAGTAGAGAAAAACGTTTCCCGAACTGGTAATGATCCAGCAAAACTACCAAAGTTTTCATTCAAAAGTGAAACATCCCTGAGAATACTGTTGCCCCATCTAGACCAGCAACATTGTTAAATTAATAAAATGCACTTATTAACCAAACATCATGGCAGCAAACACCCACTCTGTTGCTGAACTCGGGGCAAGGGGTTCATTTTCTTCAGCATAATTTTACATTAGCATAAATGTTATTATTAAAAGGGCCAGCAGTATGTGGAGAACCTGTCTGCTCCAATGGGATAACATTTAATGTGTGAAAAGCCATCCATCACAAATCATTGAACATTTTTTGACTAACCTTTAATGTCAACAGACCTCAGCAGAGCCTCAGCAGAAAATTAGTTCTTGCTAGATCAGTCATTTCCATGGCAATAAGAGAAAAACACTTGGCCAGACAATTTGGCTATTGTATGGGTGAGGGTGTAGGCTCAAGAAATATTTCCGTTTATTGCATGTTATCACCAAGATGTGAATCAATAGCTTGATAGTGAATAGTATGGTGGTTCTTTATCCACACTCTCTCTCTCTCTCTTTCCCATATAAGTGAAAGAGTGCAATGGAATTCTTTGCCACAGAAGGCTGTGGAGGCCAAGTCAGTGGATATTTTTTAAGACAGGGATAGATTGATTCTTGATTAGTACGGGTGTCAGAGGTTATGGGGGAGAAGGGGGTCAGGAAAGAGAGATAGTTGAATGGTGAAGTAGACTTGATGGGCCGAACGACCTAATTCTGCTCCTATCACTCATGACCTTATGACTTTATGATTGCAGTGTAAAAAATAGCATAATTTCTTCTGAGGCAACACACAAAAGAGTTACTACATTTCTGGCTTATGTATAACATGATTTAACTGGGTTGCATACAAAAAGGTATTTCACTGTATCTAGGTACGTGTGATAAAAAAGTACAAAGGACGAGTAAAATATTTCCAAGTCAACGTGGGTGCAACTAGGAGAGGAGGCCGTGCATCTCCTGTACTTGTCCCACTTGGCGAATGGCATGAGCTATATTAACCTCCCACTGGAGAAAGACTAGGCAAAGTGTTTAAAACTCTATTGTCAACACCCACCCACCCACCTTACTACTTTCCTCCTTCTGGCTTCACAATACACAACTCTTCGAACCTGTTACACACCTTCTATTCTTAAATCTGGCCTTTGCTCCAACAACCTACTAAGTAAACCCCTAACCCCCTCGCCTATGTTGATCTATTACCTGGCATGCTTTGTCCTGCCTCTTCCCTTTGCCAGCTTTCTTCTCCGTTCCAACAATCAGTCTGAAGAAGGGTTTCGATCCGGTACATCGCCTATTCATGTTCTCCAGAGATGCTGCCTGACCTGTTGAGTTACTCCAGCACTTTGTGTCCCTTTGTGTTTAAAATCATGCTGGCCATGTCACAAGTAAAAACCCACTATCCAAATGTATAAGAATTGGGGAATATCAAACTCAGAATAGGAAATAAATGCCTCATCACTGACTTCACAATAGAGGTCCCTGACATTGACCTCTCTAGAAGATGGGGGACAGCCCATAATATAATCACCACAGGTTTTGGATGATGTGGCCACCTGCTCTGTAAATGGACAATGGTTGATGATGCACAATGCTTGTGCAACTGTAACAGTGGGTCCCTAACCATGTAACATCTCGGGGTGGCACGGTGGTACATCTGTGGAGTTGCTGCCTTACAGCGCCAGAGACCCGGGTTCTATCCTGACTACAGGTGCTTGTCTGTACGGAGTTTGTAACTTACTCCACATGACCTGTGTGGGTTTTCTCCTGGATCCTCCCACTCTCCCATGAGACATACAGGTTTGTAGATTAATTGGTTTGATAGAATAGTAAATTGTCCCTAGTGTGTGTCGGATAGCGTTCGAGTGCGAGGATCACTGGTCGGCGCGCACTCGGTGGGCTGAAGGGCCTGTTTCCACGCTGTATTTTTAAACTAAACTAAATCTGGATGCCCACCAAAGTCTGTTGCAGAAGGACCGTTATTTCTTCACGCAACCTCTCGGAGACTATTAGTGAGATTGACAGACTGGACCGACAAGTGCAACACTTTTCATGTCATATGATAGAAATAAATTGTTACCATTGTTTTACTAATTATCAATGCCACAGTGATTGCTGCAATGAAAGGCACCCATTGAAGTAGTCATTGAACATAGAAACAGTTTTTTTTGGCCCACCACATACTGCCAAGCATCACACCGATCTATACTAATTCCACTTGTCTGCATTTTAATCCATATCCCTTTATACCTGGATTATTCAATTAACAAGACATAAATTGATATGGAATCAAAGACAGGCAAGGGAGACTAGTTGCCTGCACGTGCCTCATAAATGCTGTTATTGTTCTTGCCTTGACCCCCTCCTCTGGCAGCTCATTCCAGTTCCCAATTAGATTCTGTGCAAAACGTTTGAACTCCTTAGATCCCCTTTAAACCTCTTCCCTTAAACCTATGCCCTCTATTTTTAGGCACCGTTTTCACAAAAGAAACATTAGTTATCTACCAGGTATATGGAACAAGCTGCCAGAGGAGGTAGTTGAGGCTGGGACTATCCCAATGTTTAAGAACCAGTTACATGGATATGAAACGTTTGGAGGGATATGAACCAAATACAGGCAGGTGGGACATTTTGGCTGGTGTGGGCAAGTTGGGCCGAAGGGTCTGTTTCTACACTGCATCACTACTGACTCTATGACCTAGTTATGCATCTGAGACTTTGGAGACTGAATGAGACTTTGCAGACTTTGAAGGTATGAGACAGGAATTGGCTAGCATAGCCTGGCCAATTATACTTAAAGGGTTGACAGTGGAGATGTAATGGCGAAGATTTAAAGACCACATGGATGAACTCCAGAAATTGTTCATCCCTATCTGGCGAAAATATAAAACTGGGAAGGTGGCTCAACCATGGCTGATGAGGAAAGTGTTAAAGCCAAGGAAGAGGCATGTAAATTGACCAGAAGAAGCGGCAAACCAGAAGGCTGGGAGAAATTTAGAACTCAACAGAGGAGGACAAAGGGATTATTTAAAAGGGGGGGAAAAAGAACATGAAAGAAAGCTTGCGGGGAATATAAAAACTGATTGTAAAAATTTCTATAGATATGTATAAAGGAAAAGATTAGTGAAGACGAATGTAGGTCCCTTACAGTTAGTCAGGTGAATATATAATGGGAAACAAGGCAATGGCAGAACAGTTAAACAAGTACTTTGGTTCTGTCTTCACTAAGGAAATCTCCCGGAAATTCTAGGGGACCTAGTGGGCGGGAGGAACTGAGGGGAATCCACATTAGTCAGAAAATGGTGTTAGATAAACTGTTGGGACTGAAGGCAGATAAATCCCCAGGGCCGGATAGTCTGCATCCTAGAGTACTCAAGGAGGTGAGACCGCACCTGTAGAATTGTGTGCAATTTTGGTCTCCTAATTTGAGGAAGGACATTATTGCTATTGAGGGAGTGCAGCGTAGGTTCGCCAGGTTAATTCCCAGGATGGCGGGACTGACGTATGATGAAAGAATCCATGTGACAGATCAATCACCCGTTCACACTAGTGCTATGTTATCCCACTCTCTCATCCACTCTCCACACACAAGGGGCAATTTACGGAGGCCAAGTAATCGACGAACCTGCTCGTCTTTGAAATGTGGGAGGAAACATGGTCACAGCCAGAACTTTCAAACTCCTTGCACACAGTACCCAAGGTCAGGATCAAACCCAGGTCTCTGGAACTGTGAGGCAGCAGCTCTACAGCTGAGCCACTGTGTCATGCCAGCTCCTGGTAGAAAGCTAATGATATTTACAGATTTCTGAATATTAAGCAAATCAAGACATTGTCAGGGAATATTTTAGGTAATGATGGTAAATAACATGTACCATGTAATAACAATTGTAGGTAAAATAACAGCTATGATCTCGATGAACAAAGGCCAGGTGGCCAAATCTAGCTCCTGGTGTTTTTACGTGCTAATGTTATTTTTTGTCCTTTATGAGTCAAGTCATACTGCTCTGTAATGTGGCCTAAATTTATATATACAGCAATCTGCTGGGCTCTTCCAACACCTAGTCTTTGATTGCAGAGGACTGGATCACTAATCTAGATTCATCTCTTGTTGTGTTAAATTTCCCAATACGAAATTCAAAATCCTGCAATTGCTAATGGTATACATTGCTAATTGTACTCCTGTACCAGCGGGTACAGATGACTATCGGACAATTTTCCCCAGAGACCTACAACAACCTATTTATCAAAGAAGTTTCCTTTTCTAATCAATCATTGATGGCAGGTTCTGGTTTTCTTCAGTCTGTAATAACAAAGTTTCACAGTATTTAAATTGCTTCTCGAGATGAGCTTTCACAAGTGAGTACAAAACAAACAAATAAGGAAAAATAGAGTTCAAGTCACTTCACCTACACAACAAGTCAAGTCAAGTCAAGAGAGTTTATTGTCATGTGTCCCAGATAGGACAATGAAATTCTTGTATTGTATTGTATTGTATTCCGGAAGTGGCGGCGCTGTGATACAGCTGCGGCTCGCCTGCAGTCTGTCTGTTTTTACTTTTTTGTGTTGTTTTTTTTGTCTAGTTTAGTAATTTTTTTGGTTATTAGGTGGTGTTATGTATGTGGGGGGAGGGTGAAACAGGGCTTTCTGTCTCTCCCTTCGGGGGAATGCGACTTTTTTGTCGTATTCCCCTTCTCTTCCCCCGTCTGCGCTGAGGCCTAATGGCGGAACTGGCGGCCTCCAACCTGCGACCGACCTCGAGGGTCCGGAGGTAGAGCCAGCCAGGACTCACCAACGCGAGGCTGGCCGTCTTCGAGCTGTGGCGACGTCCGGGTAGCGGCACGACTCGGCGCTCCGGTGAGGGCGGACGGCGCGGGGCTGAGACACTCACTGAGACGCTGCCGTGTGGGTGGCCTGGCTATCGGCTGGAAGGCGCTCCGGTGAGGGCGGCCCGGCTCCCGGCTGGAAGGTGCTCCCGTGGGGGCAGCCCAGTGCGGGGCTGAGACGTTGCCGTGTGGGCGGCCCGGTGCGGGGCGGAGACGGTGCTCCGGCGGCTGAGGCGGCGTTCTGGCGGCGGCGACTTGGATCCGGGGCTCGGCCGCGGGCCAGTGGAGGACAATGTCGGGAGCTCGCAGGTCACAGGCTGGTGCCTGTTTTCCGGAGCTCCCGTTGCAACAGCTGCGGCCGCTGGACTGGAGGGCGGCAGCTTCGACCACCGCGAGGCCGCGGAGCTTGAACCGCGGGACTGACTTACCATCGCCCGGTGGGGTATCGCCTCAGCGCAGAGGGAGAAGAGGAGGGAAGAGACAGTAACTCTAAGACTTTTGCCTCCATCACAGTGAGGAGGTGTTTGGTGAACTCACTGTGGTGGATGTTAATTTGTGTTTATTGTGTTTTGTTATTATTACATGTATGGCTGCAGGCAACAGCATTTCGTTCAGACCGAAAGGTCGGAATGACAAATAAAGGATTCAATTCAATTCAATTCAATTCAATTCAAATGTATTGTCATTGTCTCAGTTAGAGACAACAAAATGAATTTCCCTTACAGGCAGTATCATAAAAATAAATAAATAATAATAAATAATAAAACATATTAAAAATAAAATAGAATTTAAAAAAAAGCACAAACACTGAAAGTCCACGACACAACATAACACAGTGGCACCAAGGTGAGGAAGGCACCATAGTCCAGCCAGCCTCCCCTCCGATCTTCCCAGTTGTTCACTCGTGGCCGAGGCCTTCCTAGCACCCGCAGTCGCCGCCCCGGACTCGAATAATAGTCGCGTCCTCTCCAGGAAGCAACTGAAGGACGGTATCCCCCTTACCGTGCCCGCTTCCCCCACATAAAGACATTAAAAAAAACATCAAAAACACACTTTAACAAAAAAAGTGCTTGCTGCAGCACAACAGAATATAGTAAGCATAAATACAGAACAGTTCAGTGTGTCTATATAGCATAGACCATATATATACACATAAATAAACAGATAAAGTGCAATAGGCTGTTATAGTTCAGAGTTTGTTTGATGGCGAGTTTAACAGCCTGATGGCTGTGGGGAAGAAGCTGTTCATGAACCTGGATGTACCAGATTTCAGACTCCTGTACCTTCTACCCGATGGCAGCGGAGAGATGAGTGTGTGGCCAGGATGGTGTGGGTCCTTGATGATGCAACAAGAAAACATTATTCCAGCCATCAGAAATCGGTATTGGCTTTTGACAACCTATTGAGCTTGTTTGTACACCAGTTATGCAATGGTTTCACCTTGCATCAGAAGTCTGCAACTGCAACAGCAAACATATTTGTTACTGCGGATAGAACAGATTAAATCCGGCTGAAATTTTATATCTTTGTTTTAAAACATTTTAGATCTAAAACATTTTAGATCACTTAATTTGCTTGTGACCACTATGGATAACCAGAGGCTTTCATTGCTCCGCCAGCATCCTTCGGTGATTGCATTGATGGTTGTTGTTGTCGGGGGAAGAAAGGAGTCAGGGGGTTGGAGGGGTTCTTTGTCCCAATCTCAAACTCAGGCTGGGGTTGTGAAGCCCATCGCTAGGCCCGATCCAATCTCTTGATGACTGCTCTGCACTTGCAGGTAGGACTACTGCCTGAAACCTCTGCAGGTAATCCCACATTCATTATAGCGTGCTGAATCCTCTGCACCCTTCCCCCTCACACTACTGCCACTGTACTTTTTCCCTCCATTCCTGCCTTCCAGTGAGAGGGGCAGAGAGACACAGAGAGAAAGGGGAACAGAAAACGTGGGAGCACAGAGAGAGCGGGGGCACACAGAGAGAGAGAGAGAGAGGGGGGGGGGCACGGAGAGAGAGAGGGGCACGGAGAGAGGGGGGGGGACAGAGAGAGAGAGAGAGAGAGAGAGAAAGAGGGGAAGGAACACATGTGCATTCTGACACTTGGACCAAAGAGCTGTGGTGGAGGCTGAACAATTCCTGCAACACCATTATTGAGGCTGGGTCTTAGTCGATATGCATTCTAATCAGAGTTTATAATTTGCCAATTCAAGCCATCATGTTTGCATACGAAGTTGTAATGTCTCGAAAAATCTCATCCGTTTTTATGAGGAATCTGAAAGTGGTTTCAGATCCGTGAAATCAAGGAATATGACTATCTATTAACTGTGTTAGTCTTTTTCTCCTGAGGTATTGCTCAGTTCTCATTATTAAAGAGTATATTAAACATTTCCTTTTCAAACAACTGTCAAATTCCTTGTTTTAAATACATTTGTGCATCCTGCTTTAACGGTGAAATGGAGATGAATAATTCCAAAAGCAAACCACCCTCTGTGCAATTTAATAACACTTGGTACATGAACAAATTCAGGGCAGCACATAACCGGAGGAGATTGTTGCATCAATAAAATGTTTATTGAACCTAATTGAATGTGACCTTTGATGAAGAACACCACAGACACTGGCTTCATAAATATTTGAAAGCAACTCGATCACCTTGAGTCACTTCATCCACGTCTAGAAATGAATGAAAAACCAATATTGGTTGTTTAGTTAAAATTGATATTGTTCTCAGGCATCTCCTAGGGATCAAGAATAACTTGCTTCCAACTCTGGTTTTCTGGGTTGTGTGGTGGTTTATGAACCAACAGGGGAAGCAGTGGCTCTCACCAGGAGTTGGTTGACGGAGTAGATGAAGTGGTGCACTCCATCCACAACCATTGACATTTATATGCTCCAAATGCCTGGAGTCACTACTGAGACCTCCACATTTGCCCATGTACAGATGAGCTTTAAATCGATGCAAGCTTCACTTGTCTTGGTTTGCACCAGTTTGCCTTTTTGCTCGATCACAGAGACGGCTCCACTTTTTTACTTCATTCAACGGATCGCTGGTGGATTTTCTATTTCCGTTGAGCACCTGTCCCACTTAGGTGATTTTTTCGGCGACTGCCGGCGACTGTTACAGATCGCCGATAAAGCGGCGACTGGACCCCCCCACAACAATGTCTACGACAAGCTACGACAACCTACCACCTAGTCGACATCAAGCTACCGACAACTGGCGACCCATTAGGACGTCCACCTATGACCACACCTACGACAACCAAAGTCAACCTACAAGCTACAACAAGCAACGACCCATGTCGGCGAGAACTGAAGACAATTCAGTCGCCAGTACCTGTCGCCGGTTGACGTAGGTTGACATAGGTGGTCGCCAATGGAATTCACCGAAGTCAGCACCCAAGCTACCTCAAGCCTACAGTCGCCGAAAAGTTTTGAACATTTCAAAATCCAGCGGCGACCAGAAAAACGTTGCGACTCTTAAGGCGACTTGAGGAGACTACTCACGTCACCCCGCGACCATGTGGCGACAGCTTAGTCACCTGTAGTCACCGATAAAATTGCCTAAGTGGGACAGGGGCTTTTCAGTGCTAAATTACATGTGCCTTTCACATGCTGAGAAAATAATCAGATCTAATGACTGCAATGTCATTTATGGCAATATACAATGCTGCTTTCATGACCCTGGGGATACAGAGAAATAGATTCTTGTACAAATCTTGAGCCAACATTATCTTTCCACGTGAAAAGAACAAGAATGAAAGCAAAATTGCTTTAAGCTATACCCAAGAATATTATTTCTAATGCTTTACAAAGAGATGTCAGTGTTTTAATATTATTTCCCCAATTCTTGGCATGACATCAAGGGAAGAATTACAATTCATTGTCATTTCGTATCTTTTGTCTAGTGTCCACAATTGATTGTACTAGCTATTCTAGTTGTACTGGGAGCAGGAGGCCTATACACTGTATTAAACACTGTTAATATGTACTAGTCCTTACATTATAAATTAGGTAAAATATTCATTCTGAGCCTGTATAATAATAGATAATATGGGTGGTACAGTGGCACAGCGGTAGAGTTGCTGCCTTAGAGCACCACAGACCCAGGTTCAATCCTGACCACAGGTGTTGTCTGTACGAAGTTTGTACGTTGTCTCTGTGATCACGTGCATTCTCTCCAGGTACTCCGGTTTCCTTCCGCACTCCAAAGACGTACAGGTTTGTTGGTTAAATGGCTCGAGAAAATTGTAAATTGTCCTTTGTGTGTAGGATAGTACTATTGTATGGGGATTGCTGGTTGGCGCGGTTTTGTTTCAATTTTAGTTTATTGTCATGTGAAATTTATTGTACAATGAAATGCTAACCAAGCAGTGGAAGACAATACATGGTTACAATCGCGCCATTCACAGTGAACATTCAAGAGAATAACGTTTCGTGCAACATAAAGCCAGTAATGTCTGATCAATGATAGACTGAGGGTCACCAATGAGGTAGATAGTAGTTCAGGGCTGCTCTCTAGTTGTGGTAGGATGGTTCAGTTGCCTGATAACAGCTGAGAAGAAACTATCCCTGAACCTGAAGGTTTATGTTTTCGCACTTCTATACCTTTTGCCCAATGGGAGAGAGGAGAAGAGGGAGTGGCCAGGGTGTGACATCCTTGATTATGTTGCTGGCCTTGCTGAGGCAGCATGAGGTATAAATGGTCAATATATGGCCTGTTTCCACATTATATCTCTAAACGAAACTATCATAATGCTGTGATTTTCAACTCAAAATGTTTGCTGCAATACAAAATTCATTTTTTGGTTTTGTTAAATAATTTAATTTTTTTGTGTTTTCCCATGCTTGCTCATATTTTCAATCGTGCTAAAAAAAGGCATTTTTCTGAATGTTAGTTTTCAAATTTTTGATTAAATATCACATGATTATCTACAGCTTGAGTTGTAATTTGACAGAACTAGAGGGTGAAAATGGCCATTCCAATTATTAAATCCTGGTTTGTAATCTATTTATATTGATAGACAGGTGAAGTCAGCATAAAATGCAAATTAACTTTTTTCAAGTTAATTAAACATTATTAAATGAGAAAAATAAAATTACCAACTTAATGGAAATTAATGTGATTAACTGCAGTCATATAATTTAATTAAACAATATTTATTTTGTTGACAAAGACAATAATAATGACAAAATAGTTCAGAAAAAAGATATATTGTAATACTGGATAAGTTTGTTAACAGACACAAGATACAAAGATACAAAGGACATTTATTATCACATACACCAATTGGTGCAGTGAAATTTGACTTGTCGTGCAGCACACAGATAAAGATAAGACACAACATTAAAGAATTTAACAATAAACATAAAAACATCCAGTATCAGAATATCTGGGACAGTTGAGAATAAAGATTATACTGTAATGGAAGAATTTAACTGCTGTTATTCTTAATTCAAACTGATCACCTAAAGTAAGATGAATTTACTTCACCTGTATGAATAATTAAGCTATTATTTAATGAAGACGAATGAAGAGATTTTCTAACAACTGAACTGACATTGTTTTAATCAGAGTGCAAATTCAATAGTTCCAACCTGTAGTTTAAATTTACTAAAATAGTAGCAATAAAATTCTATTTATACACGGAATCCAGAAAGAATTAGTCTGCTATTTTTACAAATATATTTGTACGATTGTTCTTTCATGAAATACAACAACATTTATTATTTTGGAATACAAGAAGTGGTAAAATTATGAGGAAAAAACTAACTGCTGAATAAACTCAGCGGGTCGGGCAGCATCTGTAGGGGGAAATGGATAGATGGTATTCGGGTCGGGGCCCTTCTTCAGACCAAGGTAATACATTTCTTGATATCTATACTTCTGAAAATACTGCAAATCACTTTATTTCACCTACTCCCTCCCCAAACCATCATCCCATTCACTACCGTTGTTTTAAAGCATGTCAATTTAATAGGAAGGAAGTTCTAAAGCCAGATGGCAGAGAAAGAGAAATAACATCCCAGTCCACTGTTCACTATTTATCTTTCACTGTGAGCATTCAAATAGGATTGCAGCTTCTGTCAATCTATCATCAAATACAAACATTGCAGGAGATAATCAGCAGGTCAGGCAGCATCCTGCAGAGAGAAAAACTGAGTTAATGTTACAGGTCCATGACCTTTCTAAAGGACAGATGGAAAGTTCTAAGAGACGCTGTCACCTCGACACTCTGATTCCATATCCTCAGATGTTGGCTGGCCTGCTGAGTATCTCCAGCATTTTCTGTTTTAATGTTGGATTTCTGCAAACTGCTAGTAAATAGGATTAACATGGATAGATTTTTGGTGGTTGGCATGGACATGGTGGGCCAAAGGACATGCTTCTGTGTTGTATTCCTCCATGGTTACTGATATTACACCTCGAGCTAGGTATAGTTCATTCTATAGCTTTGTGTATGTATCACACTTACCGACAGCTGGGACTCCTACATTCCAGTAAGGACATTCTAAGCTTCCTTCTTGTGACCGGCCAAAGATTGCAGAATAGATAGCTATCACCATACTCCGTTTACAGTTCAAGCGCAGTTTGTCATCTTCACAAGCCACTTTACTCTTGTATTCATCTGTAATTAGAGGAAACAACATTTTCAACCAAACAAATCATGGTTTGTTTTAAAATATATTTTCAGGAAACAAAGAATTTAAATATTTAAATCACCATTTTAACTGGACCATTCTCAAACGATATTCAACTATGCTTAAGTCAAGATTTTTGAAATGATTTCTCTCAATAAATTACTTTATTTTCATTGGTGTATTTTAAAACAAAGTACTATATAGTCGGCCGAGATTACAAGAAAAGAGAAATTGACCCTGTCTTGCAATCAGTGGAAACTGAATGGCATTTGATGTTGACCTAAAGCAAAGTTGTTCAAAAGACTCAGCAGGGTCCAGAATGCCTGTACTCTTATTTACAGCGTCACTTCGAATTTGGTATCATCTATAAAGGATTGTTAAAGTTTAAAGAAAGGATAAAGCAGAATACAGACTGAAACCTACACAGGGTTAAAGAGAAAAATGTAAATGTTATAAAAACCACCTTTGAAAGTATATTTTGTTTTAAAGCGTCGACAAAATATCAGATTACCGACAACCATACCAGATTGCTTTTACAATTTTTATACATTGTTCTCAAGGAATGGAATTCCACGCTCATTAATTTGGCTTTACATCCTAGAGAGGCGGGAATTATGTTTGTTTTAATAAACCATTAAAAACTCCTGATTGAACAAGGCTTAATAATTTCAAGGTTTTACAGCAAGAATAAGATCATGAGAGGAATAGACAGGATCTATGCACAGTCTTTTACCCAGAGTAGGGGAATCAAGAACCATAGGTTTAAGATGCGGTGGGAGAGATTCAATAGGACCCCGAGGGGCAATTCATTTGCACAAGGGGGAGTAGGTACATAGAATGAACTATGGAGGAGGTAGTTGAGGTAAGTATTATTACAACATTTAAGAAACACTTGGATAGGTACATGGATAGGACAGGTTTAGAGGGATATGGGCCAAACGCAGGCAGGTGGAACATATTGGTCACCATTTTGCAAGTTAGACCAAAGGGCCTGTTTCTACATTGTACAAATCTAAGATTCTAATAGTATGTAAGGAGTTGGCCATAGAAATTCCTCATCTGTTTTGTTGGTGCCTAACACACAATATCATAAGTTGCTGATTCCACACAATTTCTGAAATTTGGTTCCATTATGGGTGCAAATTACAGTTATGCAGAAAAGGAATACATCACTTATTATATTGTGCTTTAAACAATAGAAACAGGACAAATTTCTTCCAACTTAAATCAGTACTTGTTGTTGCTAGAGAAGTGAAGAATCGCTGATGGAAGTTCAGGAATTCCACATTTAACTGGACAAGTATGAATGTCGAAAATTCCTCTGTTTGAAAAAACATTTAATTTCAAATATCTCTTTTGAAAACAAATAGTGAAAAATTACATCTGGGATCTAGAATCTCCTTTCCCAGACTAGCTCTGTAGGACCTACTGGATAAAGAGCTGGAAAGGGGGCAGAAAGATTCACGAGGATGTTATCAAAACTAGAGGGTTTCAGTTATAAGGAGAGGCTGGATAGACTGAGATTTTTTAACTCGGGAGTGTAGGAAGCTGAAGGGTGACCTCCTAGAGGTATACAAGGTGGATAGTGGGTAGATTGTTGTTAAGTTGTTAATCATTTTTCTCCCGGGTAGGAGAGACTAAAACTGGACATGGATTTAAGGCGAGGAGGGAAGGATTCCGAGGGGGGCGGGAAGAAGAAAGGAAGAAGCTTTTTCCCGCCCACCCCCACATCAGTCTGAAGAAGGGTCTCGACCCAAAACGTCACCTATTCCTTCGCTCCATAGATGCTGCCTTACCCGCTGAGTTTCTCCAGCATTTTTGTCTACCTTCGATTTTTCCAGCATCTTTCTTAAACAAAAGGGAAGGATTTAAAATGACTTGAAGTGCCACACACGTTCTGCACACGGAAGGTGGTGCATACATGGTACAAGTTGCCAGACAAAACAGTATAGGTGGGTAGAAGTACAATGATTAAAAGACATTTAGACTGGTTAGAAAAGGTTTAGAGGGATATGGGCCAAACATAGCAGATGGGACTCGTTCAGACAGACATCTTGATCGGAATAGATGAGTTGGGCCGAAGGTTATGTAATGGGCACAGATTGTGGAAAGAATAACTGGAGCTGGAGCACTCATTTTGGATGTCTGCCCCTGTCCATTTTCTAAATAAGACATTCTTTCAAATGTTCTACTTTCCTACAGTTTTGGCCTCAAGAATTACTCCAAGGTGAATCATTTCCCGCTGGGCAATCATGACTTAAACTGCCACAGTCCTAAAGCTTTGGAATTGGTACATACTACCCCACCTTCCTGTAATCTAGGATTAATGGGATATTGAGAGTTGCTCTCTTCCCCCACTGGACATCAAGGAACAACTGGGAAGTTCACAATCTGTGTCATGAGAAATTTAAAGTCCCTTTCAAGTCATGAGAAATTAAGGGGAAAGTTCCTGGTAAGGAATGAAGCTGCCCTCTACTGAGGCATCAGTTCCTGGAAGGCACTGCAAGACCACCTTCTACATGGAATAGCAGCTCACTTGAACTGAAGTTTAAAACCTTCATAAACAGTACAAACTTTTTATGCAACATTTTTTTTTAAATAACAAAGAAATGGTTCCTCCCCTGCTCTTTGCTGGCATTTAAAATATCACTGGCTTTTGGTGATCAGAAACTGGAATTCTCCACGTAAATCAAAATATGTGCGTTAAGCTCCAATTCATCTCACCAGGGGACAATATGAAGACTGCCGTACAATAAGTGTCGGTGACTTATATTGGTATAAAGCAGGTGCTGGTTTAAAAATCAGTAAGATAACTGGAGCAAGAGAGAATTTCCTGACTCAAAGACGAGATACGAGCCTTTGACTGCAATTACAAAGTTACAATGTAACTTAAACTTTTTTAAACTCGCACTGAAAATCTATCATTTTTATTTATGTTGCTGGCATACTTGCTTTTGTTTCAGCCTTTGCTTTGGTCGCTTTTTTTTGCCAAATACCAAAGCAAACGTTGTAGATGGATTTTAATGGATTGTGAATGGCAAATATTCAAAAGGTAAAGAAGTGTATGCAGTCTGAAAGGTTTTCCTAGAATAATGCAGTTCAGCTCCCCATGGGTCAAAGGTGATGACCTGTGCTTTCCATTCTTAAACTGTATTTACCCACCTGCCTTGCAAAGAGTGTCTTGGTACAAAGGCCTGTCTTGCTGTGCTGCCCTCCCATCAATACATAAAGCTGCCTCACAGGCCATTAGCTTCAGTAATGAAATAGTGCCACAAGCACATTACAAAGGCCACGTGCTCCAGCAGCATCAGAATGAAAAGAACTTGTGACAGAGACATGAATGGCTAAATTTAATTGTAGCCTCTCAAAAGATAAAATAAATCACCAACTGAATAGCAAAAGGCCTGAGGATACCCCAACATGAAAATGCAATCCAATGCAATCCATGTTTAGATAGGAGATAAACTGAAATAATAAATCCTCTTTATTAATCAAGGAAGCAACACCAATGGAAATGCCATGCCGTGCAGGCAATTGACAAAGGATCCGACATTTTGCTTTGCTGGTCTGAATTTGAAAGATTCCTAATAGTAAACTTTTATTAAAGAAACATACAACAAATTACAAATTTACTCTGGAAAACAGCTGGGAGGAAATCTCCTACTAGTTTGATCAACAATTAACCTACCTTAAAGAGATGGGAAAAAAACAGCTGAAAATTGCAATCATGAAACAAAATGAATGCTAGTGAATTTTCAGTCCAAGCCAATTGAGAAAACAAGCATTATTCATGGTAGTGGGAAACAAATCTGGTCCAACGGATGCCACTTATTTCAATGACACATTCTGCAACTCAGATACACCAGAATCTGATTAATGTACTTAATTTATTGAGCGATGAGATGATACTATTACATATCTAAGCAAATATATATTGTAACTTCTTTACAAATAGTAGAATGTGCTTTATTCAGTGCCCTTGGGTTTGTCTCAGAGGTTTTACTTCTGCAAATGGCTTGAACACAGATTGCAACCAAAGAAATGTGACTTCCAACGCATTGTATGAGGTGCATATATTCTACAAATCCCTTGATAGTAGCATTGTTGCACAGTAATAAAGGAAGCATTTGCCTCCTGAAATTAAGGACTGTATATCAAACTTAATTATTTTTATTCAAACAATCAATGCGTACCACAGGAGTCATTCTTCTATTTTGACAATGTAAATTTTTTTAACAGGAGTCATCTGACAATTATAAGAAATTAATGTTCTTTGAACAAACAATGACTTGTCAGGAAGGAGTATTTTACAGATATTTCTATAATGCGCAACAATAACGCATTTGTTAACTGGGAAACAAGCATCAAGGCTTCACTTATCCAAAATGTATATGATTGACGTGGATTATGTGACTGACCTTTTGAAGCATTCTAAACATAACCGCCTATAGTCTGTATAATCCCATGAATAGAAAACAGGCTCCTTTTTCCCCCTAAGGTTTTTAATATCAAATTTACTTCAAATTTGAAAGAGTGACAATATTCCATTAAAATGTCTCCCTGGTGTCTAAGCTGTCAATTCAGTTCAGAAAGTAGCAGGGACGCACAAGTTAAAACTCATACCATGAACTTGAAAAATACAAGTTATTAATTTATAAAATCATTATAAAATTAATAAAATGTAAGTAATTCATCTATAAAATCATCAGATGCTAACCAATTTAAAAGGTCATGTGAAATCTTGGGGTATAAGAGTGTCGTGGTTAAGATACTGGACTAGCATCAAGACCCATTGTTGTGGACCCATTGATTCAGAGGCAGGAGTTCAATACAAGCAACAATTTAAGGAAACGTCTTGGAACTGAATCTATAAAACTACTGGTAAATGGTAGCGAATTGAGGAATGCAGTTGAAGAGAGGGATCTAGGAATAACTGTGCATAGTTCCCTTAAGGTGGAATCTCATGTAGATAGGGTGGTAAAGAAAGCTTTTGGTGTGCTGGCCTTTATAAATCAGAGCATTGAGTATAGAAGTTGGGATGTAATGTTAAAATTGTACAAGGCATTGGTGAGGCCAATTCTGGAATATGGTGTACAATTTTGGTCGCCAAATTATAGGAAAGATGCCAACAATATAGAGAGAGTACAGAGGAGATTTACTAGAATGTTGCCTGGGTTTCAGCAACTAAGTTACAGAGAAAGGCTGAACAAGTTTGGTCTTTATTCTTTGGAGCGCAGAAGGTTAAGGGGGGACTTGATAGAGGTCTTTAAAATGATGAGAGGGATAGACAGAGTTGACGTGGATAAACTTTTTCCATTGAGGTAGGGAAGATTCAAACAAGAGGACACGATTTGAGAATTAAGGGACAAAAGTTTAGAGGCAACATGAGGGGGAACTTTTTTACTCAGAGAATGGTAGCTGTGTGGAATGAGCTTCCAGTGGAAGTGGTGAAGGCAGGTTCATTTTTATCATTTAAAAATAAATTGGATAGGTATATGGACGGGAAAGGAATGGAGGGTTATGGTCTGAGTGCAGGTAGATGGGACTAGGTAAGAGTAAGTGTTCGGCACGGCCTAGAAGGGCCGAGATGGCCTGTTTCCGTGCTGTAATTGTTATATGGTTATACTGGATTGTTGTAAAAATTCGAGACTATGTAGTAAATTTTCCAATTTTAGTTAACTCACTTTTCTTTCAGTTTGTATCTGCACCGGCCGTTTCCGATCAATATCATTACGGCTCAAGTTTCCTCTTTGTTCACATAACCTGGCCCGCTGGACATGTCCCAGCCACCCATAAGCACACGCAAAGAATCTTAATCTGATTTTAACAGACCCTTAACTCCACGTTAGGCTATCCAGTCACATCCTGTCAAGGATATTTCCTTTGTTCAACTTATTCTCTGCCTCCACCTTCACTGCTACCTAAACTAATTTGCTTTCTTTCTTTCTCAGTTCTGATGAAGGATTCAGGATCTGAAACATCAATAGTTTCTTCTTCCACAGATGCTGCCCACCCAGCTGAGTGTTTCCAGTATTTTCGGTATTCATTGTTATTTCAAACTCTGCATCCTTAAACACCACAACATCCAATTTGGCCACCATTTCTGTCCTTGCCAATCTGTATAATCATTGGCTCAATGTTAAAATCGATTGCTAACCCCCCCCCCCCCCCCCCCCCCCAACATAAATGGCTAAATGTTAGCAGTTGTGTCCGGGGATGGCTAGCAATGTACATTTTTTTGGTCAATGGTGCTACTATTATCACATGCATTAAATGCTAACACACAGTGAACTTGTTTTTCTTACAAACAGTTCAGTGGAGTATTACCATACCCCTGACAGTAAGTGTACAGGAATATTCCTCTGAGCCTGCATGCAAGCATCCATTTACAAAGTCGATGCTCTAGTTCTTATGAGCAGTGCCAATATCAGGCAAGTCCCTGTTGCGGGCCTCCAGCCATGGCCTTCCTTGGACACGACATCCATTTCCTCGCCCATCCACTTTTGTTCCCGGGGGTGCCTCCCGCAGCTAACCACTATTGCACTATAAAGTAGTAACTTAAGGTAATTTGCAAGCCTTTAACATGAATGACAATTTGATCCACCTTCTAAAAATATACATGTGCAATCTAAATGGATAAAACTGATCAGCACCAGTACTGTCTCGGAATCAGTACAAATAATGAAATAGCCATTAATTCTCCTTTACCCTAGCTTTTAATATACTAGTTATTTAGTTACTGTACTAGTCATGTTAACTGTACTTGGGCTTTTCTTTCATGGTAGCAAATTTCCTTCTGTCACCCCGAATTTATATATTTTCATTGTGGGCCAAATACACTGCATCAGCAACAACTATGGACTAACCTCACACGCTGTGAGCTCAAATTCGTGGTTAGAGCTCCTTACGATTTCAATCTGCAGCACTGGCCTATCTTTCATCCCGTTACGATATTTTGAAGTAGGAGCTGTCCCCGTGTCCATTCATCCAGCAGACAAGTTTACAAGAACAAAATGGCTCAAGAAAATTCAATGTTTGTTGGCCTCAGCAGAAAACAGAAATGGTCCGAATCTGACCTTTCTGTCCTGGGCCTCATGGCCATATTCCGCTTGGGCAGTTTACACCCCAATGGCATGAACATTGACTTCTCTAATTTCCGGTAGCCCTTATTGCCTCCTCCTCTCAGCTCTCCCTCAGCCATCTGGCTCCTCCTCTTACTTTCTTCTCCCCCCCCCCCCCCACATCAGTCTGAAGAAGGTTTTGGCCCGAAACGTTGCCTATTTCCTTCGCTCCATAAATGCTGCCGCACCCGCTGAGTTTCTCCAGGACTTTTGTCTACGTCTGACTAATGCAGCGCTTTTTGAAAATAATCAGGCATTATTTTAAATAATTTTTAAACGTCTGTTAGCCTAATCATAGTCTTCTCGCTGGGGTCAGATAGACATGGTCTTAAGGAAGTTTGCAATTCTTCAAGAATAAACTTATAGTCAGCACATTTTCAAATCAAATGATTTGGCCCCTTCTCCCTTGGATATCTAGATTCTGCTCTCCATTATAACCCAAGTAAAACTAGCTATATTTGTGCATTTTTAATTTTCTAATATTAAATTTAATAGTCAAGTTGAGGAATATCAATTGTGGGATGCTAAAGTGTAAGGAGAGCAGGCATCTTGGAGTGCATGTCCACAGATTTCTTACGTTAGAAGGCCACCTGAATAAAGGTGCTTGAGAAGTCATACAAAACTTTTATTGACTAAGGCAATGAATACAATAGCAGAAATGTTATGCTACAGTTCTGTAAAATAAGTATATTTCCATCCATATGTGACACAGTTATAAATATTTATTCTTAGCAGGTAGACCTTCAGGAAAAAAAAACACAAGTAAAGAATATTTCTGTTTCAAAGGAAATTTAAATCTTTGGTTTATTTATATTGCAAGCTAAACATTCAACATCTGCACTGCTGTATATTTCTCCAGCATTCAATTTGAAATAAGTGCTATTTCAGCTACTCACTTGGCCGGCACTTGTACCATACGATGAGGTATTTGCTGGTTCCAGGACAAGGGTCTGTCCCAAATATTCTACTATTGACAAGAAGCTGACAACTCCTCCTGTCCTGGCATTCATCCAACATTTTCTAGAGAAGCAGAAAAAACAAATGTTGTACCAAATCATGCACTTTTGCAATATGATATTAGCATACATAAAAAATGTGAATTAATATCAGATTCATGGCAGAGATAAATCTCAGGAATTGCAGGAAAATATCACATTGCATTTTCCATTCTCATTCTAAAACCTGCTTCCTGTCTGAACAATTCTCTCATTTAGATTGGATTATAACCTTGCAAAGAGTATTCTGAAAATTAATTCTAAAATGATTCATTGTGCTGGTGTTTAAAATAGTACGGAGAGTTCCAACAATTCAATTAATTTATACTATGAGAAATTGACCCACACAGAGGATGTTGGAGCAGTTATATGGGAATCTGAAACAAGCCAGATGCTTTCAAGAGAGATTTAGCTCTTAGGGCTAAAGGAATCAAGGAATATGGGGAAAAAGCAGGAATGGGGTACTGATTTTGGATGATCAGCCATGATCATATTGAATGGCGATGCTAGCTCAAAGGGCCGAATGGCCTACTCCTGCACCTATTTTCTGTTTATGTTTCTAAGCCCTGTAGAATCTGCTGCAGTCTTCTTCATAGCACAGGCGTTAGAGAGCAGTGAGAAATGGGATAATAAAGCTTACCAGCATTCACTGTCAAAGGTTACCTGTTGACAGTGGATTATAGGGATTGGAACAGAGGTCACCAAGCAGCAATGGAAATGTATTGCAGCAAATGTCTGCAGTTTTGAGCAAGAAAGTGAATGGGTAAAGGTGTGCATACAACTGATTCTCAAGTGTCTAACTTACCGTCAAATAAATCGTTTCATAACGTAAAGATTAAGCGCAAGAGACACAAAGAACTGCAGTTGCTGGAAAGTTGAGGAAAACATTAAGTGCTGGAGAAAGTCAGCGGATCAGGCGGCAGTCTTAAAAAGAGTCCCGATCCAAAACATCACCTATCCATTTCCTTCACAGATGTTGCCTGACTCGCTGAGTTCTTCCAGCACTTTGTGTTTTGATAAGCATTAAGATATATTTATGCTGTGGGTTTAAAAGTCATATTTGGATTTGGTTTATTTGGCAATTTTAGCCTTCACTAGGAATATGGCACAGCACATAACTCATATTTTGCCAGACCCTGCTGACATTCTTCCCACTCAAGGAATTAAAACACCATGGAATTTAAAAGTGACAGTGTTGGATGTTGTTTGTCCATTATCATAGCAGTGAAGGTAAAAATTGATTATTTAATCGCTGATACTTACAAGATTGTTAGTGAATAGGTGTATAAAGAAAAATAGTGAAGTATTGCCACAGAGGGAGTACAGAGAAGGTTCACCAGACTGATTCCTGGGATGTCAGGATTTTCATATGAAGAAAGACTGGATAGACTCGGCTTGTGCTCGCTAGAATTTAAAGGGTTTTCTCACGGTGCGACCTGACGCAAGACTTAACAAGAGTTTAACATCGTGGGAACCTCCTGCGATAACAGTATGGCATTCGTGGACCACCGAGGACCTCCGTGGCGCTAACGGCAGGTAGTCGTGTAACTTTGTAAGGTTGGGAGAAAATTCAAACATTTTTGAATTTCTCCAAGAGTGACTTGAGCACTTTTTGGTGAGCGTTGCAACATTGTATGAACGCAGATGCCAGTGCGATATCCGTGCGATATCCGTAATGACTCTTGCGGGTACCGTGGGAACTCCTGCGAACGGTAAACCCGGAAGCTTGACAGAGGGGACATAAGGTGAGTAAAAAAGGTGGTCTCAATATCGCCAATGGACCATGTGTCCATCGAGGACGTCCCACCTAATTGTCATTGTTTGAGAATCTTTTTCACAGTAAGACTTGCAGAGATGCCTCTCAGAAAAGCGCAAAGAAAGGGGTCAAAGAAAGTCAGAAAGTTTTTAGCCATGCAGGTAAATGAGGAGGAGACTCAGCAAGAGAGACAGGTGGAGAGGCAAGAGGAGATGCCAGAGATACCACTGCCTGTGGGCTCCTTGGAGCAGGGAGAGGGTGATCAAGGTGGATTTGAGATTGCCTCCCCAGTAGCTGTTGCCTCCCCAATAGCCTCAGCAGACGATAACATAAAGGGAAGATGGCAGAAGGTAAGGCCATATAACTTCAACAGGGAACAAGAGGGGGAACTGGTGGAGTGGTACCAATGCAATGAGATTCTCTATGACAAATCCAGAGAGGATGATAGAAATAGGGAGAGAAAGCGCAACCTGCTGGAGACGAAGGCTGCGGAGTATCCCGGGTGCTCATGTGAGTATCTATAACAATATATTAGTTTATGTACAGGAGAACAATTTAATGTTATTCATGATTTAAAAATATACAATGCTACAGATGTAAAAGTGCTGTTTTTGCAGTTACCTTTAATGCATACAGCGCGTCAATGAAAATAACAACCAGCCTGTACTCGAACCAACTTTGTATAGGCATGTCTGCAAATGAGCCAATTCTACGAACGGAGGATATTTATATAGTGTGTGAAAAAAAGTGACATCATTTGTGCCACGTGATTAACTACACTACAGTCCACGATGTTCATTCACGATTAACGGGAAAGATCGGGAGACGGACAAGTCACTCGCACAAATGACAGAATTGCCGAGTACCGTGGGAACTCTTTATCTACCCCCCGTTATATCGTGCGGAACTCGTGCTGGACCACGACCACTTCACTCTGGTGACATCTTGCGTCAGGTCGCACCGTGAGAACCGGCCATTAGAAGATTGAGGGGGGATCTTATAGAAACATACAAAATTCTTAAGGGGTTGGACAGGTTAGATGAAGGAAGATTGTCCCCGATAACCATATAACCATATAACAATTACAGCACGGAAACAGGCCATCTCGACCCCTCTAGTCCGTGCCGAACACATAGTCTCCCCTAGTCCCATATACCTGCGCTCAGACCATAACCCTCCATTCCTTTCCCATCCATATAACTATCCAATTTATTTTTAAATGATAAAAACGAACCTGCCTCCACCACCTTCACTGGAAGCTCATTCCACACAGCTACCACTCTCTGAGTAAAGAAGTTCCCCCTCATGTTACCCCTAAACTTCAGTCCCTTAATTCTCAAGTCATGTCCCCTTGTTTGAATCTTCCCTACTCTCAGTGGGAAAAGCTTTTCCACGTCAACTCTGTCTATCCCTCTCATCATTTTAAAAACCTCTATCAAGTCCCCCCTTAACCTTCTGCGCTCCAAAGAATAAAGCCCTAACTTGTTCAACCTTTCAATGTTCCCCGATGTTGGGGAAGTCCAGAACAAGGGGTCACGGTTTAAGGATAAGGGGGAAATCTTTTAGGACCGAGATGAGGAAAACATTTTTCACACAGTGGTGAATCTCTGGAATTCTCTGCCACAGAAGGTAGTTGAGGCCAGTTCATTGGCTATATTTAAGAGGGAGTTAGACGTGGCTCTTGTGGCTAAAGGAATCAGGGGGTATGGAGAGAAAGTAGGTACAGGATACTGAGTTGGATGATCAGCATGATCATATTGAATGGCGGTGCAGGCTCAAAGGGCCGAATGGCCTACTCCTGCACCTATTTTCTATGTTTCTATGTTTCTAAAAATGATACTGCACATTTCCCTTTGATTAATAATTGTTTAACAATCAACTCGGAAATAAAGGTGGCAGGGGAATACATAATATACGGTATGAAATTCTTCCTCTTTCACATTGTCAGAGTTGAGCTGCTTCCATTCCAGTTTTGCGTGGAAGATGTCAGTGCGTAATTGATGGGTCTGTTTGAAAAGTTCAATAGAGGTAACACTGAATCACAAGCAAAGGATCTATAGGCTGGAGGGTTTCTCCGTCTCCCTCTAATTCAATGCACATTGAATGCATAATTTGTAGTTTCAATCTTCGAGTTTCATTTAAAAATTTGACAATCGGCTTTTACTGTCTTTCATGAACAATGAAAACCGACAATGCTTCATTGCTTATGGCCTTATCTTCCAAGTGTTTGCCATTAAAATTTGCCTTAATTTATCACCATTCCATCAGCTTCTTCAACTCCATTAATTTCCCTTCCCCCAAAAAATATCTTCTGTGTTGTCACTGAATATCCTGCCTTACTGTTGGCCATCTTGCTAGATAAATCTGCCCAAGAATAAAATTGCCTCTAAGTGGGGGATTAAGGTTAGAAAGTGTTAATTAGTGTTGGGTCATAGGTTAGAACTGACACAAAGGTCTGATCTGAACTGAGGGTTGGGTCTGGATTGGGAGGTTATGTAAAGTTTAGGGCCACTACATTTAACTCAGAGGTGTGTTTGTTTATTTTTTTTTTAAAGGATGTTCCAGATCAGTCACACTTTTTGCACTGGATAAAATATAAACTCCCCCTGCCTCTCAATCCAATAAATGTGTAATACCATCACAAGCTGCTCCCTCTGTGGAGATGAAGCTGCCATGAGGATTCCTGGTTTCAGTTAGTAGTAATATGTTTAGTTTTAATTTAGTTTAGTTTTTTATTGTCACGTGAACTGAGGTACAGTGAAAAGCTTTTGTTTGTGTGATGTCCGACCAAAGAAAAGACTATAACCGAGTACAATCAAGCCATGCACAGTGTACAGATAAAAGATAAAGCTGACAACATTTAGTGCAAGATAAAGTCCGATAAGATCCAATTAAAGGTAGTTCAAAGGCAATGTCCTATGAGATCGATGGGAGGTTAGGACCGCACTCTAGCTGATGAGAGGGCTGCTCAGTTGTCGGATAACAGCGGGAAAATAACTGTTCCTGAATCTGGAGGTATGGAAAATGGAGAGCCTTTCCAGCTCTCTACAATGGACTTGAGTTATTACATTTGTATTAAATTGAATTACATTTCAAGCAGGCCAAGGTGTGCATGCTTGCAAGGACAGAAGGGTACAAAAGTGGTTAGTGCAGGGATAGCAATAGCATCTAACCAGGGCGGCACAGTGGCGCAGCGGTAGAGTTGCTGCCTTACAGCGCCGGAGACCGTGTTCGATCCTGACTATGGGTGTTGTCCGTACAGAGTTTGTACATTCTCCCCGTGACCGCGTTGGTTTTCTCCGAGATCTTCGGTTTCCTCCCACACTCCAAAGACGTACAGGTATGTAGGTAAATTAGCTTGGTAAATGTGAAAAAAATATCCCTAGTGTGTGTAGTATAGTGTTAATATGCGGGAATCGCTATCTGGCATGGACCCGGTGGGCCAAAGGGCCTGTTTCCGCGCCGTATCTCTAAACTAAACTCATATGATCAATGGTGTTAAAGCACTCTTTAATTTATAATATCACAGTCTTTTCTCAAATAACTTCGGAAAACAAAATACATTTTAAAAAACCAATCCAGTTTTTGTTTAGGCAGCAATGCAGTGTAATAATTAGTGCTGCCACCTCACAGTTCCAGAAATCTAGATTCAATCCTCAATTTAGGCAGTGTCCATGTGAAGTTTACCGATTCTCCCATTGGTCTCCTCCTGATGCTACAGTTTCCTTGAACTTCCCAAAAGTGACTGTACCAAGTGTACTGGTAGGTAAATTTCTCCTTTCCCCTGACTCTCAGTCTGAAGAAGGGTCTCGACCCAAAACGTCACCTACCTATATTCCTTTTCTCCAGAGATGCTGCCTGACCCATTGAGTTAGTCCAGCTTTTGTGCCTATCTTCAGTTTAAACTAGCATCTGCAGTTCCTTCCTACACTGGTCGGTTAATTGGCTGCTGTACAGTCTTAGTAGACATAGACATAGAAAATAGGTGCAGGAGGAGGCCATTCTGCCCTTCGAGCCAGCACCGCCATTCATTGTGATCATGGCTGATCACAAGTATCATCAAAAGAGACAAAGGGAAGTTGATTGTTATGTGAGAGAGAATAAGTTGCAGGGTCACAGGGAAAAAAATGAGATGGGGAAATGAAACTAATGGGAGCCACCATGAACCTAATGGGGTGAAGGCCTTTTTTTGAGTTGTAATGCATAACTAATATTAAGTGCATTTTCTAAAATTCATAAGCACTCATATGTTCGTATTTGCTCAGAGGGATAAACTAATCTCACTTTTTTTGTGACCTTGTTTGGTATTCTTTAGACTTCATTAAATTAATTGGGAAATAGAGTATAACATTGGGAAATGTTAGATGGGTTAGAAAGGTTACAAAGAATAGATGGGAAGAATCCAAGTTCAATTTTCAAGACAGGACCATAGAATTTCTAAGGCAATTCAAGATGCACCTGTGTTTATTTTTCAGTTGGATAGGGTAGGTAATAAATTGTCAGTCACAGAAATAGGAGATAGAGATATTTCTACTATTAAATATTAGAAATCAGAATCATCAGCTGATATCTCTAATTTCTGTGAGTGAAAAAATATGACTTACATTTTTAAATCAGACAGAGACGGCATGAAGCCATTACTTTTCTTGATACTAATTCCATTTCTTTAAAAAAGAGAGCAATGGATTGGGAGGACAGGAATGTAAAAGAGAGGAGGACATGAAGTGAAATTAAAAGGGAGGGTTGAAGTGGGTTGAAAGTAAAATACATTTGTCAGCAGTTCTGCTCCCTTGTGAGAAGCACAAAGACAAGAACAAAATGAATAGGAGGAAAAACTGCAAAAGGAAGACAGAAATAATGGGAAGAAGCACAACATAGAGGTAAGAGAGTGGCCATACCCTTTAACATATTGCACACAATCCCTTGGGATATCAATGACCATTAAATTAGAGCCCAAGAGGATAGCAAACACCTTTCCTGGATGAAATACGTAATATCTGCTCGAATCAGGTAGTGTGAGGTGTTGTTCACTAAAACAAAGTGATGATTGCTTGGCATTCCTACACTTGATCTACAGTCTGGGCCTGACGGCAATGATTATCACTGATAGACAAGGCATTAAAGTGATGTGCAATGCCTGCAGCTAGTAACAACCTGGCAGACTAAAATATTATTGTCAATCTCGAGAGCTTTCTTCATATTGTGTCACTTCCTTGTTCAGTGAAACAAAAACAAATAAAACTACTTTGATTTTCACAGAACCACGCTTGACTGCATAAATGCTCGTTTAGGAACATAAATCAGAAATGACCAAAGAATGTCCTTATCTCATCGTGTTCAATTTGTGTCAATCAGCACCTTTTACTTCTGCCTCTTAATCATTTGTCTTCAGTAAACCGGCTGGCTATGACTGAAAAGACACCACTGTTTTTTTAATTGACGAAATGCTGGATTTTGTCTGCTCAATTCATTACACAAAAGGACCATATTACCATCCATTTATATTTTTTAAATACTAAATTCTGTTCAGCTTTCCCAAAATTCCGCTGCTTTAAATCGATATGACAATAACATTAATGCCTCCTATTAAAGGTCACTAGTTTAACAGGGATTTCTCTTTTTACAGAGCAGGTGTTTCCTGTTTCTGAGATGAAGTGCGATATCTTCAAATATGACAGCTCAACAGAGCTTCATTACAATCCTTATATTGTGACTTTGTGGCCCATTCTCGAGGTACAGCTCTACCTGTGTAAGTGGGGCAGAATAAATGCCTACTTATCCTTGCCATAGGTTGGAGACCTGATCTCAAATTCCCAAAGATTGTGCCAAATGCTGGCACAAAAGGAGTTGCTGGCACTTCTCAGTGCACATTAGTAACACTCATCCTAATCAACATTCAGAAACCACTCTGCCCGAGGTCACTAGCCCCAATGACAATTTGGGAATCTTCAACTTCAAAAGGGGACATTGTTCCTCCGGACAAGGTAATCTAGCCCCTCCAGGATCAATTACCTTGGTTTACGGCCTTTTGAAAGACTTCAAAGGCACACATTACAGGTATTGCCGCTGAAATCTTTTAAGAGTGCAAAGACTGGTCTCCAGGAGCAGCTGAAGAACTTAACCAGACTGACTGCAAAAAGCATCAATAAATATCTCCACACCTGAATTTCAAATGAATATGGAAGCATCTTGATATAATTGTTTTTTTATCCTTCCCTCCTCTTCCTCAGGCAGCCCCTTGGAGGACGTCTTGCTTTTACTCCCATTGTGTTGGTTCTGAGGTACGCAAATGAGGCCAAAGTAAAAGCCACTGTTGAGGCCGAAGGGGTCTGACAGGGCAAGCAGGCAGGTAATTTATGAGGTTTTGCGGTCCTTCCACCGCTTATAGAGCCTCTGTATGCTCCAAATGCAAACAATGACGTTTCTGAGGCTTGTGGCATTTCTTCACGGAGGCTTTGAGCACATATTTGAATCTTTCCTCCATCCACAATAGAGATCTAAATAGAGTGTTTGAGTTGGTGGACAGATGCTGAGCATGGAAACAATGAGAGCTCTCCTACATATCCAACTGAATGTAACTAGGACCTTGGCCAGTGGAGGACACTGACATCAGTTGACATCTGCCCACTGAATTTGCAGAAATAACTTTGAATGCATTGTTCATAAGTGATAGGAGCAGAATTAGGCCATTCGGCCCATCAAGTCTACTCCGCCATTCTATCATGGCTGATCTAAATTTCCCCCTCAACCCCAATCTCCTACCTTTTCCCCCATAACCCCTGACACCTGTACTAATCAAGTTCCATAACCTGGCTGCCTGCTGCAGGTAATACAAGTCTTTGAAAATATACAAGACCATCCTGCCCAGAGATATGTATGCCATGCTCTTCCTTTGGTGATCTTTGGACAATTTTCAAAAGTATCTTTTTTTTCCAACTTCGTGGCACAATGATTTTACTAAGTAAACTTTGATCATTAATATCTGGCAGTCTAAATAACTGAATCCTTACAAGCACTCAAGAAAAGCACTCCAATAAGGCAAAATAGGAGGAAGTAGCTTAAGTTTTATATCTGTGGAGTGAAGTTATGCTTTAAGGTTTTCTTGTCAGAACTGGCCTGTGTCTAACAACTATGGGAGGTAGCCCTCTCAAATTGCATTCCCTCAGGATCTTCATTTGTCCCAGATTCAAAGTGCTAAGCTTCTTCCTAATTTTCTTTCCCTGACATGTTTTATCAGTTGATGAATGTAAGCCCTGGGCTCAATACTAATAAGCTTTTCCATAACAGCTATAATCTCATTGCCTCTGGTAAAGCACTAATCACATTTATTTTTTCTCTATACTCAGCTATTTTACTTTAAAGCATTTGCATTAAAGTAATAAATATTCCTATGAATACCTTACTGCTAAAGGCCAACTCTAACAATGAATATACCAGAGTATAAACTGAAAATTGCACAACTTAAGAATAAAATATTTTGTGGAAATACTCACTAATTCCTATTAAAAATCAAATAATATTAAGGATAACATATCATTTGCAAACTATTGCTTCATATTTACAAATATATATGCTATTTACTGCATTACTTGTCCTGTAAATCTGAGCTTTAAATGGCTAAGTATTTGGTTAAACGTTTGTGTGTCATTTAAAATTTATTTTTAAAAAGTAACACTTTTTCACTTGTAAATGCTAGATTTGATAAACATTTTCCATATTTGTAATCTCATTAGTAATGAAAGGTGAGTGTTTTATGCAGAGATGTCAATGACTAAAGCAAATAGTTCCATAGATATTCAGAACTTAGAACACAGCAATAAAACATAGAAACATAGAAACATAGAAATTAGGTGCAGGAGTAGGCCATTCGGCCCTTCGAGCCTGCACCGCCATTCAATATGATCATGGCTGATCATCCAACTCAGTATCCCGTACCTGCCTTCCCTCCATACCCTCTGATCCCCTTAGCCACAAGGGCCACATCTAACTCCCTCTTAAATATAGCCAATGAACTGGCCTCGACTACCCTCTGTGGCAGGGAGTTCCAGAGATTCACCACTCTCTGTGTGAAAAAAGTTCTTCTCATCTCGGTTTTAAAGGATTTCCCCCTTATCCTTAAGCTGTGACCCCTTGTCCTGGACTTCCCCAACATCGGGAGCAATCTTCCTGCATCTAGCCTGTCCAACCCCTTAAGAATTTTGTAAGTTTCTATAAGATCCCCTCTATAACATCCTGAATTATATAAGAGCACTGTGAACATTGGCTTCAACATTATCAGACATGGAGTATAAACAGATGGTTTTGGTTTGCATTTCAAGCTGGTATATGTCAATGGTAACCTTTTCCAGTTTGCTTTCTCAAAATCATCAATAACATAAATTTTAAAACTTTGTCAAACTAATTATTACCAAAACACATAATCTGGATAGTATTGCCTTGGCTGTCAGTCTCTCCTTAAAGTCAAACTAACTATGATATAGAATTTATTACGCAAACATTATTTGTAGGTTGCTCAAGAAGTTCTGTATATCTATGGAACTATTTGCTTTTGTCATTATTTGTAGGTTGCTCAAGAACTGTGTTAATTTAATATTTACACAAATTTGGTCCTTGTAAGTTTGAAAATGATTTGCCTAATATGTGTTTTAATAAATATATTGAAACAATAAATCACATGACATATTAAGCTCTAATATTTTTGTTATCGTTTATTGGTATATAATCTTCTTTAACAATCCTACTTAAAATAACGTGGCTTCTAGAACACATTTCAAGCTCCCAAGGCAGATAATTAACATTTGCATGAGATATTAACTTAATACGATTGTTTTATGATTGTTTGATATTGAAATCTTCCCAATTAATTTGACTAGCTGGACAAACTCTGCAGGTCAGGCAGCATCGATGGAGGGAAATGGACAGACAGCGTTTCAGGTCAGGACCCTTCTTCAGTCTGATCCGTTTCCCTAGACTGATGCTACCTGACCCATGATGTTCCTCCAGCACTTTGTTTTTTACTCTTGATTCCATCATCTGCACTCTCGGGGTTTTTTCACCAATTGCATGATTGCAAGATATTATTTTTCTCTCCATACTTCCCTTACTTCAAAAGGATATTCATTGCTCTAACACAATCAGAAGGTCAAAATTGTCACTTTATTCCTAAGCAGTTTTAGCTGATTTAAAAGAAAATGTAATTACTTTTTCTGATCCTCACATCTTTCATTGATAATTTGCTATGTACCATTCTTAACCTTTATTATATATTAATGCGAGTATAAATATCAGGAAGTCATGTTGCAGCATTATAGGACTTTGGATATCGTGTGCTCAAAATTTCCTGGATTAGAGGGTAATAAGGAGAGGATGGACAAACTTGTTTTCTCTGACGTCAGAGTCTGAGGGGAGACCTGATAGGAGTATATAACATTTTGAGAGGCATAGATGGGGTAGACGATCACAACCATTTTTCCTGGGTGGAAATGTTAAGGACTAGAGGTTTAAGGGAAGAAGGGCAAAATTTAAAGGCGATGTTGCGGGGAAGGTTTTTTTCCCCCACACAGCGAGTAGTGGGTGCCTGGAATGCACTGCCAAGGGTGGTGGTGGAGACAGACTTGATAGTGGTATTTAAGAGGCTTTTAGATAGGCATGTGGATATACTGGGAATGGAAGGATATCGATCTCTACAGGTAGGCAACATTTGTTTAACTTAGCATCATGTTCGGCAAAGACATTGTGCAGTACTCCATATTGTGAGTACTCCATATTGCAAGTTCCAAATTGTAGCTTTTTTGGCTGGGGTGAAACTGATACAATGATACAATTTGAGGTTCAAATGAAATTTGGTTTCTGCAGTCATACAAACAAGTAAATGAACCAAGACACAACACAATTTACACAAACATCCATCACAGCAAATCTCCTCCTCGCTGTGATGGAAGGCAAAGTCTTATCTCTCCCCTGCACTCCCCATTCTCCTCCCGATGTCCGAGTTAAAGCCCCCGGCAGGCGATGGTAAGTAAGTCCCACGGCCATTAAAGCCGCGCCGGGCGATGCAAGGCCCTGCTTCGGGTCTTGTTGTTGGAGCCCCCGGCATGCCCTAGCGAGTCCCGCGGCCATTTAAAGCCGCGCCGGGCGATGTAAGGCCCCACTCTAGGTCATCCTCAACCCCGCAACTCGGGCGGGAGAAGTCACCGTTGCGGAAGCCCCGAAAAGCAGTCACCCACCAGGGACCCGTGGGCTCCCGGTGTCACGGTCCACCAGACCTGCGGCTGGAGCCTCCGAATCTCCGGGGTTGGGCCGCAGCAGCGCACCACCACAGCTCTCCACGCTCCGAACTCGGCCAGCTCCGCGATGGTAAGTCCACAGGCTCCGCTACTGGAGCCCCAGGCTCCGCGACTGGAGCCCCAGCAACTAGATTCTTCTCAATTGGCTTCTCAGCATGGTTTGAATAACATCCATTTGACAAATGTCTAAACTTTGCTTGGATGAAGTACATAATACAATTTTGTTTAAACATTGCGTGCACACAAGATAAGAAAGAATAAATCACTTAAAATTTAGATAAAGCAGGCTAACTGGCAAGGGGTTATTGGGGTATGGTAATTACACGGACAGGCAACCTTCAACCCAATAAAAATGAATGTTAATCTATATTTTTGTGTCATTTCTGGGGTGACCACCAGTGTTTCCATAAAAGGACACCTGGTTTGACCTTTCAGTATTGCCTTTGTTGGGTAGATATTGGCACCTTGTACTTAGTCCTTCTATTGTAGTCATGGTCCTGTGTATATTGCAACCTCTTCCAAGGAACTAAAACGTTAAAAAAGGATTTAAGAAAAAAAGAACAAAATCTATTTATCATTTTCTGAGCAAAAAGTCCTATTTCAGAATTAAAGCCTGAAGTTTACCTGCAAGGATGTGACAGCTGAACAGGACAAATCTTCCATTTCAATGTCTTTAAAACTCTGTCCATAACGTGATGGGCACATCTGGTGACTGGGTGCCTTCCTGCCGTAAAATGAAGACTGGATACTGATGGTGGTTTTGTGGGGACAACGCAGCGAGATATATTCTCCATCACAGGCATGTTCCGTATAATTCTTCAAAACCCTGGACATATATCCTGTCAAAACAAGATCATCACATAAAACTCTAAAAAGGCAAGATTAATGGGTTCAGCCAAAAGACAACACAATGTTCCTTAGCAATTCCTTATTCAACTCCATGATCACCTCAACTATCACTTGCTATTTGATGAAGCCTTTGTGCACCATCACAGAAGAAGCATCCTGCACACTTGCCAACTCTTCATATTGACTTGGGTCATACACGCTCCTTGAACTTTTAGTTTAGAATATTGTTTTAAATTTCAGAAAGCAGATACCAATTCACTGGAGTGACTAATCAGAGATTGGATGACTATTTCAATTGGCGTATTTTATTTTATCCACAGCATGACTGCAAGCTAATGATTGTTTGCTTTTACAACTCTCTATTCTGCTCCCACTGTCCTTCACCCCCTGTATTGTTTGAATGAAACTTAATAGGAGTTTGCGGTACAGCAGTTTTTCAATGGGATATTTTTCCATCTTCTTATTTTAACATTGGCTTAGACTCAAACGCAGACATCCAAACTTACTCACTAATAGTTGCTGCCACAACATCCATTTTGCTCCACCGCTGGAGTTCCCCTGAAGTCCAACAGTGGAGCTCCATCTTCTGAGATTCCCCGGAATTTATACTGGGGAAACCAGATTTCAGATCTTGTGGAAAGAGAAACAGAATTAATGCTTTAGGTCGAAGATTTTTTTTATCATTGATTTTTTATTTTTAAATTTCAGATTTTCAGCAGTTCCAGTTTGATTGTCCAATCAAGTGTATCAGGATTCGATAGACCCTCAAGATTGATGTTAAAAGCAGGCCAGGCAGTGCAAGAAACAGTTAACATTTCAAGTCAATGAACTCTGTTGGAATGTTAACTCTGTTTTGCTCTCCACATATGCTGCATGTCATGCTGAGCATTTCCAGCATTAGTTTAGTTTAGTTTAGAGATACGGCGCAGAAACAGGCCCTTCCGGCCCATCAGGTCCACGCCAACCAGCGATCCCCGCACATTAACACTATCCTATGGACAATTTTTACATTTACCAATCCAATTAACCTACAAACCTGTACGTCTTTGGAGCATGGGAGGAAACCGCTCGGAGAAAACCCACGCAGATCACGGGGAGAACGTACAAACTCCATACAGACAGCACCCGTAGTAATACTCCAACGCTGTATTTGCTGTAAGGCAGCAACTCTACCGCTGCGCCATTGTGCAGCGTTCTCTACTCTTATTTCAGATTTCTGACAGGTTTTTTTATTTCCCTCCATATCTGGACCAGTTAAGTTACAGTATGGGATACCTCGGGAGGTAGGTCCATGATGAGAAAATTCACACCCACTGAGCTCTGACGTTACAGTGATAGACATATATACTCTTTGTTCATTTCTTTGGAATAATGATCCTAATTTATATTTTACTAACAGATATTTGAAGAAATTATTTAATAAAGAACAACACATCTTCTGTGATATATGTCAGGAAGGAACAAAATTCGACAAAGTGTATTTGAATTTTTTTGTTTAGGGTTTGTCATTAAGAATTTGTGCATTTTTACAATTCTGAAGGACTTGTAGACCTATTCCAGTGATTAAGAGATGTTCAACATTGGAATAAATAAGATTTCATAAATGTAAACCCTGATAATGGCAAATTGTCTTCTTTTAAAAATAATCCAACTTAACATTCCAATTTATGCTGTTTAGTGTTTAGTAAAAACAAATGTATTTGGTGATTTATGAAATGGAATTAATGATATAAGATGGCCTCCAGAATCAAATTGGTCTAAGATCACCATTTATTTTATTTTTGTACTCTCATGTGTGCAGTGGCCAAGGTCTCTTCCCTGGGAATGACCAAGGGATGTGGCATTTGTTTTGGTGACCACTGGCAAGTACAATTATAAATCAACTTGTATCAATGCTCTCCTTCTCTCGACTGCAACTGAAAATGCATGCATAAGCACTTTAGATAAGGATGGCATCTGCTTGGTATGATGCCTCCTATATTAATATCACTGCCCATGCTCACTAAACGTTCACCTATGAAGTAATGCAAGGTTGCCAGAGCAACTATAATCGTGCCACAGGATGAGTTACTGCCGTCAGAACAAAATGGGAAGACAATTTAAAAAAATAAAATTAGCATACAGTCAAACTAATTACTATTAAATGTTCTATTGTGTGTAACGACAATGGCGTTGGGAATCTTTTAACAGTTAAACACCCCAAGAGGAAGGAGGGTATCAAACTAAATATGACAAGTCACAAATCAAACAATCAAAAATGTGGTCAGAGGAAGGTTTTAAAGAGTGTGACAAAGGAGAAGGATCCAGGAATTCTTTAACTTAGGGCCCAAACAGCTGAGGAAACCAGCCACCAACAAACAAAAGGTCGGAACTGTAACGTGGAGATATTCAAAGAGAGAATGAAATTGCAGAAACATGCAGGGGTAAAACCATGCTGAGGTTTAAAAACAAGTGAGTGAAGTTAAGAAGGAAGCATCACTACACTGGGAACCAGCACTCATAAGAATGACAAATAATTGAGTAGAAGTTAAGGGTCTGTCCCACTTGGGTGTCATTTGCGCATCACGCAGATGGCGCGCGAAGATTTTGTACATCCCAAAATCCTGGGGCGCCACGCGCAACTCTGCCTAGGTCACCACGCTCCATGCGCGCGTAATGCACACCATGCGCGTATTACGTGCGCGTCACGCCACGTGCGTCATGACGTGTCAATGATGTCGCGTAAATGATGCGCAAATGACGCCCAAGTGGGACAGCCCTTTAGGATATGAGCAGTGCAGTTTTGGATTATCTTTATTATGAAGGATAGAAGATGGTCAGTCAGTCAGCAACATATTGGAATGATAAGATCTTGAAGTACCAAAGGCATTAAGGAGGGTTTCAACATCATTTGAGTAGAGTCAAGGGTTGACAACATCATGACAGTGGTAGGCGTTCCATTTATATCTCCTTGATGTCTGGATGAATGTCAACAATTAAGTGCAAATCTTGAGGATAATGTGGTGTCGAGGGGAATTAAGGAAATAGTTTTGTTTCATCCATGAAGTGTTGCGAGCTTGGAAATGTGCACCATGATGAGCCCTTGACGTGTGAAAACCTTGTTCTTTTCAACTGGACTGAACATGAGAGGTCAAATGGCTTCCATTCTGAGTCCTAAACTTGTGTGCTTTTATGATTTTACAGGTTAATTTAAGAATGAATGTGACAGCAAGGTTGAGAATCATTCAAGTCAAGTCAAGTCAAGTTTATTCGTCACATACACATACGAGATGTGCAGTGAAATGAAAAGTGGCAATGCTCACGGACTTTGTGCAAAAAGACAAACAACCAAACTACAACCAGAATGGAACAGAATCACATATTCTTTTACATATTAAATATTGTGGGCGGAAGGAAAAAGGGGGAAAAACAGCAATTTTTTAAAAAGCAGTAAAACCAGTAAAAGTTAGTCCCTGGTGAGATAAGAGTTTATAGTCCTAATGGCCTCTGGGAAGAAACTCCTTTTCAACCTCTCCGTTCTCACAGCATGGCAATGGAGGTTCATCCTCAGTCATTAAGCAGGAAGAGGAATTTGGGACTAACAAACAGAGTTTCACAGAATCATTCAATGTGGAAACAGGCTCTTTGACCCATCACTTGTGGCACTGACCAAAGACAATTGTAGGTGTAACTCAACAAAGCTTAAATGCTTTCATCAAATGATTAATCTTTTATTTCCATTATTCTAAAGAACATTTTAATTTCATCAGTTATTCATTTATTTGCTGATTGAAAGTAACCTTATTTTACTGTTATCTTAGTTATTAGATGTACATTCTCCTGATGAATTCAATTTCAAGAGCTCAGTTTGACAAATTAGTAATAGCCCTGTCCCACAGTACGAGTTCATTCCAAGAGCTCTCCCGAGTTTAAAAAAAATCAAACTCGTGGTAAGCACGGAGAATGAACGTAGCGGGTATGTCGGAGCTCGCGGACGTCTCTTAGCGCTAACCGCAGGTATTCGGGAAGAGTCACTAACGGCAGGTAAGCACGGGAAGACTCGTGAAGATTTTTCAACATGATGAAAAATGTCCACGAGAGCCCCGAGTAGCGACGAGTAGCCATTACCGTAAATCTCCGAGTTCGAATCAGGGCAATCTCGGGAGAACTCTTGGAATGAACTCGTACCGTGGGACAGGGGTTTAAAAGTCAGTTTAAGTTGCTTTATTTTAAAATTATACAGTGTATCAAGTGTGCACAGCTGAATCTAACCATACAAACTAACTAGAAATCCTGCCAGTAAAAAATAAACTGTCTGAATGGCTTCAGGGAGCAACTGAGAAATTGTGCCAGCATCATTAGGAATATAACTAATGTGCAATTTTGCAGCGTGGACAGACAACAGGTAGTTTAAGTCAACATGTGAATAGCCAAGTTTACTTTTAAATCCTATGCACATGATACAAGCTTTCCAGTAATAAGTATAATATGAACCAAGACCTATAGATTACAGAAAAATCAATAATCTACTTTTTGTTTTTACATTCATTCTTGGGATCAGGGGTTCATTAACGCGCCAGCATTTAAGACCAAAACCCAACCACCCTTGAGAAGGTAGTGGTGAGCCACATCTTGACCCACTACAGTCCTTCCACTGTACGGACAACTCAGGCACTTGGAGATGCAATTCCAGAATTAAGAATTTTCAGCAACGATGAAGGAATAACAGGGCGGTTTCAAGTACACGGTGCAACTCTGAGGAAACATTTAGTTGGTGGTGCACTCAAGTGCCTGCTACCTTCACCCTTGTCCTTCATGGGGATGGGGGGGCGAGAGAAGAAAGAGAGAGAGAAGAGAGAGGGGGAGAGGGAGAGAGAAGATAGAGGGGGAGAGGGAGAGGGAGAGGGAGAGGGAGAGGGAGAGGGAGAGGGAGAGGGAGAGGGAGAGAAAAAGAAAAAGAAAAAATAAACTTTTCCAACAACTGCATGACGTGTTCTAAATTCCTGGCATTTTGCTGTTTTAATTCCACAGTCTGTATGCGTTCATGGTATGAACATGATTACATTCAAATGGAAAACTGCAATGCAGGCAACATTTTTGTGAAATGCAAGATTTCTGAGTTCATTGACACTGAAAAAGACAAACCTTGACATGAAAAATCCATCAACAACAAAATCTAGATGCTGTTGAAAGATCTCGAGACAAGATCAGCTCAGATCTTTTAGCAGATAAGCCTCTAACTTAACTACTGCTGAACCTTGGTGGAGGCAGAACCATTTGTACTGCAGAGTTCCAGACCCAGGACGTCTGTCTTCGCTGGTGGACTCCCCACCAATTCCACTGCCACAGCCTTTACAACTGCAGGTTTCATAGCTCTCAGACAAGCAAGTCTTTTAAAAAGGGGATTAAGTCATTTAAAAAGGGGTTTGAGCAACTAGATCTCCTCAACTTGGTCAAATAGGACCACTTCAAAATTTAATCGCTCCTCTACTCACTCGGACCTGCGCGAGATAACCACTGATGAGGTAGGTGTTTGCGCAGTAATCAACCAGAACCAGAAGTCTGCCCACTGAACATCCTTGCACTTGCATACTACTCTCTTTAAAATTAAAGGGAGAATTCTGCTGCTGGAAGAAATGAACACTTTTTAATTGACTTAAATACATACAACATGTTTATGGTTTTCTTCTTTTTAAATAGGTCCCTAATAATAAACATTTACTAACTAAGCTAATGAGAGGAATGCAGCCTGTGGATAGGGCCTTTGTAAGTGTCCAGAGTCTTTCCATGAGAGGTCATAAGTTCATAAGTAATAGGAACAGAATTAGGCCATTCAGCCCAACAAGTCAACTCCGCCATTCAATCATGGCTGATGTATCTCTCCCTCCTTACCCCATTCTCCTGCCTTCTCCCCATAAGCCCCGTCATCCATACTAATTTATTTATCTCTGCACAGCATCCTCCCAAGGGACTGTGAGCTCCACAAAATACACCATGCGCTGAGAGTTCGACCAGAGCACAAGATCAGGCCTCAAGTTGGTGATGGCTATCTCTGATGGAACTGTAAGCCGTTGGTCCACATCCACCAGCATCTGCCAATCCCGGCTGCCTCCAGCTGTCCAAACCTGGTTTTTGGTGGAATTTTCCATTGCCTTTGTTCCCCCCCCCCCCCGAACAAAGGCAATTGGCTTAACTGGGTTGGTTGTGCTGGGCGGCAGGGCATTGTTGGTTGTTCTCCTGCGTTCCAGAGTCGCTGCCAGGCATTTGAGCACTTGACTCTCCCATCTCATCCACTGGCCCTGTTTAGCTTGCGACACAGCCTTGGCACACCTACTCGACTCCTCCTGTCGGCGGACTTGATCGCGACCAACTTCCGGCGCTCCAGTGATGATGCCTTGTTCCAGCAAGGTCGCTTTCCACTTTCCGCCAAGCCCCAAGCTACTTCTTCCGTGTTGGATTTGCCTTACCATGTCGTCTTGGTGGAGAGCAGATTTTGCCTGCTGTGTCGCATTCTTAGCTGTCCACTTCTTTCCTGTGCCATGGTTGGAGCAGCAGCTTGGATGATAGTGTCCCTTGATTCTGCCAAGGTCATCTCTAGTCTGATTTCAGTGCACTTGAACTCCTCTGTGAGACTAGAGAGAGGCAGCTGGAGTACCCCCTGATCGTACAGGCCTACGCTGCTCAGGCACCGAGGAACACCTAACCACTTTCTCACGAAAGAGCTGATTGTTCTTTCTATCTTCTCGACTCTTGTGAGGGTGATGTCATACATGGTTAGTGGCCACATAAGGCGAGGTAGTAACCCAAACTGCAGGCACCAGATTTTCAGCTTTCCAGGCAGCATGGATCGGTCGATGTTCGCCAGACCTTTGATGACTTCTTGCCTAAACTCGTTAGCCTGATCAGTGTCCTTCAGTTTAGAGTTATACCATCTTCCGAGACTTTTGATTGGCTTCTCTGACAGTTGGGATAGGTTCTTGATCAATGAAAAACCTTTGATCTGTCAGTTTGCCTTTGATTATAGAAATGCTTCTTGATTTGGATGGCTTGAATTTCATTCTGACCCCAGTGATGTTCTCTTGAAGCTTCCCTAAAAGGCGCCTGGTGCAAGATGCTGTTCTTATTGATTGTCATGTCATCCATGTAGGCCCTGGTCGGTGGTAGACGGACTCCAGACTTCAGCCGCTCGCCACCCACTACCCACTTGGAGGCCCTTATGATGACTTCCATAGCCTTTGTAAAAATCAATGGGGAGATGGTACACCCGCCATAATGCCAATCTCCATGCAGTGACATGTGGTCGTGAAGTCAAGCGTGGTGAAACAGAGCTGCAGATCTTGAAAATAAGCCTTGACAAGGCTTGCGATAGTCTCTGGTATCCTGAAGAAGTCAAAGGATGCCCAGAGGAAACTGTGAGGGACAGGACCGAACGCGTTGGCAAGGTCAAGGAAAATAACATGCAGGTCTCTCTTCTCTTTTCTAGCAGTCTGGATTTGGTGCCAAATCATGCGGGTATGTTCAAGACATCCAGAGAACCATGGGATGTCTGCTTTTTGGACAGTTGTATCCACAAGGTTGTTTCTCTCTAAATAGCTGGTCATCCTCTGAGCTATGATGCTGAAGAAGATCTTACCCTCTACATTGAGGAGACTGATAGGGTGGAATTGGCTGATATCTGTGGATTCCTTCTCTTTCGGAATCAGGATTCTTCCTGCCCTGCGCCATGCCTCTCCCAAGCCACTCTCATTAGCCTCCACAGGATGCGAAGAACATCAGGAGCACCCTTGTAGGATCGATATGGAACCCCATTTGGCCCTGGGGCTGAAGATACTCTTGCCCGCTTTACTGTCTGGTCCACCTCCCTCCACTTTGGAGGACTAATGTCCATCTTGTGCTCTGGTTGTTCAATTGGTGGAATGTCTGATGGAATAGCTGTCTTCTGGTGTCTCTTGTCATCCGCATGCATTCTTTCCAGATGCTCGTCCAGCTCCTGCCTTGATGTATTCAGGTTTCCTCCTTTTTCCTTGATGAAAAGTGATTTTATGAACTTATAGGGGTCCTTGAAGAAGCGTGATCTCGTTCGTTCTTTCCTTTTTCATGAATTCCACAGGTACTCCGCTCGTCCCAGGGTTGCTAAACGGTTTTTGATGTTTCCCTGGAGAATGTTGATGCCCTCCTTCTCACTATCAGATGCCTTCCTCCACTGCTTCTTGAGCTGCCTTCTCTCCCGGATTAGGCATTCCATCTCCTTTTGCCGTCTGGACTTGCTTTCCAAAGGTGGTGCCTTTTCCTTTTTCTTCCTTATTCCATATCGTTCAGCTCCATAGCCATAGATGATGTCCCCCATCTTATCAAGCTTTCTTTCAACTGTACCCCTTATACCCTGTAAGATACTGGTCAGGTCTACATTTATGGTCTCCCATTCTTTCTTCTCCGAGGCTCCAGGCCATTTCACGCAAGGTTTTCTTCCGCTGATCTTTTTCTCCATTGCTGGTTTTCTTGGCTGGATGGGCTCCATATCTTCCTCTGCCTGCGTAACTGTGCTTGAATTTCCTTCATCAGGGGGGCTGATGCCCTGCGAACTTTGATGAGACTCCAGTCGCTGGACTTCATTCGACTGACTTGATTGACTTCTCAATGCGAGGTACTTATCTACTGCGACGCGACCTTCATGGAACCATGCACTTGTACTCCTAGATCCCTCTGCTCTACAACACAACCCAGAGGCCTACCATTTATTGTGTCGGTCCTGTCCTTATTCAACGTCCCAAAATGCAACACCTCACATTTCTCTGTATTAAATTCCATCAACCATTCCTCCGCCCACCTGGCCAATCGATCCAGATCCTGCTGCAATCGTTCATCTTCACTGTCTGCAAAACCACTAACTTTATCATCAGCAAACTTGCTAATCTTGCCCTGTATGTTCTCATCCAAATCATTAATGTAGATGACAAACAGTAACAGGCACACCACTTGTCACTGGCATCCAGTCTGAGAAGCAACCTTCCACCTCGGCTTCCTTCTATGGAGCCAATTTGCTATACATTCAGCTATCTCTCCTTGGATCCCTTCCAGAGCAGCCTACCATGCGGCACCCTGTCGAACGCCTTACTAAAGTCCATATACACAACAGCTACAGTTCTGCCTTCATCAACCTTTTTGCTCACTTCAAAAAAATCAATCAAATTTGTGAGACACGACCTCCCACATACAAAACCATGCTGACTGTCCCTAATCAGCCCTTGCCCATCCAAATGCCTGTATATCCTATCCCTCAGAATACTCTCCAGCAACTTACCAACTACAGATGTTAAGCTCACCGGCCTATAGTTCCCAGCATTTTCCCTGCTGCCCTTCTTCAAAAGAGGCACAAGATTTGCCACCCTCCAATCCTCTGGCACCTCTCCTATATTTAACGATGACTCATAAATTTCAACCAGGGCTCCCGCAAATTCCTCTCTAGTTTCCCGCATTGTCCTTGCATATATCTGATTAGGTCCAGGAGATTTATCTACCTTCAAACACGACAGTACCTTCAGTACTTTCGCGATGGTAACCCCGACTGCTCTCATGACACTTCCAGTGACTGCTCCAATATCCTCCGTCCTACTGTGTTTCTCCTCAGTAAATACAGAGGAGAAATACTCATTGAGGACCTTGCCCATCTACTGTGGCTCCACACAGAGGTGACCGCTTTGATTCCTGAGAGGTCCCACTCTCTCTCTAGTTACTCTTTTCCCCCTAATCTATCTATCTATATTACTAAAAGTCTGTTCTTGACCGGTTTTGGCGATCTGTGCTGCGATTTCTGAGAGAACGCCGCCACCTACGGCCGTCATTTTTGGCCACCTCGCTCAGAGCCCCCCTCCGCCGCATGTGTGCCGAGGATTTTTCCAGTCGATGATAAATGAAAGATATATTAATGATTTTACAAATTTCCCCATTCTCTCTGCTGCCCCCGCTGCCGGCAGGGGGATGGACTATAAAACCAGGAAGTGGTGTGCCTCAATTAGTCTGCAAGCTGGAGGAAGGCAGAGGGTCACGTTTCTCTGAGCTGTGAATAACACTGAACACATGTCCACACAACTGTGAGTAAGTACCCTTAATGTGGTTTGAAAATGTAAAATATGGTTAAAGTAAAAAAGCACTGCCTGCAAATGGTTGTTTGGGGGGTTTGGGTTGAAATAAAAAGGCACTCTCTCTCTCCCCCTCACCTCTCCCCCCCCCCCCTCTCTCTTTCTCCCCTCTTTTTCTCCCACTCCTTCCCTCCATCCCCTCCCCCACCGTCCCTCCCCTAAACCCCCCTTCCCTCCACCCTCCCCACCTCTCCCCCTCCCCTCTCTCCCCCCCCTCTCTCACCCTCTCTCTCTCCTCCCCTCCACCCCCACCTTTCCCCTCTCACCCACCCTCCCTCTTCTCCTCCTCGCCACCCCCCTCTCCCTCTTGCCCCTCTCTCTGCCCTCACTCTCTACCCCCCCCCCCCCGCCCCCCTCTCTAGATGTGACTGCAAGTTGGGGGCTATGCGTCAGTAGATAGGGTGGTTATGGGGTAAAAGGAGCAAATTGATAACATTAATATAATATCAAGGGGGGTAATTAGCGTGAGTGCGGGGGGGGGGGGGAGAGATAGTTAGTGTGTGTGACGCTGCATGCCGCCTCCCCCCTCCCCACAACAGCACGTTGGGGGATCAGACCCAATGGGTCTGCACTTGGTCTAGTGTATTTATAAAATCTGGATTGGATTGGATTCCTTTATTGTCATTCAGACCTTTCGGTCTGAACGAAATCTTTTGGGACTGTCCTTAATGCTACCCGCCAGAGCTATCTCCTGGCCTCTATTTTACCACCAGGGGTGTCGCACAATGGCAGTTCCGTCGGCAGTCTATTAGTTTTTTCATCTTTTTTAAAAAAAAATTAATGTTTGTTAAATGTTTGTTTTAATGTTCTCCAGTTTGTCTTATGTGTGGAGAGGGGGAGGGGATCGGGGGAAACATTTCTTCAGGTTCTTACCTTGCCAGAGATGCGATTGATTTTCGCATCGCATTCTCCGGGCACTCTGCGGCCTTCCATCGATGGAGCTTGAGGCCTCCTCGGACTGTCGTGAGCCCCACCGAGGGACGCGGACTTAACATCGGAGCTGATCCCTTGCCTGGGATCGCTCCAACCACGGCCTGCGGACATACCATCAAGAGTTTGCAGACTCAGGAGAGGCCGAGTCGGGAGCTCCAACGTCGCGGAAGGTTCGACCAGCCCCGATGCGAGGATCGATCGTCCAGTGTGGGGGCGCTGACATCCCCCCGATGCAGGAGCTGATCGCCTCGACGCGGACGGCCAAAACGCCGCTGGACGGGAGTCAAGAACGTCCTGTCAACGGAGGGCTCGAGGCCCCCGGCTGTGGGAGAGCAATGGGAAGAGACTTGAACTATTTCCCCTCCATCACAGTGAGGAATGTGTAGGAGTCACTGTGATGGATGTTCATGTTAAAATGTGTTTTGGGTGATCTGTTGCTTTTTATTTGTATGACTGACCAGGGCTCTCACTTAACTCTTTTACCCTGTTGCCAGCCGGGCAACCTTGGCAGCATTTTAGGTTGCCAAATGACAGTTTAGGTGGTCATTTAAGACGGTTTGCATGACGCGTGCGATAACGTGCTCGGACGAAGTGCACCGTTACCAGTCGGAATTATGCTCAATGAAGCATTCACATATTATTTCTGCTTCAAATAAAGTCACAAACTAAACATATTCACCAATCAAGACATGATATATACCACAATGATATGCAGCAAAATTATGACAGTATCTCAACTCTTTTTACACATTGCAATTAATGCAATTTCTATTAGTTCTTTCCACTTCCAAACAAAAATGTGTTGAATTATTCAGCGTATGATCAACCTGTGTCAATAAATCCTGGAACATGGTAACATATATGCTTAACCATGCACACTACAGATTGATGCAAGCATGTTTTTTGTGAAGGACCGAAAATTACCATGACATGGCCATAGCATGGATCGTTATTGCTATTGGTTCAGAAACACTTTCGCTTCCCACATAATTTATCCATAACAAAATATACAGGTTGCAAGGACATTTCTAAAGGCATTTTATGATAATAGCTGTTAAAACCGACTATACCCATCTGACAGGTTACACATTACACTCACTGACAAGAGATGGCCAAAGGACATAACTGCAGCAAATGTTCTTTTGGTAATGTTTAAAGGTGTCAAAACGCCACATTACTGGACATTCAGATTAGATGTATGTGTTGTGAACAGCAATGAAGATACCCAGTTTGTACGCACCAGATTTAAAAAAAATTATTGATAAACGCTGTTTCCATCATTCCCACTTCCGAATTAACGTTAAAATTTCAATTGAAATATCTCCTGACCAAATTTGTGATGTATATGACCGACTGTAGAAGTAAAACATGGATAAATCCAACGTATAGTTGTGAATGTTGCTCATTAAATAACTACTGTACTGATACTCCATATTAAGAGTATTGATTTGCCGTTAAAATGAATTCTGTAATAACGTTTCAACGGTAGCAGTGACAATCGAACATTGCGGTTTTAATGTTTCACGTGTTCACAATTTAATTAATCCATCTTTATGGACTAAAACAAATAATAACATTGGTAATTAAAACACATTTGATTGCATTCCGTTATCAAACATAGTCAATGTTCGCTCTGAAGACGTTTCCAGCACAATAGGGTCAGGGAGGGGGCGGGGTGTGAATCAGTGCGAGGTGGATAGATGGCCGGGGGGGGAGGGGGGGAGAAGGCAACGGTGCGGAATGGATGGATTGAGGCAGGTGAATTAGTACGTGTTGGTTGGAGTATGTAAAATTGTGAGGGGAGAGCACGGGGGATGTCAGTGGTATTGAATGGGGGGGATCAGTATGGGATGGATGGGGAGGATCAGTACAGGATGAATGGGGGTAGACAAAAATGGTGGAGAAACTCAGCAGGTGAGGCAGCATCTACGGAGCAAAGGAAATAGGCAACGTCGAGACCCTTCTTCAGACTGTTCCTCCCATTCTTCTTGAATGGGGGGGATCAGTACAGGATGGATGGGTGGGGGGGGGGATCAGCGCAGGATGAATGGGGGGGGATCAGTACAATGAATGGGGGGGGGTCAGTACAGTGTGGATCGGAGGGTCTGTGCAGGATGAATGGGAGTCACTACAGGATGAATGAGGGGATCAGTACAGGATGAATGAGGGGATCAGTACAGGATGAATGTGTGGATCAGTAAAAGATGAATGGGGAAATTACTACAGGATGGATGGTGGGTTTGGTGCAGGGTAAATGGAGGGTGGGTCAATACGGGATGGATGGGGGGTTCAGTGCAGGATGAATGGGAGGGATGGCAGGAGAATCAATGCGAGGTGGATAGGGTGATCAGCACAGGATGAATAGATGGGGAGTGGTAGATGGGGAGGGGAGCACAGGGGATGTCAGTGAGGACTGAATAGAGGCGGGAATGGGGATCAGTGCGGGATGGAGAGGAGGTGTGTCAGGATCAGGGGGGGTGGAGGTTGGGGCGCATGAGAGATAGAGAGGGAGGGGGAAGGGGCAGAGGAGGTGGGGAGGAAGGAAGGTCAGCGCTCCTTGGACAACATCGTCTCGCTGCCTTGGCCGTCCCTGTCCAAGTGCCGCCGCCAAATGGCTTACATGCAGAGTTATTTTCCACACTAGTTGATTCATTGACTGCTTGCCAAGACACTAACAATTAAATGAATTTCTTTCCCCTATGAGTAACACGAGTTTCATTTGTCAACGAGCGACAGCTCAAGTGATAATTTGAAACATCCTCGCAGAATCATATCAGGATATCTCATGGGATATTTGAATGCCTGATGCTGAAATCAGGTTAACATATGGTAATTGTAGCTACATATTGAAATAGAGAGCGTCTTAGTTCTTTGTCTTTCTGAAACTAAATTTAACAGAAAAGAACAGTGCTCTGGCCAGATACTGTTCCACAATGTCAAACAATTCTCCAAGAAAACAAAGTTCCGCATGAAATTAGATCTTCCATTATTCTGGGAGACGTCAGGACAAACACGTTGTCTTCTTGAATTGTTTTATGAGGATCGTATATTCCAAATGCGACTTTTCTGACCCTATTAATCACATGCAAATTGCATTTGATAAACAATGCACAATTGAGGTCAAGTGAACTGAATCTCATTTGCAAAATACAATGAGCAGTCATTGCTTTTCTTTCTCCCATTTAATGTTTGAAACCAAAGGTAAAACTCTCCCTCAAGGTTTATAAGAAGTTCAATTAGAGATAGGTATTATACTTTGAACAGACAGAAACTGCTTGGTAGCTTTTGAGTGGGCATTCACTTGAATTAAATTTAAATCAAACAGCCCGAGATCAATTCCAAACATTGGAAACTGCTTAAACTTGATGCCCGTTGGAGTACAGCATCCACAATTTTTTATGTTAGTTTTTTTTTTTTAATTAAGCGATTCTTAGTACCATGTTGGTATTAAAAATTCACTGTTTTAGGGTATCACCAGGCATGTGGCGAGTTCCACTCTATTCCCAATGAAATGAAAACTCAATCCTCAAGGCAAATTCATAATTGAATTGTAAGTGTGGTACAAATACATCCTTGCATTAGTTAATGATTCATTTAATTAGACTGACAATCGCTTCCTCTGTGGCAGTCCCTTGGAGTTGAACCTTGCACTGTGGTTGTGTGGGTTCTGAGGTGATTGACGAGGTCAATATCGGAACTGCATGGGTGGGAAGGTGCTGACATGCAAGTGGTTTGTGAAGTGCTGCACTTTTTCCACTACTTATGCCGGTATTCTGTGTGTTCCCGTGCATGCTCCCGATTCCATTCAAATAGTCCGTCCTTACATTGAGCTATCATGAGCCAGAAATTACAAGGAATCTACAGCGATACATAGATACATAGACAATAGGTGCAGGAGCAGGACATTCAGCCCTTCGAGCCAGCACTGCCATTCTATATGATCATGGCTGATCATCCATAGTCAGTACCTCGTTCCTGTCTTCTCCCCATATCCCTTGATTCCGCTAGCCCTAAGAGCTCTATCTAACTTTCTTTTGAATGCATCCAGTGAATCGGCCTCCACTGCCTTCTGAGGCAGAGAATTCCACAAATTCAAAGGTAGACAAAAAATGCTGGAGAAACTCAGCAGGTGAGGCAGCATCTATGGAGCGACGGAATAGGAGACGTTTCAGGTCGAGAACCCTTCTTCATACAGATGTGGAGGTGGGGGGGGCTGCAAGAAGAAAGGAAGAGGCAGAGACAGTAGGCTGTGGGAGAGCTGGGATGGGAAGGAGGGAGAAAGCAAGGACTACCTGAAATTGGAGGTCAATGTTCATACCGCTGGGGTGTAAACTACCCAAGCGAAATATGAGGTGCTGCTCCTCCAATTTGTGGTGGGACTCACTCTGGCCATGGAGGAGGCCCAGGACAGAAAGGTCAGATTCGGAAAGGGAGGGGGAGTTGAAGTGCTGAGCCACCGGGAGATCAGGTTGGTTAATGCGAACTGAGCGGAAGTGTTGGGCGAAGCAATCGCCAAGCCTGCGCTTAGTTTCACCGATGTAGAGCAGTTGACAACTAGAACAGTGGATGCAACAGATGAGGTTGGAGGAGGTGCAGGTGAACCTCCCGAAATGTCACTTATTCCTTCGCTCCATAGATGCTGCCTCACCCGCTGAGTTTCTCCAGCATTTTTGTCTACCTTCGATTTTTACAGCAACTGCAGTTCTTTCTTAAACATTCCACAAATTCACAACTCTCTGGGTGAAAAAGTTTTCCCCCCCATCTCAGTTCTAAATGGCCTACCACTTATTCTTAAACTGTGACCCCTGGTCTGGACTCCCCCAACATCGAGAACATGTTTACTGCACCGAGCGGGTCCAATCCCTTAATAATTTTAGATGTTTCTATAAGATCTCCTCTCATCCTTCTAAATTCCACTGAATACGAGCCCAGTCGATCCATTCTTTCATCATATGACAGTCCCGCCATCCCGGGAATTAACCTCGTGAATCTACGCTGCACTCCCTCAATAGCAAGAATGTCCTTCCTCAAATTAGGAGACCAAAATTGCACATAATACTCCAGGTGTGGTCCCACCAGGACCCTGTACAACTGAAGAAGGACCTCTTTGCTCCTTTACTCAAATCCTCTCGTTATGAAGGCCAACATGCCATTAGCTTTCTTCACTGCCTGCTGTACCTGTATGCTTACTTTCAGTGACTGATCTACAAGGACACATAGGTCTTGTTGCACTTCCCCTTTTCCTAATCTGACACCATTCAGAAATCATAACTACCAATCTCTGACTGAGCCCCAAGCTCATTCACTTTATTTATTATACTTCGTGCATTCATATATAACACTTTTAATTCGGTATTCACCTCCCCTCTCACACCGGTCCCCATTTCACCTCACCTTACTCTCTTATCCCTTCTTGAACTTTCTGTCCCATCAATTCGGGTCCTATTAATTAATTAAGTCCCATTAATTAATGTTACAATTCTTCAAGGAGACCAAGCATATCTTGGAACTATTTTCCCCTGTCAACCTGGCAACATCTTTCCAGGACAGAACTAACAATGTCTATTTCAAGGTAGACACAAAATGCTGGAGTAACTCAGCGGGGCAGGCAGCATCTCGAGAGAGAAGGAATGGGCAACGTTTTAGGTCGAGACCCTTCTTCAGACTGATGTCAGGGGAGGGGGCGGGACAAAGATAGAATGTAGGCAGAGACAGTAAGACTCGTGGGAGAACTGGGAAGGGAAAGGGGATGGAGAGAGAAAGCAAGGGCTATCTGAAGTTGGAGGTCAATTTCACACCGCTGGTGTAAACTACCCAAGCGAAATACGAGGTGCTGTTCTTTCGAATTTGCGCTGGGCCTCACTCTGACAATGGAGGAGGCCCAGGACAGAAAAGTCAGATTGGGAATGGGAGGGGCAGTTGAAGTATTGAGCCACCAGGAGATCAGGTAGGTTCAGACGGACTGAGCGGAGGTCTTCAGTGAAACGATCGCCGAGCCTGCACTTGGTCTCGCCGATGTAGAGAAGTTGACACCTGGAACAGCGGATTCAGTAGATGAGGTTGGAGGAGGTGCAAGTGAACCTCTGCCACACCTGGAAAGACTGTTTGGGTCCTTGGATGGAGTCGAGGGGGGAGATAAAGGGACAGGTGTTGCATCTCCTGCGGTTGCAGTGAAAAGTACCGGGGAGGGAGTGGTTCGGGTGGGAAGGGACAAGTTGACCAGGGAGTTTCGGAGGGAACGGTTTCTGCGGAAAGCAGAAAGGGGTGGAGATGGGAATATGTGGCCAGTAGTGGGATCCCGTTGGAGGTGGCAAAAATGTTGGTGGATTATATGCTGTATGCGACGGCTAATGGGGTGGAAGGTGAGGACAAGGGGGACTGGCCTAGTTATGAATGGGGGGAGGGGGAGTAAGAACGGAGCTGCGGGATGTCGAGGAGACCTTTGTGAGAACCTCATCTATAATGGAAGAGGGGAACCCCCGTTTCCTGAAGAATGAGGACTATTTTGAGCCCCAGTGAAAGGCATACAAACAATGTGGCCTGCTCAACTGGGTGTAACTGAGGCCATTAGCTGAGGATATTAGAAGTGGAGGTTGTTCACTTAATCATGCAGTGGATTGTGCTGAGGTGGTGTTGGTGGTATTTTTGCACTATCTTGCTGCCTGCTGAGGTGGTTTGGTTAACAGTAGCAAATACAAGGGATGGGAATCACTGTCCCCTGGTGGCCAGGCTCTCCATTATAACAGTGGGAAATCTCCAGGTTAGGATTCTAGCATTGAACTCCATAACTTGTAACATTGGAGCACAGCAAGGATAACAGCAGGGTCCCTCAGGATATACAAGAGTTCAGTGCTACCACATGCTTATAGGAGAGACACAACCTCCTGATGGTTATGAAGGGAACAGCTGATGACAACTGGGCAAATAGCTTATTAACTGAATCTAGATTTTGTGCACAAGCACAGTGTGGTGCTGGTACAATAAAAATCTTGTATGGAGCAGCATCACAGGGACATAGACTCAGGCAACACACAAAAACACAAGTTCCTCAAGTAAGTGAAAAGACTGCAAAATACAATTAGAAACAAGTCCACAGTCGTGCAATATGTGGTCCGCAGTGTTCCCTTGCTGAGGTCGGATTAATGTTGCGCAGGCTGCTTCAAGAACCTGATAGTTGTAGAAGGTAGTTCTTCCTGAACCTGGTAGTAGGGGACTTCAGGCTTCAGTACCTCCTGTCAGGTAGCAGCAGGAAGGCAGCATCGCTTGGACAATGGGGAGTCTTGAAATAACATGTTACCTTCTTGAGGCAGAGACTCGTGTAGATGCTTTTCATGCTGTGGAGAGCTATGCCCGTGATGGGCCAGGATGAGTCCAGCACTCCCTGCAGCCTCTTGCATTCCTGTGCATTGGAATTACCATACAAGGCCATGATACAGCCAGTCAGGATACCATCTACAGCACATACGTAGAGATTTGTTAGAATATTCAGGAACACTTGGATAGACTTGGTTTATACTCTCTAGAATTTAGGAGATTGAGAGGGGATCTTATAGAAACTTACAAAATTCTTAAGGGGTTGGACAGGCTAGATGCAGGAAGATTGCTCCCGATGTTGGGGAAGTCCAGGACAAGGGGTCACAGCTTAAGGATAAGGGGGAAATCCTTTAAAACCGAGATGAGAAGAACTTTTTTCACACAGAGAGTGGTGAATCTCTGGAACTCCCTGCCACAGAGGGTAGTCGAGGCCAGTTCATTGGCTATATTTAAGAGGGAGTTAGATGTGGCCCTTGTGGCTAAGGGGATCAGAAGGTATGGAGAGAAGGCAGGTACGGGATACTGAGTTGGATGATCAGCCATGATCATATTGAATGGCGGTGCAGGCTCGAAGGGCCGAATGGCCTACTCCTGCACCTAATTTCTATGTTTCTATGTTTCTATCCCAAATCCCTCTAAACTTCTAAGAAAGTAGAGATTCAGGCAAGCCTTCATCATTACGCCTGTGTGCTGGGCTCAGATCAGGTCATCCAAGATGTTAACATACAGAAATCTGAAAGTGCTAACTTTCTTCCACAAATGAAAACTGGCATGTGTTCTCCTGACTTGCCTTTTTTGAAGTAAAGAATCAGTTCTTTGACTTGTTTACATTGTTTACGAGCAATCATATAGATTAAAGACTGTGACTAGTGGTGTGCCTCAGGGTTTGGTGCTGGCCCCATTACTATTTGTCATCTACAGTGCCCTCCATAATGTTTGGGACAAAGACCCATCATTTATTTATTTGCCTCTGTACTCCACAATTTGAGATTTGTAATAGAAAAAAAATCATGTGGTTATAGTGCACATTTTCAGATTTTAATAAAGGCCATTTTTATACATTTTGGTATCATTATGTAGAAATTACAGCAGTGTTTATGCATAATTGGGTTCAGATCAGGTGATTGACTTGGCCATTCAAGAATTGACAATTTTTTAGCTTTGAAAAACTCCTTTGTTGTTTTAGCAGTATGTTTGGGATCATTGTCTTGCTGTAGAATGAACCGCCGGCCAATGAGTTTTGAGGCATTTGTTTGAACTTGAGCAGATAGGATGTGTCTATATACTTCAGAATTCATTATGCTACTACCATCAGCAGTTGTATCATCAATGAAGATAAGTGAGCCAGTACCTTCAGCAGCTATACATGCCCAGGCCATAACACCCCCACCACGTGTTTCACAGATGAGGTGGTATGCTTTGGATCTTGGGAAGTTCCTTCTCTCCATACTTTGCTCTTGCCATCACTCTGATATATGTTAATCTTTGTCTCATCTGTCCACAAGACCTTTTTACAGAACTGTGGTTGCTCTTTTAAGTACTTCTTGGCAAACTGTAACCTGGCCATCATATTTTTCCGGCTAACCAGTGGTTTGCATCTTGCAGTGTAGCCTCTGTATTTCTGTTTATGAAGTCTTCTGCAGACAGTGGTCATTGACAAATCCGCACCTGACTCCTGAAGAGTGTTTATGATCTGTCGGACAGGTGTTTGGGAGATTTTTCTTTATTATAGAGAGAATTCTTCTGTCATCAGCTGTGGAGGTCTTCCTTGGCCTGCCAGTCCCTTTGCGATTATTAAGCTCACCAGTGCTCTCTTTCTTCTTAATGATGTTCCAAACAGTTGATTTTGGTAAGGTTTGGCTGATGTCTCTAACAGTTTTATTCGTGTTTCTCAGTCTCATTATGGCTCCGTTGACTTTCATTGACACAACTTTGGTCCTCATGGTGATAAACAGCAATAAAAGTTTCCAAAGGTGATGGAAATACTGGAGGAAAGACTAGTTGTTGTGAGCTCTCTTATACCTGCAAGAAGGAGGCAATTAAACATAACTGAGCAATTACAAATACCTGTGAAACAATGTGTTCCAAACATTATGGTGCCCTGAAATGGGGGGACCAGTTTAACACTGCTGTAATTTCTACATGTTGAAACCAAAATGTATAAAAATACCCTTTAATAAAATCTGACAATGTGCACTTTAACGACATGTGATTTTTTTCTATTACAAATCTCAAATTGTGGAGTACAGAGGCGAATAAATAAATGATGCGTCTTTGTCCCTAACATTATGGAGGGCACTGTATATCCACGATTTGGATAAGAACATAGAAGGCATGATTAGTAAGTTTGTAGATGAAATTAAAGTGGGTAAAATTGTAGGTAGCAAGGATGGTTGTCCAAAATTACAGCAGGATCTTTACTGGCTAGGCAGTTGGGCTGAGGAACGGCTGATAGAGGTTAATAAAGAGAACTGCAAGGTCTACATTTTGGGATGTCTAACCGGGGCAGACCTACACAATGAGTGGCAGGGCTCTGGAGAGTGTTGTGGAGCAGATGCATCTAGTATTGCAGGTACAGTTCCTTGAAAGTAACATCACAGGTAGATAGGGTGGTCAAGAAGGCTTTCAACACATTGGCCTTAATCAGTCAAACTATTGAGCATAGAAGTTGGGAGGTTATGTTACAGTTCTACAAGACATTGGTGAGGCCACATTTGGAGTACTGTGTTAAATTTTGGAGAGATGCTGTTAAGCTGGAAATAGTGCAGAGAAGATTTATGAGGATGTTGCCAGGACTGAAAGACCTGAGCAGGCTAGGGCTTTATTTCCTGGAGTTCAGGAGGATAATGGATGATCTGATAGAGGTGTTTAAGTTTACGAGAGGAACAGGTAAATGCGCAGAGTATTTTACCAAGAATAGGGGAATCAAGAACCAGAGGACATAGGTTTAAGGTGAGGGAGAAAAAATGTAAAACAAACCTGAGCAGCAACTTTTTTCTACACGGACGATGGTTGATGTACAGAATGAGCTGCCAGAGAGGTGGTTGGAAGCAGGCACTATTACAAAGTTTAAAAAAACATTTGGACATATACATGGACAGGATAGGTTTAGAGGGATATGGGCCAATGTAAGCAGGCGGGACAGGTGTAGCTGGGACATGTTGACTATTGTGGGCAAGTTGGGCCAAAGGGCCTATTTTCACATTGCATGACTCTATGACTTGCTTTTGTTGCATTTTGTACCGTTTATCAGGCATTTAGTGGCACATGGATAGGTAGAGAATTGAGGCACGTGGATTATGTGCAGGACAATGAGAAGTTCCCAGAGCTTGCATGCAAGGCAGAAGCCCCAAGAGCACCGCAGTGGCCGAACGCAAGACCTGGCTGACCACGGCCTACAGGGCGAAGCCGCCGAGCCAGCCTCTGCTTGGAGGACATGGCAGACCACAGCCTGGAAGGGGGAGCTCGCCGAGCTGACTCACGCTCATCCCCCGAAGACCAAAGACAGTAAGGATGGAGCCAACGGCAATCATGGACTCGACAGATGAGGAGCAAGGCTGGTAGGAGACTTCTTTAGTCAAAAGGTGGTGAATGGTGGTCACAGGCTCGGTGGGCTGAAGGGCCAGTTTCCACGCTGTACCTCTGAACTAAACTAAACAGTTTGTCTAAGGATCGTGTATAGCACAGATATAGCATCCGCACTCACAATTTTCTAAATTTCAAATCTATCCCTTTGTATAACATTGGAGCAAATTTTAAAAATCGTCATCAGAAGTTGAAATCTAATGAAGGGTCATGGACCTGAAGCATTAATTCTGCTCCTCTCTGTTGAAGCTGCCTGACAACCCCGCACTAGATCAGACAACACTATGCCATTCTTCAAGAATCTTTGCCTCATTCCACGCAAGCCTGCCGATGGTCAAATCTCATCAATTCCTTTCAAGAAATAAAGAACGCTGCTTATGTCTGGGTATAACAGCACAATTACAACAGAAAAGCCCTACGTAGAATCTTTTCACCACGGTGAAGGGTCCTGAATGGTTCTGGCAATGTATTTGTCTTTAATTTGCAATCCCAGTATAAAGCACTTAAATGGCCAGCTGAACGCAGAACGCAGAAAAATAAACAGAATATACATCATAATATAAAATAGATAAAAATCCTGAAATGGGACAAACCAATTACAATTAAAACACAAAGTATTTGTGCTTTGTGTTTTAATTATAAAATAGATAAAAGTCCTGAAATGCAACAAACCAAAAAGTAAGTGAAATTAATTATTTATCATCCAAACAAATTATTTGGTCTAATTCTTTTTTAATGTACAACGCATTGAAATAATTATCTATCAATTTTGAAAAGCAATTTATTTTACATTGTGCAATTTTATGAGTGATGGAACTGTTCAAGGCACAATTTCTTTACTCTCCAGCATGTACAAAGACTTCTTAAGAGGTGCTTTTTTCCTCTTCCCTTTGAGACATCATGAACCTGTGGGGCTTTGAATTTTTTCTACAACCCCCAGTGGTCATTTTAGAAGGCCATTCAAAAAACGATGGGATTTAAAACTAATTAACCTAGCCAAACTCACTGAACCTTGAGGAGGAAGTCTGTGTGTTGTGGGGCAGCAACACCATTGTGCTTTGTTGGAAGTCAACAAATGGCATGGCATTGAAAAATGATGCCGTAAAGCATTTGGTCATTTCAGTATGGCAATTGAGAAATTGGAAGCTTTTAAATGTTTTAGATTTAAGAATAATCGTGACAGAACCAAAAGTTGTGACCCAACTCATCTTCTTAAAATAATAGGTAGACCTACTATTGTCTACCTTAAAATAATAGCTGTTTTTAACAAATCGGTCAGCTTCTTGGCACATTTCAATAACAGATGCAAATGCTTAGTAAAATGAACTTCAACTTATTTTCACTAAAACTATGAACATTTTCGTTTTTGATGTCTTTAGAGAGCTAAAAATTAAACACAGGAATTAGTTAATGGGGGGCATTTATTCTTTAATAATTTCCATTGCTGTATTGAAGGTGGCTAGCTTTCTGCATGACAGCAAACTGGATTGCACAACAAGTTAATGGTGCATTTACTAAAGGTGATATCTGGATACTAATCCATCACTAAATCCAATCCGAGGAAACATATTGGGAGAGTCGTTATTAACAAAGCACTCTGTTAGATTTGGCCTTTAGTTACAACTACCATGCTCTTGTGATGTATTTGGCACAGTACAAATACAGGAATTTATTTTAGAAAATATATCATGGCTGTTTTAAATTATAAAAGCCCTATTCTCACGAGGAATATTTAAGGTTAGTCAGATCAGGCCAGAGGTTTGTCAGACTGACAACTTTGTTTTACATTCAGTCCTTTAAACATGTTTGCAGAATTTAGTCACATTCACACCAGCAGAAAATCAAATTCAACTTGAATAAATGAAAACTACCAAAAAGTTTATTCCATTCCTCAATGATATGTTTGAAATACACTATTGTAGAATTCCATTCAGCTGAGATTCCTTTGAAACTCATAACAAGAGTTTCTACTAGTTAATCCATTTGACACAAGTTAATAATTCCTCTGTTAAAATAATGACAGACAAACAATTCTGATATTTCTGTTACTAAGAAACTCTGTGCAACTTCAACCCAATGTGTGTGGAGACAAATGGTAAGTGATACATCTGAATATTTCTCTGCCCCAGTGCAGTGTCTATGGTGAGTTTCTTTCACAGTCTAATGGAATCATTAGCCAGAGGTACTATTTAGACAGGATTCTCAAGCCTGTTTGTTGCCTTCATAAATTGTCAACACAAAAAGGTTAGTAACCTGGGTTTCTTTTACATAGGAGCTTTGCTTTCTCTTACCGCCCTTTAATCTCCAGGTTCACAACTATGGAATCCAGTAGAGGCTGACTCCAGCATATTTCAAATACATTCGGGTGATGGTCAGGAGTTACCTGACCATTCACACAATCTGTCAATGTTACTTACAGATCACTCACCATTCCAATAGAACTAGCCACAAAAGAAACATGAGTGGACAACTGTAGAATCCTCACAATACAACATGCTTATTTTGTTATTCTACAGATCACCAGAATTATATTTAAGTATAGGATAATTCTCTTTAGCAGTAAAAAAAAATATCAGACAATAGAAAATATCTGCAAGGAAAAGAGTTTACATTTGTTAAATGACACGACCACAATAGATTAACAACAAAGGGCATAAAAATGTAATGTGTAAAATAATCTGGAAAAAGATTTAAACAAGCTTGGCATGGTTTTCAAGATAGATGCACAGCACTAATATAAAACATGCATGTCCAGGAAGGCACTGCGCCAGCAAGACAGCAAGCTTTACTTTTGTTGCCCTGGGCCAGAGGCATTGCACACTTTTGGATTCTAAATCATGGCAACTGGTACTTTTCCCTCACAAAGTGAAGGTAGATGATCAACTACAAACCCAGCTGGATTTGTAGTTGGCGGTGGAGGGGTGAGGAAAATCCTGTGGTTGTCAGAATCCAGCATGTCGGCGGGTGCGTTGAGATTTGAAAGTTTAGCTGTAAGAAGGTAGACTACCTGCAGTTATGGTGGAGGATGAGGGGGGGGGGGGGGGGGGGGGGGTGAGGAGGAGCATTCATTCGGGGACCAAACATTGATGTGGGATTTGGGAGGAGAGGCAAATTGAGCCCGAAAGTCAGCATCAATATGTTAGAGAGGCAGATTCAGAATGGAGGGTGGTGGGATTGCCTGATGGAATTGGGCACATTGTTCACTAAGCTGGAGGTCTCCTTGCTTGGCACTGTGGCTTAAAATCATGTTGTGCTGATAATGCCTGATGATGGCCACTCCTCCAGTAGTTGGTTTGCTCAAGATATTCAGTTATTTTGCATAGTCCTGTTATAGAAATTAGACGAGTTGCCAAGGTTACTCATAAATAGAGTCCAGTCAATTACTCAATTGGTGCAATTCACCCCAAAAATGGCCCCTAAAGTGATTAATTGTTTTAAATCCATTTTCAATTACATTGTGTAAAAACGTGCAGAGTAGTCAAATATCTATATAGTGAAAAGTGCAAGAATTTTTAAACTTCAGCTGACTTTAAATCCCGAGTGGAAAAAGTAAGACTGTTAGTTGCAATCAATTGCAAGCATTCCCACATCATGTTATGAAGAAGGCTACTGGTGAAACAGCTGAAGTTGGTTGGACCTTGGACACTGCACTGAGGAATTCTGTTGCATAGCTGTTCCATGCTTACATAAATAGACTACAACAACCACAAGAATCTTCCTTTGTAAAAGGTTTGACTTTGGCCGATGGAATGTTTCCCAATGATTTAAAAATTTTCTTCCTCACATTTCTACACGGCACACTCAAAGAAAATCCTACCTAGATGTCAAGCCGTCATCTCACCTCATCCCTCCAATTCATCTATTTTCCCCCATGTTTCACTCAAGCCTGTAATGAGGTCTAGGACCAATTGTTTCTGGCAAAGCCCACAGCATTAGTGAACAATCTGTTGATGTGCAATTGGCGTTCAATTGTGCAGTTAATGACATCCTCCATAACTTTGTGGACAATTGAGAATAAACAGTCAAAGCAGGAAAGGTATAAATATATTAATGAAACATAGAAACATAGAAATTAGGTGCAGGAGTAGGCCATTCGGCCCTTCGAGCCTGCACCGCCATTCAATATGATCATGGCTGATCATCCAACTCAGTATCCCGTACCTGCCTTCTCTCCATACCCTCTGATCCCCTTAGCCACAAGGGCCACATCTAACTCCCTCTTAAATATAGCCAATGAACTGGCCTCGACTACCCTCTGTGGCAGGGAGTTCCAGAGATTCACCACTCTCTGTGTGAAAAAAGTTCTTCTCATCTCGGTTTTAAAGGATTTCCCCCTTATCCTTAAGCTGTGACCCCTTGTCCTGGACTTCCCCAACATCGGGAGCAATCTTCCTGCATCTAGCCTGTCCAACCCCTTAAGAATTTTGGGAATAAAAGGAGCAAGAGTGGGCCATTCGGCCATTCAAGCTTGCTCTGCTATTCAATGCAATTGCTGCCGATTGTCCATCTCAGTACCAATACTCCACTCTTTCCCGAGACTCCTTGATAATTTTTGCACCTAGAAATGTAGCTGTCTCCTTCTTAATTATATTCAGTGAATTGACATCCATGGTAGGGAACTCCACAGGTTTACAATTTTACGATCGATAAACTTTCTCTTCATCTCAGTCTAAAATGACGTCCATTCTCTGAGTATGTGGCCTTTTATTCTAGACACCCCAGTCAGGGTCATTGGCTCTATTAGAATCTGGGAGGTAGTACTCAAGAAACTGCACAGGAATGGACCTTTAAATCTTATTTGAATGAATGAATGAATGAATGAATAAGTTTACTGTTAAGATTGTGGCTGATCGTAATTTTTTACCACAAATCCACTTTCCTGTCTAATAGTGTATATACCAGAACAACTTACCACTTTTTAGCTTTACTGGAAGAGGATAATAAGAGGCACAATCAATTCTGGCACATAAATCCTTTGCGGTGCTATAATCTCTTATCAAAGTTTTCAAAATAAAGAAAATAAAAGAGAACTTCAGAGGATAGAACAGGAAATAAAATCACTAGAACTGGACAATGCAAGTGGCCCAGCCATAGATAAACATAATAAGATAACCTTATTGAAATATAAACTCAATAGAATATTATCGGCAAGAGTAATAAGACTATTCCAAATTACAAAACAGGCACACTTCGAATTTGGGGATAAGCCACATAAATTATTAGCGAGGCAACTGAAGCAACAAGAAAAGGAAAATACTATCACTAAAATTAAATCTGATAAGGGTGAGCTTCTAACACTACCAAAGGATATTAATAAAAAGGTTTGCCCAATTTTATCATAATTTATACACAACTAAAATAAATACAGATGATAGTAAAATCACAATTTTTTTAGATAATTGCAACCTCCCTAAATTGGATAGTTTAGAACAAGAGGAATTAGGAGCACGGATTACTAGTGAAGAAATAAAACAAATAATAAACTCATTGAAAAATGGGTAGACCACAGGACCAGATGGTTTTAGTAATGAATTTTATAAACAATTTCAGGAGTCAATTGTACCAAGATTACTCAACTTATACACGCAGGCTTATACCCAAAATAAACTACCAGAAACTTTAGCAGAATCAACAATAACGCTTATACCAAAACAAGATAAAGATTTAGATGAACCGGGTTCCTTCAGAGCTATATCACTTCTAAATACGGATCAGAAAATCTTAGCAAAGATTCTAGCAAGACGACTGAATAATTATATTAACAAATTGGTAAACCCGGATCAAACGGGATTTATACCCAAAAGACAATCATTTAATAATTTGAGAAGGCTTTTCAATATAATGTACTCTCACAAAGAGGACATTGAAGATATTTCAGTCGTTACGCTGGATGCAGAGAAGGCATTTGATCAGGTAGAATAGCAGTATTTATATAAGGTACTCCAAAAATTTAATACAGGAGAGAATTTTATTAGATGGGTTAAACTACTTTACGATAGACCTACGGCAAGAATATTAACTAATAATATGTTATCTCCAAAATTTTATTTATCAAGGGGTAATAGGCAGGGTTGTGCCTTATCACCATTGCTATTTGCCCTTATGATAGAACTGCTGGCTGAAAAGATTAGAAATCATCCGAATATTCACGGATATAATACTAAGGACTCAAAGAATAAAATTTCATTATATGCTGATGATATTCTTTTACATATTACTAATACACAAACGAGTATCCCCACCTTACTAACACTAATTGAGGAATTTGGTTCTTTTTCAGGATATAGAATAAATTGGAATAAAAGCGAAATTATGTCTTTAAAACCACAGGATGCGAGACATTTATTAAAATTCCCTTTCAAAATTACAACAGAAAAATTCAAGTATTTGGGTATTCAAATTACGAGAAGACACAAATCATTATTTAGCGCCAATTTTATGCCACTATTAAATAAACTGAGTGTTATGATTAAATTTTGGAAAACGCTCCCGCTCTCATTGATAGGTAGAATTAACGCTATAAAAATGACTTTCTTACCACAATTAATATATGTGTTTCATATGTGTTTTCAAAAAACTAGATTCTAATATCACTAATTTTATATGGGATTATAGAGCACACAGAATTCAACTAAAGCATTTGTGTAAACCTAAAGAAGTTGGGGGTTTATCATTACCTAACTTTATATATTACTACTGGGCAGTGCATATTAAGAACATAATGTACTGGTTGGATAGTTCCACTCACCAGTCGGAGTGGATAAGAATGGAGAAAGAGGAGTGTTTCCCGTACGATATAGGAACGATCTTGTTCTCACCGATAAAATTGAATAGTATAATATATAAGAAGAACCCAATTATTCACAATACAATAAGAATTTGGAAACAAATAAAATTATCCTTGAAATTAAATAATCTATCAGTACTAACCCCAATATTGAACAATCCGGCATTCAAACCATTTCTTATCGACAAAACATATAAACAATGGGATAGACTGGGGATTAGGAAAGTAGGAGATATGTATGAATTGGGGAAATTGTTATCATTGCAACAACTAAAATCAAAATTTAAACTGAATGATAATCAATATTTTAAATATATACAGATATGTGACTTTATGTAGAAATATATACATAGATTTCAAACTATATTTTTAGACCCTTTAGAAGAAGCAATGAATATTAAGGCTGATTCACAAAATCTAATATCATATTTTTATAATAGTACTAGACCAAGTGCAGACCCGTTGGGTCTGTTCCCCCAACGTGCGGTTGTGCGGGGGGAGGCAGCACGTTATGACATAGTTGGCACCTAAAATTAGGTACCACTGTATTGTTTTGTACTGTATTAACTTCTAATAAAATAAACAAAAAACAAAAAAAAAAGATAAAGCATAAAAAAAAATCCTTTGTGTTAAAGCTGAGATGTTATTTGAATTTCACAATCTATCAGACCCTGTAACATTTGCTGTGCATAATGTGTTGAATCACATATTGATTTCAAACACATTGCTTGAAGATGGATTTCTGTGATGATGCAATTGTTAAGAGGAGAATGATTATCCACTCAACATTTCCAATCATAAACAATTCCGCTATACAATTTGTATATACAGGTGCACAACCTTTTATCCGAAGATTCAAATAACGAAAACCTCCGAATAGCGGCCATTTTTTCGGTCCTTGAAGAAAGGTCCTTGAAAACGTTCACCAAGGGCGGCCCGCAGAGGTGACAGCGGAACCTCCGGTCGGTCCTCGAAGAAAGGGGAACTAAATCCCTATTCATAAAAGAGAAGGTGAGGCTATATTGCGCGGGAGGGTTAATAATTGACAATATGCTGCTGCCTGCCCGCTGAGTTAAAAAGTTCCCACGGTAGACTCACGATACACAGTGTATCGTGAGTCTTGCGTGGGAACTTTTTAACTCAGCGGGGCAGGCAGCAGCAGATTTTCGCTCCCTTCAGTTTCACCCCACCTACACCCCTCTGCTTCCCGGCCATGTGTGTGACCCCTTCCCTCCCCTCTCCAGCTCCCCGCCCATTGCACCGGCGTGGGGGGCTTTGCACTGTCTTCACGTCGGCGATTGCAGCAGGATCGTGCCAGTCACCGGAGACGTCAGGACCAACGGGACACCGACCCCCAGGCCCACCGCAAGCACGGAGATCCCAGAGACCCACAGCCAGCAGCAGCCCAGCCCCGTTCCAACTCCAGAGGAAAACTGCAAACTGGCCGGAGACGTCAGGACCACCAGAAGCCGTTCCCCGAGCTGCGCCCCCTCATCGGGACACCGACCCCCAGGCCCACTGCAAGCACGGAGATCCCAGAGACCCACAGCCAACAGCAGCCCAGCCCCGCTCCAACTACAGAGGAACCTGGGTTGCGGATGACGGGGCGCAGCTCGGGTCGTCGTAGGGGCCCATCGGGGAGCGGGTTCCTGTTGGTCCTGACGTCTCCGGCCACCTGCCATCCTTCGGGAACTGTACCGCCCTTGCAGGAGAGTGGGGTTGTTTGCAGTTGCAGAGGGAGGGGGCAAGGGCGGTACAGTTCCCAGTCTCAGCTCCTGTCCATGGGGGTGGCCGGAGACATCAGGACCAATGGGACACCGACCCCCAGGCAAGCACGGAGATCCCAGAGACCCACAGCCAGCAGCAGCTCCAGCCCAGCCCCGCTCCAACTCCAGAGGAACACGTAGGGGCAGAAGCTGATGGTGTGCAAGGTACGTCTTGTTCTTGGGGTGGCAGATGAGGGGGCGCAGCTCGGGTTGTGGGCAAACTGCCACTTGTCACCGTAGCGGCCCATCGGAGAGCGGATTCCTCTGGAGTTGGAGGGGGAGAGGGGTATTGTGCTATTTGATCGCCCCCTGCTACCCCAGGGACAGGGAGACACAGCGGCTTTTTAGACTGGTGGGCAATCACTTCCAAAGTTCTGCCCCCACAGTCAGTACACCTCTCCTACACTGCATTTCATACAAACATTTATTCTGCAAGAAAAAACTACATTGAAGACTCAAACTCGCGACCGAGTTTACTGCCGGGATCAAGGCGCAAACTCGCGACCTTGCGGATATGAGCCGAGCACTCTACCACTGAGCCAGCCTTTAAAATCTACGCTAAAAAATTTCCATTCCGAAGACCGACAAATTCTGAATTACGAAAAGTGTCTGGTCCCAAGGCTTTCGGATAAAAAGTTGTGCACCTGTATAACAGAATGCACACGTTAGGTAAGGCGTGAAGAACGCAATTAAACAAAAATACGGATGAATTTCGGTTTATTGCCAGGCAAGTGCTAAATATCTTAGAAATACACAGATGGAACCAATGAATGTCGTTAAGTGGAGAACTTCAATAACCTCCCGCAAAAGCAGCTGTGGTATCACCATTGACTAAGCTGATTGAACCACGAGGTTGTCGGTCAAAATGAGACAGTAACCATGTAATATCACACCTCATTAAAATAGAAAACGTCCTGTTATGGGATCACATTTGTCACAAAGGAAGGTGACCATGGAAGCCCCAGGACATGACCATAGGAGTTCCTTTGGGAATGGTCTTTTATTTAACTATCTTCAGCTGTTTCACAAATGACATTCCTTCTGTTGCAACGTGAAATGTGCAACTGTCTGCTGATGACTCTGCAGTGTTCACCCATTCACAAATCCCACAATAATGAAGTTGCATATGTCAGCTTACAATAGAAATAAGAACAGAAAACACAAGAAGCATTTGTCATGTCAGGCAACATCTGCAGAGAAAAAGGAAAGGTTAATATTTCAGGTCAATGACAAAATGGCATCAACATGAAATATTACCCTATCCTATTTCAACATTAACAGATTGGCCTGTTAAATGTTTCAAGCAGTTTCCGACTTTATTTCAGATTTGACGCAGTTGTTGTATTTTGGGTTTTGTCTGTCTCAAAGACCAGTGGGTAACCTTCCTATAAGCAGGCTACTGTGTGGCAGGTTACATTTTTGGCTTACCAGAACCATAAAGACCATTTCCACAAAGGGAAAGGTCAACTACCATTCGCTGATCTTCAGTAGCATTACTATCTCCAAATATCATGCTATCAAATTTCCAAGACATTACCATTGACCAGAAGTTTAAATGAGCCACCTTGATCAAAATCCCACACAACAGACCTGGTCAGAGGCCGAGTACCAGGGACAAGTTGTTCCACTCCTCAAGACACCTCTCCATTTTTTTTTTTGAGCTAGAGCACTCAAAATGTGACACCAATCCATTTCAATTCACTTGATCAGGGTTCTGTCATCAGCCTCATCATTTGCCCCCTAATACAACGAATGCAGAATGGCTGTCATTTGTCCCACATACAATCAACTAACCAAGGCAGGGCTACCAACAGTGGGTGAGAGTTGAGAGTGAGAAATTGTGAGGGAGCGTAGCGACCGAGGGAAGGAGGGTGGTGTCTTGGGGGCGGTAGGGAGCTTTTGCATTTTTCAGCTTGAAATTGTGCAATCTGGTGCATACTGTAGCGAGTCTTTTAACTTACACTTCAATGCAACATTTATGCTTCAAATTGGATTAGGTATGAATAAGGTTAGGCTAAATTACATTCCTCATTACATTCCACAGTAGAGCCAGGCTCTGATCAACAGGTGCAGCACATGAATAACCTTAGTATATTCATGTATGGAAATCAGATTATAATTCATGCTGTTATGCATATATATAGAGAAACAAAAACATAGAAACAAGGGAAGAGGAGTCAGACTTCCATCACTGTTCTGCACAAATAAATCAATCAACCTTACCCTTTGAAACAAGACAAAAATAATGCCACATATTCAACCATATATGGTTCAATGAAATTAAGATATATGTAAAACATATATATAGAAACAGGCCCTTCGGCCCACCAAGTCCACACTGACCAGCAATCTACCATACACCAGTTGTATCCTACACACTAGGGACAATTTACAGAAGCCAATTAACCTACACACCTGCACTTCTTTCGGATGTGGAAGAAACCGGAATATCCAGAGAAAACCATGTGGTCATAAGGAGAATGTACAAATACTGTACAGACAGCACCCATAGTCCGGATCAAATCTGGGTCTGTGGTGCTGCAAGGCAGCAACTCTATCGCTGCGCCACCGTGCCACCCGATTAAATTATTTTTTCTGTAATATATTTATTATGGTGTCACATCAATAAAGATGAATACATGATTCTGATTTCTGCCCTTAGTTGGATAACACACATCTCCAGTCATTGTATTTTATGGCTGGTTTTCAAATTCTTCAGTCTGAAGGTCTCGACCCAAAACATCACCTATTCTTTCTCTCCAGAGATGCTGCCTGCCCTGCTGAGTTATTCCCGCTTTTAGTGTCTATCTTCAGTTTAAACCACCGTCAGCAGTTCCTTCTTAAGGTTTGTTAAGCGAAACGTGTTCTATTCTCATAAAATTATTCACCTCAACTAAGTATTTTCTTCACCTCCGTTGCTGCAGAGAATACAATCCTAGTTATCAAATCTTTCTTCAAAGTGAAACAAAATTCCAGCCCTGCCAATATGTTCATAAATCGCCCCTGGATCCTCTCCAGAGCAATTGCACCCTTTCTACAGTGTGTCATAGTCTTACAGCAATGGAAACAGGCACTTCATCCCAATTTGTCCATGCAGATCAAATGCCCCATCTAAACTAGTCCCATTTATCCGCTTTGGCCCATATCCCTTTGAACCTTGTGTGTGCTACAGTGTGTGTAAGGGTGCGTGTTAGGCTGTGTGTGAGAGTGTGTGTCAGTGAAGCAGCGACAACACCCGGAGTGAGCGGAGACTTGGTGATGTCCGGGGAGCATTTCCCTCTCTCGCCCCCTCCCCAGGAATGCGGGCCGGCCCAGGTGCTTTGTGTCCAGATGGGGTCCGGGGGGAGGTGAGGATCAGTGACTCGGAGGTCCGGGGGAGGTGAGGGACAGTGACCCGGGGGTTGGGCATCGGAGCGGAGCAAAAGCCCGAGATTTATCCCTGCGGCTCCGGAGGCGGCACCCGGTTCACTCCTGGCTCCGGGCCGAGGTTAAAACTCCATGCGGTGTGGACAGAGCTGTCGCCGGACACAGAACAGCCGCAGGTGAGGGTGGGAGATGTGAGCGGTGCTGAGACCACCGCCGTGTCTCACCTATCACACCATCTGCACCGGAATGTGAATGCGGGTGAGGCAGCATCTATAGAGTGGTAAACAAAAATGCTGGAGAAATGCTTGAGTCTGAAGAAGGGTCAAACTCAGACATAGATGCTGCCTCACCCGCTGAGTTTCTCCAACTTTTTTGTCTACAAATTTCGTCAAATGCGTGAGTCTCACGCTCAATGCGTGAGAGTTGGCAGCCCTGCCAAGGTTGCTTTAAAAAATATCTTCCCTGCTCCAATCCGTACTAGAAAAGGAGAAAATAAAAACAAAGGCTTGAAAGCATCACATATCTTCCCCTCTAGTTCGGACCATCCTGAATTGGCCATATACTGAAACCTATTATTGGAACTTATCTTGGAACAGCCAAGATTTTTACATCTTACAAAAAACATTTAAAAGACTTAGTTTAATAGTGCCTCTTGAAAGAGCATTTTGACAGCTTCTGGCAGCTCACTGTCAGAGATATTTGAACAGTATCTGATGATTAGAGACACTTAAAAACTCTACAAATAAAAGGGGAAAGATTTAAAGCATCCTAAAACACAGAACAAATAATAAAAACACCAAAATGAATAACTCAACCACTTGTGATTTCGTCAGGAATTGGGACACCATTTGTCCACGTGCTCTCCCTGGCACAGAGCCAAGGAGCTGACTGCAAAGTGCAAGCTGCCCCTATTCTTGTGTCAGTGCTCTGCTGCCGGGCCCCAAGTGTAAATCTAGCAGCAGAACAGGAGTTCAGATACAGTGGGGTCTAATCTTTAGAACATGTACTATAGTCCAAAACAAGCAAACCTGTTCGTTAGCAGGGCCTCGTGGAACTATTGCTTGTCAGTCAGTTTTGATGCAGAAGTGAATGAGAAGCAATTCAAAATTAAATGTCTTAAAAATTGCATAAGTAACAGTTATAAAACATGTATAGATTTGAGGTGGAAACATTTTATTCATATGTCATATAGCCATAAGAACTGAGCGAATTTGAACAAAGATCCATGTGGGGAATCTAATATTTGTTGCTCAGAGAACAAATGGCCATCAGACGATTGTTCAGATGGTTAGCTCTACAGGAAGACATCGGATGACATGGATAATGGATTTGAACAATACAAGAAACTCTTCTCCAGCTCAAACCCAGGGAGTTATTGCAGTGGTTCACTCTCTAAAGGTGGCACTTGGACAACCCCCTTATTTTTAAAAATAAAGCAAAACTGATGGCTTTATTTGGAATTAAAATACTTTCATAGAATAATCATCATTAAAGAGAATTAGGCAATAACTTAAGAAGACATTCATATAGATCATAAATTTTGCTTTTCTTTCTGGAGTCAACTCAGCCAGCATGGACTTGATGCCAACATAATGCCTTATTTCAACCAATAAAGCTGGAAAGCAAGTCCTTCTATACCAAACTGATCAAGCTCTATCTTTAGTTTACTTTTTATAAAATGCCTTTAGCTGTCATATGGTGCTTTCAGAACTGTCTGAATAAAAGTGTCAAATAAACATGACAAAGGAATGTTGTTTAGGGCGTCAGTTAAACGTGTTTTGTTAGATATCGACATGCACCAAAATCATAAAAAGAAAATCGCAAATTGACAGTTCTTTTTCAAATTATGTTCTTCATTTGATCAAATAAGATGGTACTAAAAATGACGCTTTTTTTTGCTATGTAATTAAGTGATTCTCATTCCAACAGTAAAGTGGGTTATGTAGTATATTACTATGTAGATGTATAACTAATTTCCACAATAGACTTTATTACTGATCAATATTCTCCCCTCTTATGGTCTTGTTTATGAAGAGCCTTCAATGTTCCAGGCCTTCACCAATTCCATGCTAAAAAATATTGATGAAGGCAGTGCAGTTAATATTGTCTACTTGTACTACAGTAAGGGCTTTGACATGGCTGTTTGTGGAAGGCTGTTTGAAAAGTGCTAATGGGATCCAAGGCAAATTGGCAAAATAGATTCAAGTTTGGCTTGGAAATTGGAGACAAAGTCATTGTAGATTGTTGTTTTTGTAATTGGAAGCCTGTGACCAGTGAACTACCACTAAACAAAGTCCTTTGTCGTTTTTATTTGACACTTTCATTCAGACAGTTCTGAAAGCACCATATGACAGTTTATGGTATTTTACAAGTTAGTGTCTGCCAATAAAAAGTTAACTAAGTTAAAAGTTAACAAAGTTAAAAGTTAAGATACAGCTTGATCAGTTTGGTAAAGCTGAGTCCCTTAGAATTTCTTACACACAATGACTTGAAAGTGTATGTCGGAGGTATGATTCATAAATTTGCAAATTAAAAGAAAATTAGTGGTGGTGTTATTAATAAGCATAGTCTTAGGTTAAAGAAAACGATACTGATCATCCAGTAAATTTGGCAGAGTGGTGACATTTTGAACGGAGGCATTTTGGGAAATCTCATAGGGAAGGACATAGACCACGGATAGTAGGGTTGGATATGGTCGATAGTAAGAATGTTTCCCGACAATGGAGATGTCTGAAACCAGAGGGCATAGGTGTACGATGAAGCTTATCAGAACCAGAGAAAATGTAAGGACATTATTATTTTTTTCCATTCAGAGGATGATCACCATTTGAAATGCATTGCCAGAGAAAGTGGTGGAGGCAATTTTTGGATGAGCACTTTAAGGTTATGGACGGATGAATGGAATGTGAATAGATGCATACTTGATGGTCAGCATGGACTTGGCAAGCTGAAGGGTCTGTTTCGGTACTGTATAACCACGATTGCTTCAAACTCTACCTCCCCTCCCTGAAGCACCATATGCCACCGTTTATCATGAAATATTTCATCAGTGAATACTTGGTGATTCTAAGAAATGCAACAGGCTGCACTGTGTTCATAAATAAGGAACCGGTGACACTAATTCCCCAATAAAACATGCAAAAACTTCTCAGGTGGTTTATTTTGCGATAATCTAAATGAATCTTTGGGATCCAGCAAGTAAAGGATTTAAATGCATCAAGTTTAATCCAGGTGTTCCTTCTTAGCAATCCTGTCTGAAAATTATTCATCTGACAGCTGAGATGCAGTTGGATTTTTACGTCTAATTTTCCCTGCTAGATGTTCTGAACTTTCACTTTCCTGTCTGATAATGGTAACATTAAGAGTGATATCTCACTTTAACCCACTAAAATAACCATGTGTCATGGTTCAGCTGCCTCCTTTGTCTATTCGATGTATGACTGATGGACCTGACATCGAGCTGCTGTTCATCACCGCCCAGAATACCTTTCACTACTTCTCTGTATCCATTAGCACTCCTCATGGAGCTCAAGCATCAATGAAAACTTGCCCTCGGCTACTTTGACCTGTGTATACTTAATCCTCATAAAATGAAGCCTAGAGAAAAAAGCTTTTCAACGGACATGACCTATTGGCAAACTATTTACATTATAACGTTGGCTGTAACAAAGGCAACTGCTTCTATTTAATTGAGAAATTCAAATTCAGAGGCATAGTCAATTCCATCAAGGCATTAAAGGGTCAACAAGTAGAATCAATTAAAACACTGTATTGCCAGTATGACGTGCCAAGACGAAGAACAAGAGACCCAGATTTCAATAGTTTTGACATATTAAGTACAGCGCATAGATATAAAATATATGATTTTACATAAAAATAGAGTGAATAGGAATGCTTGCTTCTTTCCTGAAAATTTTATTTTATGACTTTATTGATTATCTTGGCAGGTACTTTCCAAGCCAATGTTATCCTATTTATTTATTCGGCTGTGAAGCATTTTGTATATCCTATTACATATAGAGCACCATAAACAGCAGGCTGTTATTTTTTTTAAGTGGGTTATTGCAGATCGGTACATTCTGAAAAATTCCATTGGGACCAGTAAATGGTAGATTGTAGAATTGCAAAATGTGGTAAAGTTAGTTACCTTTTTAAATTAAAGTTAGTGATTCTCATTCCAACAGTAGGCACAACAGGTCAATATGGGAGTAGACCCGAGGTTTGTACGAAGCTAAAAGAAGACAAAAGAGTAATAATGTAGGAATGGGCAAATGTCCAGGACCAAAGTGGTTGTACAACCAGATTTGGAGATTGGAGGAAAGGCAATGTGCAGAAAACAAAGAGACAGATTCTTAGCATTTCTGCAGTGATTTGCTTAGCTTTTCATAGGAAAGCCCCTGTACAAATTTCCCTTGCTAATTATTTTTGGAATAAACCAAGTTCTGGATGCTTTATGTTCTTTTTACCATGTCTTGGGCAATGAATTCCAATGTTTAAAGTAATGTATATTTATTTCAATCACAGGTTAACCCTGCACTCCTGTTTTCTCTGTATGTCAACAGGCTGGATGGTGAACTTCCAGGTGGCAATAAGTGTCTGTGCTCATCCAATCCACCACAATGGAGACACATTCAGTTCCTGAAGGACACCAGATTTCATGGCTTATAATAATTTTAAAAAGTGATGATAAATACAAAATAATGTAGTTAATGAGATGCTGCAGAGGAATTTTATTCACATAGATACATAGAAAATAGGTGCAGAAGTAGGCCATTCGGCCCTTCGAGCCTGCACCGCCATTCAATATGATCATGGCTGATCATCCAACTCAGTAATCCGTACCTGCCTTCTCTCCATACCCCCTGATCCCTTTAGCCACAAGGGCCACATCTAACTCCCTCTTAAATATAGCCAATGAACTGGCCTCAACTACCTTCTGTGGCAGAGAGTTCCAGAGATTCACCACTCTCTGTGTGAAAAAGTTTCTTCTCATCTCGGTCCTAAAGGATTTCCCCCTTATCCTTAAGCTGTGACCCTTTGTCCTGGACTTCCCCAACATCGGGAACAATCTTCCTGCATCTAGCCCGTCCAACCCCATAAGAATTTTGTACGTTTCTATAAGATCCCCTCTCAATCTCCTAAATTCTAGCGAGTATAAGCCAAGTCCATCCAGTCTTTCTTCATATGAAAGTCCTGACATCCCAGGAATCAGTCTGGTGAACCTTCTCTGCACTCCCTTATTGGCTATAATGTCCTTCCTCAGATTTGGAGACCAAAACTGTACGCAATACTCCAGGTGTGGTCTCACCAAGGCCCTGTACAACTGCAGTAGAACCTCCCTGCTCCTATACTCAAATCCTTTGCTATGAAAGCTAACATACCATTCACTTTCTTCACTGCCTGCTGCACCTGCATGCCTACTTTCAATGACTGGTGTACCATGACACCCAGGTCTCGCTGCATCTCCCCTTTTCCTAATCGGCCACCATTTAGATAATGCTTTCCTGTTTTTGCCACTTTTGTCACTTTCAGGATCCGGACATTGCTGACAAGGTCAGCATTTATTGGCCCTACCAATCTGCAAGAAGCTGCCTTATTGAACCACTTCTGGCAAAGTGCAAGTTGGAGTGCAAATTCTAGGAATTTGACCCAGATATGAAGACTGACCAACGATACATTTCCAATAGGATGGTGTGCCTCTCAGATAGGAAATTCTATATGATGGTGTTCCCATGCACTTGCTGCCCTTGTCGTTCTTGGTGCTAGAGGTTGTAAGTTCAGAAGATTCTATCACAGTGAAAAACGTTAATGTTTGTTTTTGGCAGCACACACTGCAGCCACTGTGCACCAGTGGTGGAGAGGATAAATGCTGCCATCTGCTTCATCTTGGCTGGCATTGAGCTCCTTGAAAACTGTTGGCTCTGCACTCATGGAGATGTAGAGAGTTTAGTTTAGAAATACAATGTGGAAACAAGCCCTTCAGTCCACCGAGTCCATGCCGACCAGTGATCACCTGAACACTATTTCTATCCTACACATTAGGGACAATTTACAGAAGCCAATTAACCTACAAACATGCAAATCTTTAAGGGCCTGTCCCACTTTCACGACCTAATTCTCGACCTCTGCCGAGTTTGCCCTTGACTCATACTCACAGCATGGTCGCCACGAGGTCGTAGGAGGTCATGATGCTAGTCGTAGGTACTCGTGGCATCAAGTAGGTCGGGCATTTTTTCAACAAGATGAAAAATGTCCACAAGTAAAAAAGGTCGTGAATTAGGTTGTGAAAGTGGGACAGACCCTTAAGAGTGTGGGAGAAAACCAGAGCACATGGAGAAAACCTAGAGAGTCGTTCCCCCCCCCCTCCCCCACGCCGGGTCCCCATTGTTCTTCACGGCAGTCCCCCCACACCAGTTCCCCATTGCCTTCTCCTCCCACCTCACGCCCCACCGCCACCGAGGCTCCCGCCGCCGTCGAGGCCCACATTGCCGCAGAGGCTTCCGCTGCTACCGTTGAGTTTCCTGCTGCTGCCGCCGAGGCTCCCAACGCCGCCACCGCTGAGGCTCCTTCGGCCCAGACAGGCCTCGCCGCCCGGTTTCACTGCAGTCCTCAGGTTGGCAAGTGGGGCGAGTCGGGCCTACCGGGGCGCGTTCCGGTGTTCAATTGTCGTTTGGTCGTCGGCGGCGTAGTTGTGCGGCGGGTGGATCGGGTCCGCACGGCTCCCTAGGACACTCCCGCCGCGCGGGCGGCTCCCCCGGGCACTTGACCTGCTCATGTGGCTGGTCCAGTCGAATTTCTGGTCAATGATGATCCTGGTTACATATGGCTCATTTGGAAGTATCCTTGCCTCCGAGTCAGAAGGTTCCTGTTCAAGTACCAATTCAGAGACTTAAGCACCAAACCACTTGGAAGATTCATTATACAATAATTGAATGCTACAGTATTGAAAAGGCTGGCCTTCACAGGAGGTGTTAAACAGAGATGCTGGTCTACACCCTCAGATGGACATTGGTTATACCATACCACAAATTAAAGTTATCCCAGTATCCTTATCAACATTTATCTCATTAAATCATCATTACGTTAAAATATATCACTTACTGGCAATTACTTTGAGGCTGTGTATAGCACAAGAGGGCCTCCTCATGTGCAACTCACCTTCCACATTTTCTAAACTGTGGGCACATTTCAAAAAGTATTCATTTGACTGAAAATTGCATCAGATGCTGGCTGCCATAAACAAAAACAACTTTTTCTTTCCCTTGCATTCCTCTGGCATGCAATGCCAAAGCCTTGGTACTCGTGTTTGGAAGTTAGTTTATTGAGAAAATAGGTTTTCCATAAATTATTGGTTAGTACTAGATTACGAGACCTCTCTTGGTTCTTGGTTCTTGGGTCCTCCAAAATATTCCAACTGGAATTTAAACTGGAGGTGGTGAAGGGAGGGATTAAGCCAGAAAGGGTATAAAGAACACACACTATAGAATTTGACATAAAACATCCCCACACAGCAGAATCAAAGTTTCCCACTGTGTGGGAAGGCACCAAAGTCAGTCTCTTCCTCCACTCGTGGTCAGGGCCTCCCCAAGCCCTCCGCAGTTGCAGCTACGGGCGGCCCGATGTCCAGGACCGCTTGCCGGGGTGATACAAGTCTGACGTCGAGGCTGCGGGACGTCCTCAGCGGCGTGGACACCAGAGTCGGCCCCCTCCTACCGGAGTCGGCGGCTTCCAAAGTCCGCAGGCCGCGCCGGGTGGAGACTGCTGCTGTAGACCCTCTGCAAGGCGCCCCAGGACTCCACGATGTTGTTCAGCGCCGCCCGCGTTGGAAGCTCTCCGCACCAGAGCTCCAGGATGTTGGAGCAGCGGCCCAACGCTCCGGAGCTCCAAACGGCGACCCAAGTAGGCATCGCCCACTCCAGCACTGCGCCGCCGCTGTAGCAGCCTTGGTCCGGTTCCCGGTCCCCAGCAGGAAAGGCCGCTCCGATCCAGCTGGTAGGCCGCGAGGTGGGGATCGAGGACGCGACTCGGAGAAATAGTCGCGTCCCCGCCAGGAAGAGACTGGGAAACGGTTTCCCCCTTACCCTGCCCCTCCCCCACATAGAAAAGTTAAAGTTTCCCCCAACACAAAACATTAGACTAACAAAAATTTTAAAAAGATTGAAATAACAGACAGGCTGTAGGTAGAGGCTGCTGCAGTGCCTCTACCTCTGCCTCTCTCCTTTCAATGAGGCAGAGTTAAGCCCCTATGCACACACATTAATATTTTTGTCTTGAATATTGAAACAAGCGGACAATTTACCTCCAGGTAGGTGAAATTATAACGAAATGGGATGACATTTTTTTTCCATCCATACATTAGGTGCAGGAGTAGGCCATTCGGCCATTCGAGCCAGCACCGCCATTCAATGTGATTATGGCTGATCATCCACAATCAGTACCCCGTTCCTGCCTTCTCCCCATATCCCCTGACTCCGCTATCTTTAAGAGCTCTATCTAGCTTTGACCTCCTCACCGTCGAAGGGATTTATCGTAGTCGCTGCCTCAAAATGGCAGCTAAAAACTTTTTCTTTTTTTCTCTTCCCCCGTTATGTACTATGTTTACATATTCACATATTCTGTTGTGCTGCAGCAAGTAAGAATATCATTGTCCCATCCAGGACATATGACAATAAAACACTCTTGTCGAGTCTCTTGACTTAACTCTCTCTTGAAAGTATCCAGAGAATTGGCCTCCACCGCCTTCTGAGGCAGAGAATTCCACAGACTTACAACACTGTGTGAAAACGTTTCTCCTCATCTCCGTTCTAAATGGCTTACCCTTTATTCTTAAATTGTGGCCCCTGGTTCTGGACTCCCCCAACATCGGGAACATGTTTCCTGCATCTAGCATAACCAAAGCGTAAGCTTGGCGATCGTTTCGCCGAACACCTCCGCTCGGTCCGCATTAACCAACCTGATCTCCCTGTGGCTCAGCACTTCAACTCCCCCTCCCATTCCGATTCCGAGTCTTCTGTCCTGGGCCTCCTCCATGGCTAGAGTGAGCACCACCGGAAATTGGAGGAGCAACACCTCATATTCCACTTAGGCGGTTTGCACCCTAGCGGCATGAATATTGACTTCTCCAATTTCCGGTAGCCCTTGCTGTCTCCTCCACTTCTCAGCTCTCCCTCAATAGCAAGAAAGAGTTGTGAATCTGTGGAATTCTCTGCCACAGAAGGCAGTGGAGGCAAATTCACTCGATATAGCTCTTAGGGCTAACGGAATCAAGGGATATGGGGAGAAAGCTGGATCGGGGTACTGATTTTGTATGATCAGCCATGATCATATTGAATGGCGGTGCTGACTCAAAGGGCTGAATGGCCTAGTCCTGCACATATTTTCTATGTTTCTATGAAATTTGTCACTGATTGAATGAGGGGATTATAAACACAAACCTGAGAGAAATTCACTTTTCCGTCCCTTCAGCATAGACTATTGAACTGCCATGCACTTGGACTAAATACTGCCATGTTCATCATTAGTAAATGTTCAATATTTATTTCTAAAAGAGCATTTCCACCCAAGAAGTAAATGAATTACTAGTCAATTTTAAAGTTGAGAATGAATTTCATTCAGGAACAGAAACAATTTATTTTAAGAAGTCTTTCATGCATGGTAGAGTGATTTTACAATACTGTGACATGTACTTGCAGGACACACAAGTTATTGTTCATGGCTCACTGCACATTTATATTACAAGGTTCCAATATCTCTTTCTCTTATCTGATGCAAGATGCATTCCAGGGGGTTCTGTACTAAAGTTACATTGCACAACATCACATTTAACCTATGCTAGCCTCACTGAGACGATTGACACAAATGTTTAAATTGCTATATTCTAGTTTCATAGTTTAAAAAAATAAATGATGCATTAACATGACATGCCATCAACGAAGGATCTTAAGCTAGACAATGAAGGGTCTTACTTGTCTTCTATAATGATAAATGCCATCAGAATTCCTTTGGTGAATGTTTTGAAATATAAATCGGTTGGCCAGTAAGAATAATTAATTATGACAAATAGTAGTTAAATAAAATTATCCTCCATAGCCTATGTCTAAAATATATTACACTTTTTCCTGTGTATGGTTTATAAATGGGATTTGTTTGCTTCCAAATACTAAACAACATTGAGATAGTTTAGGGGCAAAAGTGAGTCTCAACTGGAGTTTCAAATTCAAGTAATGCTGAATGGAATACGGGATGAAATAACAGGAGAAAACAGGAATGAGTCTTTAAATTAGTAAACCCTCAGAGAGAAGCCATCAGAATATTTATTTAAAGCATATTCTCCAGAAGCAAAAACTCCACGTCCAAAATAAATTATTTATTACCATATGGCTATCTGGCAATGGGGCTGTGAGTGACACCAGAGAGCCTTGCTGTGTGCAAATCAACTTCTATGTTTTCTACTTTGCAATGGTGGCTAGATTTCAAAAAATATTTAATTAACAACTGAGTTAAGTGATAATGTGGAAATTAAGTCCAGTTTCGTGCATTAAACACACAATGCATTTTGAACTAGACAGAATTTCAAAAGCCGAACTCAATGCACATGCGCTTTAAGATCTTACAGAACAGGGGTTCCATTTTTTTTGAGCATTTTTACAGCTGTGGGCCTACAAAGCTACAAAATGACCAGAGCACGTTTTGATTAACCCAATTTCTTTGCTAACATGGATGTGATGGGCTGAATGGCTCCCTTCAGTGTTTCATAAATTTCTAAACCAAACTAAATTAAATCCTGATGATAATATTTTTCTTCTGCTTCATGTCCAGTGAACTGCAGATACTCCGTGAGAACCATTTTACAATGTTAAAGAAGAATTTCATTGCATAATATCAGGGACATCCAGAAACAATAAGAAACCCTGATGGATTTGATAGATAAAAGAACTAGAGATAGGGCCTTGTTCTCAGTCAGAGTTAGTCAGAAGAGTTTTGTGTTGGGAGTGGACCCCCAAAGTCTCACCCCTGAACTGGTGCATGATACCTATATTTAGCCCTATGCATGGGTGACAGGCTCCACTCAGCAAAATCTAGGCCATTATCTTAAAGTTAGAGGTAGGCCACTAAGAAGTGAAATCAAAGAGGCCAGCTTTCTTCCTCAAAAATGTGAACGCACCTTCAATTCAACATTTTGTCGGAAGGAACTACAGATGCTGGTTTACACCGAAGATAGACAAAATGCTGGAGCAAACAGCGGGATAGGCAGCATCTCTGGAGAGAAGGAATGGGTGATGTTTCGGGTCAAGACAGAAGAAGCTTCGACCCGAAATGTCACCCACTCCTTCTCTCCTGAGATGCTGCCTGTCCGGCTGAGTTACTCCAGCATTTTGTGTCTATCTTCAATTCAATATTTGAAGTTAAAGATTGCTAGAATTGTTGTGGATCAAAAGGTGTCAATGAACAAATCAGGTAAACGGACCCAAGAGACCATGATGGAACTGAATGCTGGAACAAACTTTACGTTCTCAATGATCTATTCTATTCTTGTACTATTCTTCTTGAAAAGGATATACAGAATTGTAGAAAATCCAATCCATCTCCTAGTTCTTTGGGTTGTGAGTTCCATTCATCTCCTCTTAGTATTGCTGAAAGACCAGCAGTAAACATCAAGTAAATAATTACTAGGTTACGATCCATGATCATTACCATTTCCAGGTTATTATTCAGCAATTTAACTAAAGGCAGGAGTAAGCTGATGGTTCTGTAAATGAGCTTAAATAGCGGGGTGAGTTAGCATTTTGTTCTCGGTGAAAGTCACAGAAGCAATGAAGCTATAAATCAGCTGATAGGCTAATTGTGAAAGACGTGCAGCCATCAGTAGGAATAACCATTGTGTGTTTTCACTTGTGTGAAAGCTTCGTATTACAAAGACTATTCATTCCCCACAAACATCAGGCCAAATTAAGCCAGTTACAGCCTTTAAGTTTTGCGTCGTTCAATCACTGCCACCAAAGTAGAATCTGGACTTGGGTGAACCCTTTGCATGTCCAAAATGAGTAGAATAACTGAGGGACTTCACGAGGAGTCCAGAAGAGAGACTTAGTATTTGATTGGTCTCAAGCATTGGAGGTAATAGTTAAGTTTAGTTATTTATTTAAATATATTTATTTCTTAGTCTGTTTTTGAATATTTTACCATTTAAAGCCATTTTAAGATTTAATTGCCTGGATTTCAGGTAAATTTGAAATCTTTTAAAATCATTGACCACTTGGACAAAAGCAAGACTTTGCTCTCCACCTAGTCTCCAGTCAAGAATTTCAACGGCTTTCATGGGGTTGGAGGGCAGGGTCTCAGTAGTTCACTAGTTATCGCGAAGACCTCACAGGGCCTTGCCAAAGGCTCTCGGGTGTGGAGGTTATCTTGATCAGCCCTCTGCACCCAAGCAAAGTAAATTCCCAGCTAAGTCCAAGTTGATTGAGACTGCTAAATATGAAAGCTGTAAATTCCCACAATCCATACACAGTTGTATGAATGCTCAAGATCAGGGCGATTATTAATGGTCATGTATATTATATTTTGTACGGCCGGTGGCAGCTACATTATAAGCAAAAGTATTAAAAGGTGAAAACAAAAAAACTCCAGGGATGAATGTTCACATATTTAGAAAAACTCAAAAGGGTAACCAGGTTAAAGAGGAACCATTTGCCAGATTGGGAATACAGGGATTAGGTGAAGGGTGCAGAAGACTACAAATGGACAGGTGCCTCCACTTTTCACGAGGGAGTCAAGAAGCCCACTTTAGAAAACAATAATTCCTTCCCTCTGTCTATCCTCTTGAGGAGGTGACGTGTGAAATGCAGAGGAGGCAACATAAACAAATTGAGAATCAATGAATTGAATCATCGTTTCAGATGACTGCTTGAGATCCCAGACTCCAGTAATAGTTCCCAACTCCAGAATACTGAACCTCAGCTGCCATGCAGAACAGATGTGCTCTTTAAATAGGAGGGTTAATAATACACAAGCAAAGTTTCCAAGCAGCATTGCCACATACCACGCAGCAACCACTTAGAGGATAATCCGATTGTCTACAAATTGAGATATTAAAAAATGGTGCACAAAAAAACCTGAATTAGGAGAAAAAAAACTAAAGGTAGGCATCCCAAGAATGAAAGTGGATTTCATTTAAGTGTCAAAATTGACACGTGTAGAAAATCCAAGAATGGAGCTAGCTGAACAAGAATTGGACGTCGGTATTGAATGTCACTATGTTTTAAGCAGATTACACCATGAAAATAGTGTCTGAGTTTTAGGAGTTAAAATCAGTAGATTACTGATGATCTATTCCAGAACTCCTAAGCAAACATAAAAGATCCTAACTCAGAAAAACCCCCAACCTTGTTTAGATCAAAAATAGTTTACCTGCAATGTACAAGTGAAATATATAATAGCATTGACCTATCAGCAGTCTGACCAACCTTCAAGATCTTACTTCTATTAGTTTGGCCTTTCCATCGTCACAAAGAAAACCCATCAGTTAGTGACAAAGCTTCAAGAGATAAAACTATGTTGCCTGCAAATAAACTTATTCCCACAAGTGCACTGAAGTAAATCTGAAACATCCCTTAAATTTTAATTTCAAATCCCCAAAACATTCCTCAATTTCAGCACAAATCTCAAACATACCCCTCTCCAACAGTGTAATTCTCTGAAACATTCCACAGAACCAGTATAAATCTCCAAAATGATCTTCACTGAGTGATGCAAATCTGTGAATGAGATGTGTAACAGATTAAATTCCTGAAACCCTAACTATATCAACCCCAGAGCTTCTTCACGGTAGAATTCCAGAATTCTACTTTCCTTGATATATCCCTCAAGTTCCAAAACAAATCTGTGAATCATAATAATTGAATAAATAATAATAATTGAATAATTATTTATTCATAATAATTGAATGAATCACAAAAACATTCCTCGAAGACTGTTCAAATTTCTGTCTCAACAGACTCCAAATAGAAAATTGGGCTATTGGCAATCATTGCAGCATGGATTAAAACAAAACCTTACATGCAATCAGCAAACCCCAGAAAATCAACATCAGAGTTCTGGTGTTAGAATCTTATCACATGCAGTATTGACTAGTATTAAAACTGTACACCTATCCCTTCCAGTTCATTTATCCTGCCACAAATATTTCACTTCAGGAACAGTTACACAACCTCTGCACATCCACATTTTGTTCAGCAAATTATTATTTATTTAAGAGTGAATTCTCTTCAGAATCAGAGGGCTAATCTATGTGTGGAGCTTGGCGATGAATGAAGATACCTGTGAACCTCATGTAGATTTTCGCAAAGGAGGCTAAGGGGGTGACCTGATAAAGGAATTTTTTTTGAATGAGGCATGGATAGGGTAGATGGTCATGGTGGGGTTATCAAAAACAAGAGCACACAGGATTAAGGTGAGAGGAAAGAATTTTAAAGGGGATTTGACGGTCATAGTCATACAGCATGGAAACAGGCTCTTTGGCCAAACTTGTCCGCGCTGACCAGGATGCCCCATCTACACTAATCTCACCCATCCACATTTGGCCCATATCCAAACACCTTTTGCGTACCTGTCCAACTCTCTTTTAAATGTTGCTATAGTACTTGCCTCAACAATTCCCTCTGGCAGCTCATGCTACAGGGGAAAACAATTTTTACACAGAAAGTCATTGATATTTGGAACACACTGTGTGAGGAGACAGTAGAGTCAGATCCAATCATAATGTTTAAGAGACATTTGTTCAGACATCAAAATAGACATCGGATGCTATGGACCTTACAAACTTACAAAATTCTTAAGGGGTTGGACAGGCTAGATGCAGGAAGATTGTTCCCGATGTGGGGGAAGTCCAGGACAAGGGGTCACAGCTTAAGGATTAAGGGGGAAATCCTTTAAAACCGAGATGAGAAAAACCTTTTTCACACAGAGAGTGGTGAACTCTTGGAACTCTCTGCCACAGAGGGTAGTTGAGGCCAGTTCATTGGCTATATTTAAGAGGGAGTTAGATGTGGCCCTTGTGGCTAAGGGGATCAGAGGGTATGGAGAGAAGGCAGGTACGGGATACTGAGTTGGATGATCAGCCATGATCATATTGAATGGCGGTGCAGGCTCAAAGGGCCGAATGGCCTACTCCTGCACCTAATTTCTATGTTTCTATGACCTTCTGCAGCCAAATGATAAAGTAGCACCTAGATCTTTCTTTTATTCACTCAGAAGAAATGGCCAATCTCTATTCACAATCCCCTTCATGAATGAATAACTGAGGGAAGAAGAAATAGAAATGACAAATTACAGATGCTGAAGACTTGGAGAATTCATCATGGGACCAAATGACTGCAACATGCCTGGATGAAGAGGAGGTGTTGTTATTGAAACGCCAGCCACTCCAGGCACTCACCATCCTCTGTAGAAAAAAGTTGCCCCACACACGTCCTTTAAAGTTTGCCACTCTCACTTTAAAGCTATGTCCTCTGGTATTTTGATTTGTCCATCCTGAAAAAAGGTTCAGACTCTCTACTCCATCTATGCCTCTTATAGTTTTATATACTCTATCAGGTCTCCCCACAACAATCTCTCCTTATAGTTTACCATCATTCTGGTAAACCTCCTCCAGCACCCTTTCCAAAGCCTCCACATTCTGCCCAAAATGGGGTCATCAGAAATGTATGCAATATTCCAAATACTGCCTATCCAAAGTCCTATAAAGCTGCATCATGACTTCATGACTTATACCCAATGCCCCGATCTATGAAAGCAAGCATACCATAAATAAGATAGAAGCGCTGGAATAACTCAGCATGTCAGGCAGCATCTCTGGAGAAAAAGAACGAGTCAAGTTTCAGATCTGAGCATAATGCGTCGGACCGAGCATAATGCCTTCTTTATAATTCTAGCTACGGTCAGGGAGTTATGGACTTAGACCCCAAGATCTCTCTGTACATCAATACTGTTAAGGGTCATGCAATGAATTCTATATTTTCATCTTACATTTGACTTCCCAAAGTGCAATACCTCACACTTGCTAGTATTAAACTCCATCTGCCATTTCTCTGCCCATTTCCATAACTGATCTATCTCCCACAATCTACATAAACAGTCTTTCTCACTGTCATGGATTTGTGTGATGAGGCACTGAGTGGTGGCAGAGAATCGTCAAGGTGTTTTATTGCCACATGCCAGAGGGAGAGGGGAGGGGGGAGGGGGGGAGTGGGGAGAAAATGGTGCAATGGAGTGATATAGACAGGATAGTCAAAGCCTGTCAAATCAATCATTAAAAATCATGTGAAAAATGTAAGGAGCGGTCCATAGAGTTTTGTTGCCAGTGTAGTGTTAAGATTGTGTAGGTTGGTTCAAGAACCCTGATGGTTGCAAGTAGTTGTCCCTGAACTGCTTGGAGCTTCTACTCCTCCTGCATGATGGTTACATAACTCGTAGGGGAGCTGGCTTTCAGAATGGTCTGCTGGGAGAGGCCGTGGAGGCAATTATATGGGAGTGCAGGGCAGGCCACAATTTTTCTGGTGCTTCCTAGTCTCACACGGAAAGATTTGCCAGCAATCATGAATAATTCTGTCATATTTCCAACATTTGTCAACCAGCCTTCAACTGTCAAGAAAGTGATGATAATTTCTCCATTTGGCCTCCAGTCCAAATGATCTCAGGATTCACAAAATGGCTCTATATAGTTGAAATAATACACAGTGGATGCTACTAATCTTGTACAAAAACATCCGTTATAAATACCACCCTCTTTCTTCTTATTACCAACTCCATCCATTTCCTTCCTAGCAAATAAAATTTTAATCATCAAAACTACACAATTCTTGAAAGCAAAAAGTATAAACAGAATATTTAATTTATAACAAAGATTTTTTTTAAAGCCAGGAATGGAATAAAAAAGCGTTAAAAGATAAAAGTGTGAAAATAGCTGAAAAGTATGAATAAAACATTTAGAAAACATTTCAATTATATCATGGTAAAAATACTAACTTAAAAATATCTCTTCCTATTCATTAGCCACATCTTCGCTGTACAGCTATTTTAAATGCTTGTTCATAAACATTGTAAAATGTTTCTCCTCATACTTTAAAGAAAACATATGGATTAATATTCTGCACTCCTGCAATAAAATGTAACATTTTACAACTGAAAACTGCAACAAACTAATCAATGGGTTCAGTCTCACTCAAAAAAAACTTGTTAGTTAAGATTTAAAAACGAAACATGAGGTTTATCTTCGTGTGACTGAACAGTTTTACTTTTAATACCAAAGAAAACTAAGAGGATTAGAAAGCTGCTGATTAAGCCGGCTTTTCAGATCTCATTTAGATTTCAGTTTAATCCACTCTCAAACAAGACAACATTCCCCCAAATAACCCCAAATCTCTCTAAGAAGTAACAAAAAAAAATGCTGAGAAAAGGCAATCACTGAACCTGCCTAATGTGTCTGTCTCAGAACTCGGAGTGGGATCCAACTTGGATCTATCCGTCATCTCCTCGTCACAGCGGGGACAGGATGGTGCTTAGAACCCATGTCTGTTGATTCTTTTGGAAGAAGACTGTTAATAGCTCATATGTCAGTGTGTGATGTTTGAAAGTTTTACTTTCCTTGTTAAATCAGTTACTGAAGGTATTAAAAATATATTAAGAATTAATGATACAAGATGTATGCAATTTACAAAATAAATGATCCCATTTTACTTTTAATTATTGTCTATCTGTGCTTTCTTTAAAAATAATTCTGTCCATCACCCATAGAGTACGAAACAGGCCCAACTTGCCCATGCCGACCAAGATGTCCCATCTACCACCTCCCCATATACCGTTTGGCCCATTTCCCATTAAACCTTTCCGATTCATGTACCTGGTCAACTTGAGGAACAAGAATCCATTTGATCATGATATGTTCCATCTGTGGAAGCTTCTTATTTGCTTGTCTTCCATACATTTATTTCATTTCTCTATTTTTCCCCAAGTTGTATGGTTTTCACTTGTCCAAGAGAAGTTTCCACTGTCTTCGTAATTTCACTTTTAAGTTTAGCACAGACAGATCTATAAGAGGAATTCTGATCTCAGGCTCCTTTTAATTCCCTCTTTCCCAGTCCACAGAAAGGTTTTGACAATCAGTGGCAGGACCCATTCATCAGTGGTCTGAACGACTGTGGTGCATAATAATCCTGTTCTCCACAAAATCACTTTGACGCACCTAGACACTGTATCATAAACATGTCTTTTACTAAAAACCAGGCATACACTGACTGACAATCAATGATAAAAGTAGATTGCCAAAGATCAACAGTAGGATTTAAAAAATGTTCATGTTAAATATCTTAAAAATAAAGTTGGGCTACTTCATTCTTTTACATAATACCCCTATTTAAAACCCAGACCTTGCACTTCATCTTGATTAGGGCTTCCACACACATTTTCTAATCCTGTTACTTGTTGGCATTTTTCACTTGGCTCTCAACAGCTCATCACACATCACGAGAGCTCCTACCAAACTCTCGGCCAAACAAATCTCCAAATAATTCAAGGGCACACATGTCAGATCACAAATCACTCTTTCATTGACATACTGACAGTTCTGAACCTCAATGAATGTTTTTACTTTGTTTTGCTTCCAGCTGTCTCTTTCTGTCACTCCGCACTGTCATAGAATTGCCTGCACTCTGCAGCCATCTAACCAAGACACAACAAAATAGAATAAACATGTTTAAGCTTTTAAATATAAAATTCTAAGGGTTAAACTAAGAAATTGCATTTAATAACATGCAATATCTATGGAACAAAACCTCCACAAGTATCACTGTAAAAGTATTAGTAGTGCTGACAAAACAGCACTATTCATTTAGGCAAGAGAGTTACATAAACACACGTTAACTAGCGCAATAAAGGATTTGCCTTTATCTGCTATTGTTTTCATCCTGCTTTACCGCACCAGTATTTTTCCAATACTCCAGATGTTTCAAATAGATTTTGTTAAAAGTTTGTTGTGCCAATCAAGATTTTTGTTCCCAGTCATATTCCAGTTTTTCCTTAACAAGTGGAACGAAGGAGGGGAAATTAGTTTGAATTTCCTCTCCTTAACCATATAACAATTACAGCACGGAAACAGGCCAACTCGGCCCTTCTAGTCCATGCCGAACACTTACTCTCACCTAGTCCCATCTACCTGCACTCAGACCATAACCCTCCATTCCTTTCCCGTCCATATACCCATCCAATTTATTTTTAAATGATAAAATCGAACCTGCCTCCACCACTTCCACTGGAAGCTCATTCCACACAGCTACCACTCTCTGAGTAAAGAAGTTCCCCCTCATGTTACCCCTAAACTTCTGTCCCTTAATTCTCAAGTCATGTCCTCGTTTGAATCTTCCCTACTCTCAGTGGGAAAAGCTTATCAACGTCAATTGTCTATCCCTCTCATCATTTTAAAGACCTCTATCAAGTCCCCCCTTAACCTTCTGTGCTCCAAAGAATAAAGACCTAACTTGTTCAACCTTTTTCTGTAACTTAGTTGCTGAAACCCAGGCAACATTCTAGTAAATCTCCGCTGTACTCTCTCTATTTTGTTGACATCCTTCCTATAATTAGGCGACCAAAATTGTACACCATACTCCAGAATTGGCCTCACCAATGCCTTGTACAATTTTAACATTACATCCCAACTTCTATACTTAATGCTCTGATTTATAAAGGCCAGCACACCAAAAGCTTTCTTTACCACCCTATCTACATGAGATTCCACCTTCAGGGAACTGTCAGTATGTCAATGAAAGAGTGAATTGTGATCTGACATGTGTGCCCTTGAATTATCATCCTAGATCCCTCTGCTCAACTGCATTCCTCAATTCACTACCATTTACCATGTACGTCCTATTTTGATTTGTCCTGCCAAGATGTAGCACCTCACACTTATCAGCATTAAACTCCATCTGCCATCTTTCAGCCCACTCTTCCAAATGGCCCTAATAATCAGCTATTTAGCCACCCTTGTTGGAGGAATGAATTCAACTCAATGGTCACTCATGATCAAATAGACTAAAGCTGCCCTCCCCCCCCCCTCTCCCCCACTCCCCCCCCCCCCCCCCCCCACTCCCCCCCACTCCCCCCCTTCACCTGCATATGGGCCGCAGCTATGCCTGCCTCTTTGTAGGGTACATCGGAAAATCCCTGATCCAGGCGTACACTGGCCCTATCCCCGAACTCTCCTTCCGCTACATTGGCGACTGCATCAGTGCTGCCTCCTGCACCCATTTAGAACATACTGACTTCATCAATTTCACGACTAATTTCCATCCTGCACTCAAATTCACTTGGACCATCTCCTGACCGTTTCTGGATCTCACCGTCTCCATCGCAGGAGACAGGCTATTGACTGACATTTACTACAAACCTACTGACTCCCATAGCTATCTCGACTACACTTCTTCCCACCCTGCTTCCTGTAAAGACTCTATCCCCTACTCCCAATTCCTCCGTCTGCGCCGCATCTGCGCCCAGGATGAGGTTTTCCATTCTAGATCATCGGAGATGTCCTCATTCTTTAGGAAACGGGGGTTCCCCTCTTCCATTATATAGGAGGCTCTCACTAGGGTTTCCTCGATATCCCCCAGCTCTGCTCTTGCTCCCCCTCCCCCATTCGCTACAAGGACAGAGCCCCCTTGTCCTCACCTTCCACCCCATCAGCCTTTGCATACAGCATATAATCCTCCAACCCTTTCATCACCTCTAACATGATCCCACGACTGTCCACATTTCCCCATCTCCACCCCTTTCTGCTTTCCACAGAAACCATTCCCTCCGCAACTCCCTGGTCAACTCATCCCTTCCCACCCAAACCACCCAGGTACTTTCCCCTGCAACTGCAGGAGATGCAACACCTGTCCCTTTACCTCCCCCCTCGACTCCATCCAAGGACCCAACAGTCTTTTCAGGTGAGGCAGAGGTTCACTTGCACCTCCTCCAACCTCATCTACTGTATCCACTGTTCCAGGTATCAAGTTCTGTACATCGGACTTTCCCTCTCTCCATCCCCTCCCCCTTCTCCTACCAGTCATACTGTCTCCGACTATATTCTATCTCTGTCCCGCCCACTCCCCTGAGATTAGTCTGAAGGGTCTCGACCCGAAACGTCACCCATTCCTTCTCTCCAGAGATGCTGCCTGTTCCGTTGAGTTACTCCAGCATTTTGTGTCTACCTTTGATTTAAACCGGCATCTGCAGTTCTTTCCTACACAGACCATTTTCTGACAGGAACCATGCAAACAAGCATGGTTCCTGTCAGAAGGATATGCAATGTTGCTACTAATTAGTTTTCTACAAATAGCTATGTGCCCTAATACTAAAGCCAGCCTTTGACAAGACAGTGGCTAATGGTTAAAATAAGCTCTTGTGTTCCGTTGTTATTGTAGCATGGTTCCTTGCTGTGATTTTAATGCTTACTCTGAAAGAACTGGGAGTAAACCTTTGTTTACAGAGCAAATTACACACATTTAAAATGGTCTGACTAAGTTGACTTTTCAATTGACTATTTACCTGTGTGAATTCATCCTTCCGGATAATTAGTCCAGACTTTGAATTATTGGTTTAATAATGAAGCAGTTATGCAGCTCAACACAAACAATTTATGCGTTCAACTACAAAAGTGATGAATCTGCAAAGGAACTATCTCACCCACATTTCTGGGTGACTTAGCACCTATCGGAAAATTTCCTCCACATTTTTCAGTAAGATTTTTGCTTTTCTTAGAAATTGCTTGCCACAATAAACTTGAAATGACATAAAACAGTTGTACACATGCAAGATTCATTTGCAACAAGTTTTTAATCTCACAGGCCTGAAAAATTATGACTTATGGGCCTGTCCCACTTAGGCGATTTTTCAGCGGACTGCCGGCAACTGTCAAGTTGCCGGCAGTCGCCTGTAAAACCAGGCACTGGAGCGGCGACTGTCAGAGTGGAACACGCGCACACACACACATCGCTTCCTTCACCAGCCCGTGTAAATTTTCTAGACAGCACTCCCCCTACTTGCTCTGACTAAAAAATTCACACGGTGCAAAGCCAAGGTGATACAGACACACACCGCGATGAACAGGAATGTTGGCGCTGTAAAAAGACGGCTAAAGCACAGTGTACGGTAAATCCTTTTAAAAAAAGGGGGGGGGGGAGAAAGGGGTGGAGATAACTTTTAAAAAGCCAAAGATTCACGGCTGTGAAGCTCAGCAGACATTAACATCACCGGTCGGTTATCCTTGGTTCTGAAAACTACTGCTTACCTTTTTTTTCCCCAATGAGCCAATGAAATTCGCCGGTCAGCACCGGCTACAACCTACGAGAACCTCCGGCCTCCTGGCAACCCACTAGGACCTCCTGGCGACCCACCTAAGGCTCGAGAATTCCCGCTACTCTCCATGCTGGGGCTTCATTGTAGTCGCCGCTAATTTTTCAACATGTTGAAAATTTCACGGTGACCATAACGAAGCCGCGACTAGTTCCCAGAATGCGGGAACTCCGCACAACCATGAAGGCTACTCCCCGGCAACCACCCGCGAACATGTGGCGACTGCATAGTCTCCTGCAGTAGCCCAAGTGGGACAGGCCCATTACACATTCACAAAAAAAAAACGCATTTTACAAACCCTCTTCTTGAAACCAAGCTGACTAAAGCATCAACAGTAAAACTGCATTTTTTAGTCTTCACTAGATGGGACCTGCTTTGCCTCGCATGGTTTCAATCCTAACCTTTAGGTGTTGTCTGCGTTTTGCATGTTCTTCCTGTGACCATATGAGTTTCTTCTTCAGACTGAAGAAGGGTTTTGGCCCGAAACGTTGCCTATTTCCTTCGCTCCATAGATGCTGCCTCACCCGTTGAGTTTCTCCAGCATTTTTGTCTACCTTCGATTTTCCAGCATCTGCAGTTCCTTCTTGAACCATATTAGTTTCCTCCAGGTGCTCTGGTTTCCACCCACATCCCATTGCTAGATTAATTGGATTTGGTAAATTAGCCCTAATCTGTAAGTGAGTGATAGAACTTGGGGGGAGGTTGGAGTTGCTAGGAATGTAAGGAGAACAAAAAAATTGTATTAATGTAGGACTAGTGTAAACTGGTTGTCCATCGTTGGCATAGATGCAGCGAATCAAAGGTCATGTTTCCATGATGTATTTCTGCATGACTAAGATGAATCAAACTTCAAATATCTCCTCCTTTACCAGTGATGGTCAGTGTCATTAACATGCAGAACTTATTAACGTTGGGATCATTCCAATATGCTGCTCAAGTACCTGTCACATCTCAGTTAATTGTTCACAGTCGAAAAAGGTCACTCAAATGTCATACTCGGGAGAGAACATACTTCTACTTATCCATCAGCCAAAAGGAACAGGCAACGAGTGTGCCGGCGGCACAGTGGTCGAGTTGCTGCCTTACAGTGCTTACAGCACCAGAGATCCGGGTTCGATTCCGACTACAGGTGCATGTCTGTACGGAGTTTGTACGTTCCCCCCGTGACCACGTAGGTTTTCTCCAAGATCTTCTGTTCCACCCACACTCCAAAGACATACAGCGTTTTAGGTTAGTCGGCTTGGTATAAATGTAGAATGTTGTCCCCAGTTTGTGTAGGGTAATGTTAATCCGGTTGGTGTGGACTCAGTGGCCCGAAGGGCCTGTTTCTGCGCTGTATCTCTGCTTCCTCCAAGCAGTGTTCTTTGCCAGCCTCTGTCTCAACTCCAGGAGGATTCTCCAAAACACCGTCCCATCTGTGCAGCATCCACTCATTCACCAACAACAATTCAAAGATTGCACCTGCTGGATCACACTCTACAAGTTTGCCATTCTCTATGTGCAAACTTCAAGAACCTGCAATAACAATGATTCTAAAACAATGCAGTTTCAGCAAGTCAAGGCAGAGGGAAACTGAATCACCTCTCAGTCAAACTCCCAATTCAAGCCTGTTCGTAATATAACTTTTGCAAATGATAGTAATACTTCCAAAAATACGGCAGCACAATATTTGAGCCCTCTTCTCCAAGTGATAAATAAATAAAGCATACATTTATGGATTTAAAAAAAATTTACTATTAAAACTATACTTTTATGCCTTAATCTAAGTATTTAATGATGTCTCACCATTCCACATTTTGAAGAAGGGTCTCGACTCGAAACGTCACCTATTCCTTTGCTCCATAGATGCTGCCTCACCCGCTGAGTTTCTCCAGCATTTTTATCTACCTTCGATTTTTCCAGCAACTGCAGTTCCTTCTTAAACATTCCAGATTCCAGTCACCAAATTTCTGTGTTGGGTTGAATTCCCAACATACCATTTTCAATGCTAAATGGAGAAAACACAAAAGCTCACCGACTTCCCCGGATATTGTCACCAACATCTGACAGTTTGCATGAGAAACTGCAGAAATATGTTATTAGCGACAGTGTCATTCAGATTGTACGAGTGTTTGTGATCATTTGGAATGTGCTAGTATTTGCAGTAAAGTGTGAGAAATAGAGACTAAAATTTATTCTTCAGCTCAATAAGTGTTTTCAATCAACCATGTGCAGGATAGGGCCCGAGTGCTTGTTTGTAACACCTGTCCAAGCAGCATTTTATTACTGTTCATAAAGTCCAAGGCAATGTGCACAATAGTGTGCATCTTGCAGAGAAAATGTATGCATTGTCCCTTGTGAAACATGCAAAGCAACTCCAGTATGGTAATGGCCAAGTGCACCAAAACCTCACATCAGATCAGTACGTCTGGGGAATGAGGTTCATGAACAGTGCGGATTGATTGAAAGATTGATTGAATTGTAAGACACAGCTTGGAAACAGATCCTTTGATCCACCAAGTCTACGCCGACAATTGATCACCCGTTCACACCAGCTCTATGTTATCCCACTTCTGCACCCACACCTAACACACTTGGGGAATTTTACAGGGGCCAATTAACATACGTCTTTAGGATATGGGATGAAAATTAGAGCACCAAGAGGCAACCCATGCAGTCACAGAGAGAATGAGCAAACTCCACACAGACGGCAGTGAAGGTCAGGGTCGAACCTGGGTCTCTGGCGCTGTGAGGCAACAGTTCTACCAGCTGCACCACTGTGCTGCCCTCAATGGATAAAATTTAGCTGTGTCAGGTATTATGCTCCTGAGAGATCCTTGCAACAAAAAAAAAGGGTGAGTTGGCTGTAGCCACAATGGGCAGAGTAAACCAAGTTGTCATGAGGATTGTTTACACTGACAGTAATAGGGAAATGGCTATAAATAATGAGTGTGGCAACTTGAGATGACTGAAGAATCAGTTGAACCTCAACTGTGACCAATTAACAGTACCAATAATAGAACAAGCTTAAATTCTTCATGGCCTATAAGGCACCTGACATAACATTCAACATGCTCAGTCTCAGACTGCTTTGACAACTTTAAGTTTTCACAGAAATTTCCGTAAACTCATTAGAAATATTTCAATATGACATTTCATAGGTGTGCAATTTAGATAAGCAGTACAACATAATCAGCGGAAATATCAAGGGCAACATTATGAAAAGGCTAAAGTGAATTCCTTCAAACCAAAAGTTGATCACTAGAACCCCTTTGCAGATCAGAAGTTGTATATTTTATCTATGTGCAAGTAAACCAATCACGTAATGAAACGCACAAAACTTCACTCAGCTTGAGAAAAGTGCACTGTAACAGGTTAACAGTTACAACGGTCATGGAAGATAGAAATGAGACACAAAATAGCAATAAAGTAGCCCAATCCATAACTTCCATGAAAAATAATTTAAGAAGTATAATACCCGATAAACATAATAGAACAAAACCTTGTTCCATAGTCCAACTAAAGACACAGGCCATAGAAGATTGTAGTGGCTGAAATGTTGCAGTGTTCAAGAGCCTGATGGTTGCTTGGGAAAAGCTTGTCTTGCACCTTGCGGCCATGGTATTGAGGTTTTTATACATTCTTCCCAATGGTAGTAGAAAAGTAAAAGTGGGACCAATGGGTTGATGATATTAGCTGTCTTTTTAAGGTAAAGCCTCCGAGAGATGAATTCAATGGTTGGGTGGTCAGTACCCGAGATGCACCAGGCAGTGTCTGACACTTTCTCAAGTCCCCTTTGTTCCTGGGCATTAAGTTTTGCCGAACCAGGTTGCGATACAACCAGTCACTATGCTTTCTACCATACATCTAAAGAATTTTGATAGAATATTCGGTGACATATCGAATCTCCTCAATCTTCTCGATAGAGATGTTGCTGAGATTTCTTTGCGATTGCATCAATGTGCTTTGCCCAGGACAGATTTTCAGAGACATGCATGCCCAGGAACTTGAAGCTGTTGACTCTCTCGATCAACATTTGGTACAATATAATGGAATCAGTTTCTAATAACAGTGCCAATCTAAATTTTCTTCTTTTAAGACGTCACCGTCTAAAGATATTTGATGAAGATGAACTTGCTGACTTCACATTTTCTGGAAAGCTACTTACTGCATTTCATGGTACATCATGCATGAGATTAAAAAATTAACAGGCACAAATTTAACAAATAAATTTTCAATGAGAACAATAGACAATAGACAATAGGTGCATTCGGCCCTTCAAGCCAGCACCGCCATTCAATGTGATCATGGCTGATCATCCCCAATCAGTACCCCGTTCCTGCCTTCTCCCCATATCCCCTGACTCCGCTATTTTTAAGAGCCCTATATAGCTCTCTCTTGAAAGCATCCAGAGAACCTGCCTCCACCGCCCTCTGAGGCAGAGAATTCCACAGACTCACCACTCTCTGTGAAATAAAGTGTTTTCTCGTCTCGGTTCTAAATGGCTTACTCCTTATTCTTAAACTGTGGCCCCTGGTTCTGGACTCCCCCAACATCAGGAACATGTTTCCTGCCTCTAGCGTGTCCAAACCCTTAACAATCTTACATGTTTCAATGAGATACCCTCTCATCCTTCTAAACTCCAGAGTGTACAAGCACAGTTGCTCCATTCTCTCAGCATATGACAGTTCCGCCATCCCAGGAATTTATTCTATATTTTTGTAAGAGTCAACTACACTTTAAAACAAGACTAGCAGAAAAAGATTAATCATCAAAATTCCTCCTTCTGTGGGTAACTCCATGGGATACCTGCCAGAAAGGAGGCACTGAATGGCTTTGATCATCGCTAAGCAGGCTCCACATTCCTTAACGACAGCTGTCCTCATAGGAAATTTGAATCCAACTGAATTACCACTTTCTCTGGACCCCAGTTATCCAAGCTTGCAGATCACGAACAAACAAAAATCAGTGCAACAAAATGCAGAGAAGAGTGCTATTGCTATTGTTCTGATTTAGATAAAGACTATTTTTTTGAGAAATGTTTATTTCATACCACTGCAATATAATTATTAATATGCATACAATGTAGCGCGAGGTCATTCAAACTAATACTCTCAACCTGTAAACTTAGGACTCATCCCTATTCCTTCAATATTTGGCTTTGTGTTACTTTAGTCTTCCAAAGTTCTCTGTCTGATCATATGTAGAATATGGAACAGTGCAGCACAAGAACATGCCCTTCAGCCCAGCGCAAATTTGAAAAAACACTTTAATTCCCCTCCCATTCCCACATTTTTTGTCCTGGGCCTCCTCCATTGTCAGAGTGAGGCCCAGCACAAATTGGAGGAAAAGCACCTCATATTTCACTTGGGCAGCTTACACCCCAACAGTATGAACATTGACTTGTTTAACCAAGTAACCCTTGCTTCCCCTCTCTCTCCATCCCTCTCCCTTCCCAATTCTCCAACCAGTCTTACTGTCTCTGTTGACATTTCATTTCTGTTTGCTTTGTTTTTACCTTCTCCCAACTAACAATGATCTATTCTACATTTTCCTTGATCTCTATCCCCTTTGTCCTGTTTTCATACTTCACACTTCCTTATCTATACACTGCCTTATCTATGTACCTCCCACTCCCCTGACATCAGTCTGAAAAAGTGTCTCAACCCGAAATGTCACCCATCTCTCCTGAGATGGTGCTGGTCCCGCTGAGTTACTCCAGCATATATATCTATTTTTAGCTCACAATGTCTGCCCAACTTGATGCCAAGACCATCTCTTATCTACCTGCACATAATCCATATCCCTCCATTCTCTGCATATCCATATGCCCATCCAATAGTCTCTTAGATACTACCCTTGTACGTGTCTCAATCACCACCGCTGTCACCCACAACACTTACACAAAGCTTGCCCTGCATATCTATTTTTAACTCCCCCCACCCCTCCCTCCCTCCCCCCCCCCCCCCCCCCCCCACTAATCTCTGACACCTATACTAATCAAGGATCTATCTATCTCTGCCTTAAAAAAAACCCCACTATACTGGCCTCCACAGCCTCCTGTGGCAAAGAATTCCATAGATTCACTACCCTCTGACTAAAGACATTTCTTCTCAGCTCCTCCCTAAACGAACATCCTTTAATTCTGAGGCTATGACCTCTAGTCCTAGACTCCCCCACCAGTGGAAACATCCTCTCCACATCTACTCTATCCAAACATTTCACTATTCTGTATGTTTCAATGATGTGTCCCTTCCTTCATCAAAACTCCCAGCGAGTACAGACCCAGTGCCGACAAACATTCATCATAGTTCAACCTACTCATTCCTGGGATCATTCTTGTAAACCTCCTCTGGACCCTCTCCAGAGCCACTACATCCTTCCTCAGATATGGTGCCCAAAATTGCTCGCAATATGCTCAATTACAAAGAATTCTGTGATCATCCTTTTAATTGACTCAGAAAATCGTAGTGATGGCAGTATAAGTCGGCTAGAACAAAACTACAAAATTGGTATTTTAAAAGATCAAGGTTACCTGTAGGATCAGGGTTAAAAATGTATGTCTTGTTCATTTAGTAGATAATAATAATAATACATTTTATTTAATGGGCGCCTTTCAGACATCTCAAGGACACCTTACATAGTAATCGGAATAACATATAATCGGAATATAACAAGTAATAAAGACATCACAGAGACACAAATTAAAAACAGAATTCAATCCAAAAACAGAAAATCAAAAACACAGTATGAAGAGGGAGCAGCGGCAGCCAAAGCGCGCCAGCGTCCACTCTCTCTTCACTGCAGCCATCTTGGACACAGACCTACAGGACTACAATTAGACAAAAAAAATCATCCCCCCACAGTGGATAGCACTGTGGAGGAAGGCACAATGTCCAGTCCCCACCCCATGTCCACCCCAAAGTCAGGCCTATTGAGGCCACCGCAATTGCCTCTACGGAGGCCCGATGTCCCTGGCCGTTCTCACCGGGTGGTCTTGCCCTGGCGTCGGGAGAGTCCTTTCGGCGGCTGGGCCACCTGGAACGGCCGCTTCCTGGTTGGAGCCCGCGGCTGCCGAAGCCGACAAGGCCGCGCCGGTTTGGAGCTCCCAGGCTCCCGATGAAAAAGTCGGCGCCGCCTCTCCGCACTGCCGCCTCGCCGCTCCGCAGACCCGCAGCCCGGAGATGTTGCTCTCGGCGGTCCAGCTCGCCAGAGCTCCAGCGCGGCGACCCAGGCAAGGCGTCGCCCGCTCCACTCCGCTCTGCTCCAGCGCTCCAATGCTGTGCCGCCGCCGAGGCCGAGGTGCTGGGCGGTCCCCGCCAGGAAACGGCGCTCCAAGCCCGCAGGTAGGCCACGAGGACGGGTCGACGGGCAGCCCGGAGAAAAGGCTGCCGCACCGACCAGGCAGGGACCTAGAAATAAAGTTTACACCTACCCCCCACATTAAAAAGACCATATCCCCAACAAACAAAAAACAGGACTCACTAAAAACTATTAAAAAAACGGATTTAAAACGGACGGCTGCTGGTTAGCAGCTGTTCACCAAGATGGCTCCTCCTCAAAACCTACCATCATCGGCGCTCCAGATCTGCCCACTGCCTGTGCGTGCGATTCCGGAGGCTGGGGAGGGGGGGGGGGGGGGAGGCGGGATTAGAATGCAGGTTTGTATTGGTTCTGTGGACCATATCAGAGCTCCAGAAGCAACAGCAACAAAGAGAAGCAGGAGAAAGCACTGATTGGCTCAAGCTCGAGTGGGAGGAGAGTTAGAAGTGCCTTGTGAGAAAAGTGCGAGTCTTCGGCGAGGAGGCCGAGGAGAGGAAGCCGACGAGAGGAGGCTGTGCAAAACGCTGGAGAGGGAGAGACGAAAGAAGGAGATGTCAAGCAAGCTGATTCAGTGCGATGTTTGCAGTATGTGGGAGGTCAAGGGCACTGCTGGTGCCTCTGGCTGCGACAAATGTGAGAAGTGCATCCAGGTACAGCTCCTGAAGGATCATGTAGCAATGTCAAAAAAATTTGAGATTTTAAAAATCAAGTCTGTAAATTATCCCATCAGATAAAGCATAAAAAGAAGTTTAATTTGTCACCTAATTCATTTTCATATCTTCAGTATTAAAAAAGTTATGGCCATTTTCATACTTGGAAATTAGAATCTTGTTCTCTATTGCTTTTCCATTGAGGACAGTCAAATGGCCATAACTTTCTTAAAAATTAAGAGAAGTAAAAGACATTTTCAGTTATTCTAGATTGAAACATTCTGAAACAAATATGAAACAATCTTACTTAGGTGACTTGAAATTAAAGCATATAATTAGTTAGTTACCTAATTGTAGCTAATTACAAAATTCAATTACTAGATCTAAACATCTATCAATTTCTTAAGAATAGATTAACATTTTTAAATAGCCTGTGTCCAAATAACATTCACACAAGAATTCACAATATAACATATTTTTTAAATCTCATTGTCATGGATTTATAGGCCAAATGGAAGGAATTTAATGTTTAATACCTGTAAATTAATGGCCATTTAAATCAACTTGCATGTGGGTTTTTTCTGGAACGCGATCATTTGGAACGTTGCGGTTTGCAGTGATTTAGATCCCCATATCTGCATGCCGGTTGGTATGGGGACTAAATCACCGTTTCGTAACTTAAAATGTGAACTAAAGGTATCTTAAGGACCACTTTTATACATAAAAATAAACCGCTTTCTTTTACCTGTCACCTACATGAAATCCGACCCCGTTGTCGGCGTTGACGGCTTTAGAAGCTGATTTTAAAATGACTCCAGCGCTGAACGAGTCGGGTGATTTAAAAAAAATAAAATAGACAGAACGCCCGTCGGAACGATTCTTCAACAAAAGCTTGCACTCCAACCAAATATAATCCAGGACAAGGTAAGAAAAAAAAACGCATCTTAACCCCGCCCCCCCCTCAAACGCGCCAAAATCGCGCACACGGCCAGTGGCAGAATTGCAGCGCCGCTGAAGGTAAATAATGTAACATACCTAGATCATGTTGGGGAACTGGAGAAGCAAGTGGATGACCTCAGGTTCGTCCAAGAAACTGAGTCGTACCACGACAAGTCCTACAGTAAGATTGTTCCAGAACAAGGGGGTCACAGTTTAAGGATAAGGGGGAAATCTTTTAGGACCGAGATGAGGAAAACTTTTTTCACACAGAGAGTGGTGAATCTCTGGAATTCTCTCCCGCAGAACGTAGTTGAGGCCAGTTCATTGGCTATATTTAAGAGGGAGTTAGATGTGGCCCTTGTGGCTAAAGGGATCACGGGGATATGGAGAGAAGGCTGGTACAGGATACTGAGTTGGATGATCAGCCATGATCATATTGAATGGCGGTGCAGGCTCGAAGGGCCGAATGGCCTACTCCTGCACCTATTTTCTATGTTTCTATGTTACACCTGAGGTACTGGAAGAGAGAAGGTGGGTGACGGTGAGAAAGGGAGGGAAACATGGAATGCAAAGGTCCCTGGGTGTTGTACCTCTTGTGAACAGGTTCACCCACTTAGAAGCTGTTGGGACAGAAGTCGTCATCACACTGAGCGGCGGACTGGCTTGCGAAGCAAAAAGGGCTGTTGAGCCAAAACCAAAGAGGCCAACGTCAGGCAACACCATTGTTGTTGGAGACTCCTTTGTGAGAGGTACGGACAGGGGTTTCTGCAGGAACAGACGGGATTCGAGGATGGTGTGCTGCCTTCCTGGTTCCAGGATGTCAGGGACAGAGTGCAGAAAATCCTCAAGGGCGAAGGTGAACAGCCGGAAGTGGTTGTGCATGTCGGCACAAACGATGTCGGAAAGAAGGGGATGAATATTCTGCAGCGTGACTTTAGAGAGCTCGGAAAAATGCTGAAAAGCAGGACCTCCAGGGTTGTTATCTCTGGTTTGCTTACAGTTCCTAGTGCTGGCGAGAGCAGGAACTGGGAGATACGGGACCTGAATGTGTGTGTGGCTGAGGAACTGGTGCATGGGGCAGGTATTTAGATTCTTAGATCACTGGGATCTGTTTTGGAGTAAGGGGAACTGTACAAAAGGGACAGATTGCATCTTAACAGGTGGGGGACCAGCATTCTGGCAGGCAGGTTTGCCACACGGGTGGTTTTAAACTGAATAAGTGGGTGGGGTGTCAAATGGGATAGTCGAGGACAGAGTTAAAGGGAAAGGGAGTAAAGGGATGTTTAATGACCCCAGAATTAACGGGAAAGGAAGCTCACAAAGGGATAGGAGAGTATGGCCAAGTGTAATAGGGCTGATGGTGGGACTGTCATACGAGGAAAGATTGAAAAGGGTAGGCTTGTATTCACTGGAGTTTAGAAGGATGAGGGGTGGATCTTATAGAAACATATAAAATTATAAAAGGACTGGACATGCTAGATGCAGGAAAAATGTTCCCAATGTTGGGCGAGTCCAGAACCAGGGGCCACAGTCTTAGAATAAAGGGGAGGTCATTTAAGACTGAGGTGAGAAAAAACTTTTTCACCCAGAGAGTTGTGAATTTATGGAATTCCCCGTCACAGAGAGCAGTGGAGGCCAAGTCATTGGATGGATTTAAGAGAGAGTTAGTTAGAGCTCTAGGGGCTAGTGGATTCAAGGGATATGGGGAGAAGGCAGGCACGGTTTATTGATAGGGGATGATCAGCCATGATCACAATGAATGGCGGTGCTGGCTCGAAGGGCCGAATGGCCTCCTCCTGCACCTATTTTCTATGTTTCTATGGTTGTTGAGAGAGGTATTTGCTCGGACTACAAGTTGATGAAAAAAATATGTTCTGCACTTTCGCTGGTCGATTGCATCGCTGGATTGAAGTTAAACATGACCTAATGCCTTCAACATCACGGGTCAAAATCAACATCAAGAACTTCCACATCAAGACAAAACAAAAGGTATGTCGTATATTTAACATCTTACCTTACTTTTTGGTGTGGTTTCATTGATACGAAATATGTTATTTAGGCCCCGATATCGGCCGTATCTTGCCTGCCGATATCACGGGGCTTAACTCATGGCAGCGGCCACATTCCGATCTATCACAATCCACTCTCAAGATAATCAAATTCTTTTTTTTTTTTTTGCACAATCTATATTTTGTGTTATTGTCTTTCCATGATCAATATTTTCATACTAAATATCGGATTGAAAACTTCCACAGTACATAGTTTTTAGTTTTTAGTCAGGTTTACTATAAAAATATTGATCATGGATAGACAATAACACAAAATATAGATAATTTAGATGTTCTTATGACATGATTGTGCAAAAAATAATGATTTTGATTATCTTAAGAGTGGATGTTTGAGCATTTTGAATAAATGTCTGTAAAACGACCCTTGCCTGCAGCAGTGTTATAAACCAACAGAGTAAAAGTTAAGGGAATTAAACATTCAATTCCTTCCATTGGCATAGAAATTCATGACAAAGTGAGATTTTAAAATCATGTTATATTGTGAATTCTTGTGTGAATGGGATCAGTTTATTTGGATACTTTGGCTATTTAAAAAAATATTTTTAGCCTTTTCTTAAGAATGGAATAGATGTTTAGATCTTGTAATTGAATTTAGATGAATTTAATTTGATGACACTGATGAATATGAATTATTTGTTGTGTTTTTACTATTATTTTTAACGTTACAATAATATTAAAGTTCTGATCTTGAGAATATCATTTTTTTGAATTTTCAAGGCAGCCTGAGTGTTTATTACTATTTCCGTCACAACGGTCAATTTTGTAATTATCTACAATTAAGTAACTAACTAATTATATGCTTTAATTTCAGGTCATTCAAGTAAGATGAATCACATTTTTTTCAGAATGCTACAATCCATAATAATTGAAAATTTCATTCAGTTCTCTTATTTTTTTTAAGAAAGTTATAGGCTTATGTCAATTGACTGTCCTCGATCACAGCTTTTGTGTTAAGTTAATGGAAAAGCAATAGGGACCAGGATGCTAATTTCTGAGTATGAAAACGATCATAACTTTTGTTAATACTGAAGATATGAAAGTGAATTAGATATCAAATTAAAGTTCCTTTTACGCTTTATCTGATGGGATAAATTACAGGCTTGATTTTTTAAATCCCAAAATTTTGTAACATTCCTAGTAGATGACCGATTAGATTTTAGATGTATGATTTTGGTTGTATGATTCATCTAATAAAGATTTTGTCAACGAAATAAAAGGATCTGAACATTTGTAGTCTATTTGTTTGTTCTGGTTGCTTTGGCTTAAGAGCACATTATCAAAGGAAGCAGTTCATGATTAGATTGTGCAGTGATTTTCCAAGCAAAACAAACATAGTCATCTACCCAGAAACAGAAAAAACCCATCCTAGGGTATTTGTAGAAAGCACAATTTCAATGTGAACATAGATGACATCTCCTAGGTGTGCCCATTTACAATTACAAGATTACAATTTGTGATATCAGTTTGTTGCTCAGTGAATGAGTGGATAATACCAAGGCTTCCTGTTCATTTTCTCTCTATATTAGAATGCATTATCAACAGCACTGATATTCATCCAGCACTATTTAGTTTAAACATTATTCTAATGAAATTGCTCAAAAATAAATGTCTTTCTGAATTTCACCCTGAAAATACTATCAGCGTTTTCCATGCAAAAATAAAGCTAACTACAACTTAAATCTTATCCCGACTTCTTTTTTAATATAGCAATTTGTTTTAACATGTTTTTTTCCCCCAGTTCCTGGGTCAACAAAAAAGCCTCTTAAGAATTGAGTGACATGTTTAGTCTTTTCGTCTACATCAAAGTGGACCCAAGAACACCTCTGCATAGGCAATGATAATCTGTCTGCAAAGATTCATTGCTGAATTCTCCTTGCCACACACACAACATTACACCTCACAAATCAAGTCATAGATTGTGGAGGTACAGCTCAGAGAAATTACTTTCATTCTTATCTGCAATAGCTAATGCCAGCAACCCTCGTTGTTATTTTGTAGAATTGGCCTACATAACCCATTATGGAATTTAGACAAATAATTATTATCTTTCATTCATTTGTTCTACATCTCACTACATCACCGTATATATTTCTCGTTTCCTTTTCCGTGACTCTGAAGAAGGGTCTCGACTCAAACGACACCCATTCCTTTTCTCCAGAGATGCTGCCTGACCTGCTGATTTATTCAAGCTTCTTTTGTCTATCTTTGGCTTAAACCAGCATCTGCAGTTCCTTTCTACAAATAATTATTAAATCCATGAATATTTCAAAAATAATCTTTAAAGGGAGAAATATAAAACCCAAGGAAAATTCCAAAAGAACATAAAAATAATTACTGAAGCTTCTCAAATCAATTGAAAAACACACCGCTGAAGTAGACTATAATTAATAACTGAGTATGGTGTACTTTAAGCAAATTATATTTGATTCTGCCACAAACTATTTCCAACTGTTGGCATTGACAGAGTGTAACTGTAGTGAGCAATCCAAAATGATTTTCTCAAGAGGATCTAAAAGCAAATTAATGGCAGGTTTTGGGGGACGCCTCAACTTCCTGTGACTTTCTTTGTTTTTCATCCTAATATCAGCAAACAAAAGGGAAATCCAGCCCAACATACCTATTGCTAAGATAAGCTGTTTAAACTAGCCTATCTCTCTAAAGCACCAATGTCTTACTTTTGCAAATACAATAATTGTGAGGATAAAATACGGCAAAAGTTTTTTGTGATGGAAGTGCGATGGTTTTCAGTTGTTGACGTTGCGTTGATCGTTCTTATAGAAAAAAAGATTATCACATTTTGTGTTTTACTTCAGAATTCCACCATCTTACTATCTTGCTTTGGTTTCATTTGTTCATTAATTAATGCATACTACAGGTGGCATTGTGGAAGATAGCTGTACCCAATTTAATACACTTTGCACAAAATAACATTACAGATGGCCATCAACACAACAAACTTCCTTTCTGCCTTCATCCTGCTTTCCATAAACTAATCTACCGTCAATTGCATCATTTTTGCAAAATTCCTCAATTTTGTTTTCAAATGGTATACAGCAATCAAAATAAGTTTGTCACCTTAAATATGACACATATTTATAGCAGGATCATCTTCTATAAATGTTACTTCCATCAGTGCCTTTGACATTCTAAACCTGCTCGAATATGGGAACCTTCTGTGTCTAGCTAGAAATTGCACAACTTTGATTTGTTTACATTATTTCCGTGCACAGAGTAAAATCGAGGACATGTAGTGTTTGACTAATCATGCTGTCTGGCCAAGTCTAATGTCCCAACATGAATGCATTAGCGTGGAGGGCTGATCTCAGAGCCCATCTGCATCCAGGAATTGGGTCTTGAAGTCTTAAGTGCTGATGTGACCTTTGCCATTTCTTTGCCACTCCGCCCCCCGGGACAGCCTAACCTCATCGCTGCACTAGGGCCCATCCAACATTCCCGCTGCACTGGGCCCGCCGAATATCGCAGCCGCACCCGGCCCATCCACCATTCCTCCTGCACTGGGACCGCCGAAAATCGCACCGCACCCGGCCCATCCAACATCGCCGTCGCACTGGGCCCATCTAGCATCGCCGTCGCACCCGGCCCATCTAACATCGCGACCGGACCTACCGAACATGGCCGCCTGACCGGGGCTCACCGAACATGGCCGCCGCACCGCGCCCTACTCACCTCGTCGCCTCACCGGGCTGGCCGAAACGCGCCACCCCACCGACCATCCGCACACCTGGACCTCCCACGCATCGCCCACCGACCCGGACTCTACTGCCCGCGGACTCCTATCATCGGTTCCACCGACCCTCGCCACTCCACCTCCCTCCAGCAGCCCGCAGCCGTCGATTTACCTGCAGCCTGGACTCAGCACCGGGCCTGAAGCCTCCACGCTGCTAACTCCCACTCCCCTGGGTTTGACTGCACTGGTCCTAGTGCTAGTTTCCCAAACCCTGGTAACCAGTGGCTGTTCCACTGGGTCTTCCCCATCCCCCTCAAACTATGCGACTCTTGCTCTTCCCTACCCACACTACAGTCTTCATACCCCACCCCTCCCCCCCCCCCCCCCCGACCACCCACCCCCCCACACCAGACATCCCCTTGGCCTCAGTCCACTTATCTGCCTTCCTCCGGCCCCAACTCCCATCCTTGCCGTGTGTTCACCATCCCCCTCCTCATGGACCCCCGCTCATGGCCTTCCGGCTTTAGACCTTTTTATTCAAAACTGCCGGCGCGACATCAACCGCCTGAACTTCTCCACTCCCGTCTCACTCCAATCTCTCCCCCCCTGAACGTACAGCCCTCCACTCACTCTGCAACAACCCAGACTGGGTCATCAAACCTGCCGACAAAGGAGGTGCCGTGGTAGTTTGGTGCGTCGATCTCTACAAAGCTGAGGCCACGCGCCAACTCTCGGACACTTCCTCCTACTTACCCCTGGACCATGACCCCACAGACGAGCACCAGGCTACTATCTCTAGCACCATCACTGACTTCATCAACTCCCGGTCCCTGCCCCCCCGAGCCTCCAACCTCATCGTTCCACAGCCCCGTACGGCCCGATTTTACCTTCTCCCCAAAATCCACAAACCTGACTGTCCTGGTAGACCCATTGTCTCTGCCTGTTCGTGCCCTACCGAACTTATTTCCACATACCTTGACTCCATCCTATTCCCCCTGGTTAAATCCCTCCCTACCTATGTTCAAGACACCTCAGACACTCTCCGTCGTCTCCGGGCATTCCATTCTCTAGGCCCCCATCCCCTCATCTTCACCATGGACGTCCAGTCACTCTACACCTCCATCCCCCACCAGGATGGTCTCAAAGCCCTCCGGTTCTTTCTCGACCGGAGAATCAATCTATACCCGTCCACTGATACTCTCCTCCGCCTAGCGGAGTTGGTCCTTACCCTCAATAACTTCACGTTTGACTCCTCCCATTTCCTCCAAATACAAGGCGTAGCTATGGGCACGCGCATGGGCCCCAGCTATGCCTGTCTCTTTGTCGGGTATGTCGAACAATCCTTGTTCGAGACGTACCAGGGCCCCATCCCCGACCTCTACCTCCGCTACATCGACGACTGCATTGGTGCTACCTCCTGCACCCACACACAACTAACTAACTTCATCCGCTTCACCACTAACTTCCATCCGGCACTCAAATACACCTGGACCATTTCCGACACTTCCCTACCATTTCTTGACCTCACTATCTCCATCGCAGGTGATAGACTTCTGACCGGCATCCACTATCAACCCACTGACTCCCATGGCTATCTAGACTACTCTTCTTCCCATCCTGCTTCCTGTAAGGACTCCATCCCGTACTCCCAATTCCTCCGTCTACGTCGCATCTGCTCCCAGGATGAGGTGTTCCACACCAGGGCATCGGAAATGTCCTAATTCTTCAGGGAACGGGGGTTCCCCTCCCCTACCATAGATGAGGCTCTCACCAGGGTCTCTTCCATACCCCGCAACACTGCTCTCTCTCCCCATCCCCCCACTCGTAACAAGGGCAGAGTCCCCCTAGTCCTCACCTTTCACCCCACTAGCCGTCACATACAACAGATAGTCCTCAATCATTTTCGCAACCTCCAACGTGACCCCACCACTCGTCACATTTTCCCATCTCCCCCGTCTGCTTTCCGCAAAGACCGCTCCCTCCGTAACTCCTTGGTCAATTCTTCCCTTCTGCACCACCCCCTCCCCGGGCACTTTCCATTGCAACCGCAGGAGGTGCTACACCTGTCGCTTTACCTCCCCCCTCGACTCCATTCAAGGACCCAAGCAGTCGTTCCAGGTGCGACAGAGGTTCACCTGCATCTCCTCCAACCTCATCTATTGCATCCGCTGCTCTAGATGTCAGCTGATCTACATCGGTGAGACCAAGCGTAGGCTTGGCGATCGTTTCGCCGAACACCTCCGCTCGGTCCGCATTAACCAACCTGATTTCCCGGTGGCTCAGCACTTCAACTCCCCCTCCCATTCCGAATCCGACCTCTCTGTCCTGAGCCTCCTCCATGGCCAGAGTGAGCACCACCAGAAATTGGAGGAACAGCACCTCATATTCCGCTTGGGCAGTCTGCACCCTAGTGGCATAAACATTGAATTCACCCCCCCCCCCCCCCCTCAAAGTTGAATGCTTGACTAAGGAGTTGGAGCAGGGATTTAAATTTTTGGACCAGTGGTGACCTGTGCAAGAGAGACATGTTGCACCTGAATTGGAGGGGTAGGCAGATTAGCTCGTACTACTCGGGATGATTTAAACTCGATTGGCATGGGAGCAGATCTAAAGCAGAAGTGAGGCAGGTGAAAGGCTGGAAGTCAATGAAAGTAAGGTCTGCAAACAGAATAGGCAGTAGCACAGCAGGGAGTGAGGAAGGACTGTTAGATTAACTAGCATCTCTTTCAATGCAAGAGGACTGAAGGGCAAGGCGGATGAACTCAGGGCATGGATAGGTAAATGCGACTGGGATTACAGCCATTACAGAAACGTGGCTAAGGGAGGAAGAGGACCAGCAGCTTAACATTCCAGGGTACAGGTGCTGCAGGTAAGATAGAGGTGGGGGTAAAAGACCAGCCATATCAAAGCAAAGAAAGCACAACAATGCCTTTACTTCCTTAGAAGGCTTAGGAGGTTTGGCAGGTCCACAACAACTCTCACCAACTTCTACTGATGTGCCTTAGAAAGCATCTTATTGGGATACATCACAGCATGATTTGGGAACAGCTCCATCCAAAACCACAAGAAATTGCAGAGAATTGTGGATGCAGCCCAGACCATCACGCAAACCAACCTCCATTCTATTGACTCCATCTATACTTTACGCTGACTTAGCAGGGCCACCAGCATAATCAAGGATGAGTACCACCCTGATCATTCCCTCTAGTCCCCTCCCCCATCATGCAAGAGAAACAGAAGTGTGAAATTGCCTACCTCCAGATTCAGAGAGAGATTTATCCCAGCTATTATTAGGCAACTGAACCATCCTATCACTAAATAGAGAATGGTCCTGACCTACCATATACCTAATTGGAGAACCTCAGACTATTTTTAAATCAGACATTACTGGACTTTATCTTGCACTAAACAGTATTCCCTTTATCCTGTGTTTGTACACTGCGGACTGCTTGATTCTAATTATGCATAGTCTTTCCACTGACTGGATAGCTCGCAACAAAAAAACTTTTCACTGTACCTCAGTACACATGATAATAATACACTAAACTAATTTCATTTTGGACTATCGCCATGATGTTCTCATGAATCTAAAGTGCAACATCCAGTCCTCTCTTATCTCCAACTGTATCCCACCAGCAACATCTGTACCCAGGAACATTAAGCTGCCAGTCCTGGCTACAGTATCCTGGTCCCATGTACCCATCTATGCCGAGTTCATCCACTTTACCCGTCAGACCTCTGGATTTGAAGTAAATGCAAATAAATCTTTCCTCACTCTCTGTCATGCTCCTGCCCATCTTATTAACTGAATTTGCTATTGTTGATCCCTGTATCAGCTTCCAGCCACTCACATGCCTCACTGCTGCTTCGGATCCTGCACACCTGCCAATCCAGATTAAACCCGAATAGAGACAAAATGCTGGAATAACTCAGCAGGTCAGGCAGCATATCTGGAGAAAAGGAATAGGTGATGTTTCAGGGTTGAGACCCTTCTTCAGACCAGGCAGTCTGATGAAGGGACTTGACCCGAAACGCCACCTATTCTTTTTCTCCAGAGATGCTGCCTAACCCACTGAGTTACTCCAGCATTTTGAGTCTATCTTCAGAGGAAACCACCATCTGCAGTTCCTTCTTACACACTAGGTTAAACCCTCACATCAACAAAACTACCCACTAGGATATTGGTCATAGAGTAATACAGTGTGGAAAGTTCAAGTTCAAGTGAGTTTATTGTCATGTGTCCCTGTATGGGACAATGAAATTCTTGCTTTGCTTAAGCACACAGAAAATAATAGGCATTTACTACAAAACAGATAAATGTGTCCATATACCATGATATAAATATATACACACATGAATAAATAAACTGATAACGTGCAAATAACAGAAAGTGGTTATTAATAATCAGAGTTTTGGCCGAGCCAGGTTTAATAGCCTGATGGCTGTGGGGAAGTAGCTATTCCTGAACCTGGTTGTTGCAGTCTTCAGGCTCCTGTACCTTCTACCTGAAGGTAGCAGGGAGATGAGTGTGTGGCCAGGATTGTGTGGGTCTTTGATGATACTGCCAGCCTTTTTGAGGCAGCGACTGCGATAAATCCCCTCGATGGAAGGAAGGTCAGAGCCGATGATGGACTGGGCAGTGTTTACTACTTTTTGTAGTTTTTTCCTCTCCAGGGCGCTCACATTGCCGAACCAAGCCACGATGCAACCGGTCAGTATGCTCTCGACTGTGCACCTGTAGAAGTTACAGAGAGTCTTCCTTGACAATCCGACTCTCCGTAATCTTCTCAGGAAGTAGAGGCGCTGATGAGCTTTTTTGATAATTGCGTTAGTGTTCTCAGACCAGGAAAGATCTTCAGAGATGTGCACGCCCAGGAATTTGAAGTTCTTGACCCTTTCAACCATCGACCCGTTGATATAAACGGGGCTGTGGGTCCCCCTCCTACTCCTTCCAAAGTCCACAATCAGTTCCTTGGTTTTGCTGGAGTTGAGGGCCAGGTTATTGCGCTGGCACCATATGGACAGTTGCTCGATCTCTCTTCTATATTCTGACTCATCCCCATCAGTGATACGCCCCACAATAGTGGAGGCTCTTCGGCCCAACTCGCCCATACCAGCTAACAGTTTCCCAGCTATCCTAGTCCCACTTGCCTGCGCTTGGTCCATAACCCGTCCAATCCATGTACCTGTCCAACTGTTCCTTAAACAATGGAATAGTCCCAGCCTCAACTACCACCTCGGGCAGCTTGTTCCATACCCCCACCACCCTCTGTGTAAAAAAAGTTACCCCTCGGACTCCTATTAAATCTTTTCCCCATTCACCTTGAACCTGTCCTCTGGTCCTCGACTCCCCTACTCTGGGTAAAAGACTCTGTGCATCTACCCGATTTATTCCTCTCATAAATTTGTATACCTCTATAAGATCTCCACTCATCGTCCTACCGTCCATGGAATAGAGACCCAGCCTACTTAACCTCTCCCTATAGCTCACACCCTCTATTCCCGGCAACATCGTCATAAATCGTTTCTGAACCCTTTCAAGCTTGACAATATCTTTCCTATAACATGGTGCCCAGAACTGAACACAATAGTCTAAAAGCGGTCTCACCGTCTTATACAACTGCAACATGATCTCCAAACTTCTATACTCAATACTCTGACTGATGAAGGCCAAAGTGCCAAAAGCCTTTTTGACCACCCTATCTACCTGAGACTCAACCTTCATGGAACTATGCACTTGTACTCCTAGATCCCTCTGCTCTGCAACATTACCCAGAGGCCTACCATTTACTGTGTAGGTCCTGTCTTTGTTCGATATCCCCAAATGCAACACCTCATACTTCTCTGTATTAAATTCCATCAACCATTCCTCAGCCCACCTGGCCAATCGATCCAGATCCTGCTGCAATCGTTCACAACCATCTTCACTGTCTGCAAAACCACTAACTTGTATCATCAACAAACTTGCTAATCTTGCCCTGTGTGTTCTCATCCACATCATTGATGGAGATGACAAACAGTATCAGGCCCAGCACCGAACTCTGTGGCACACCACTAGTCACAGGCCTCCATTCTGAGAAGCAACCTTCCACCATCATCCTCCACTTCCTTCCATGGAGCCAATTTGCTATCCATTCAGCTATCTCTCCTTGGATCCCATGCAATCTAACCTTCCAGAGCAGCCTATCATGCGGCACCTTGTCGAACGCCTTATTAAAGTCCATGTACACAACATCTACAGCTCTGCCTTCAACCTTTTTGCTCATGTCTACAAAGAAAATCAATCAAATTTGTGAGACACTACCTCCCATGTACAAAACCATGCCGACTGTCCCTAATCAGCCCTTGCCCATCCAAATGCCTGTATATCCTATCCCTCAGAATACTCTCCAGTAACTTACCAACTACAGATGTTAAGCTCACCGGCCTATTGTTCCCAGCATTTTCCCTGCAACTCTTCTTGAAAAGAGGCACAACATTTGCCACCCTCCAATCTCTCCTATATTTAACTACGACTCATAAATTTCAATCAGGGCCCCCGCAATTTCCTCTCTAGTTTCCTGCAATGTCCTCGGATATATCTGATCAGGCCCCGGAGATTTTCTACCTTCAAATACGACAGTACCTTCAGTACTTCCTCGACGGTAACCCTGACTGCTCTCATGACACTTCCAGTGACTGCTCCAATTTCCTCCCTCCTACTGCCTTTCTCCTCAGTAAATACGGAGAAATACTCATTGAGGACCTTGCCCATCTCCTGTGGGTCCACACAGATGTGGCCACTTTTATTCCTTAGCGTCTTACTCTCTGTCTAGTTACCCTTTTCCCCCTAATGTATTTATAAAATCTTTTGGGATTGTCTTTTATTTCCAACCACCAGAGCTATCACCTGGCCCCTTTTATCCCTTCGGATCTCCATTTTTAGTTTGCTTCTTAGTTCCCGAAATTCCTCCAGGGATGCACTTGATCCCAGCGGCCTATACCTGTCCCATGCATTCTTCTTGTTTTTGACTAACTTCTCAATTTCCCTCATCAGCCAAGCTTCCTTACGTTTCCCTGCTTTGCCTTTCACTCTAACGGAGACGTACACATCCTGAGCTCTCTTCAGATGTGTTAGGGCTTTATTCTTTGGAGCGCAGAAGGTTAAGGGGGGACTTGATAGAGGTTTTTAAAATGATGAGAGGGATAGACAGAGTTGACGTGGAAAAGCTTTTCCCACTGAGAGTAGGGAAGATTCAAACAAGGGGACATGACTTGAGAATTAAGGGACTGAAGTTTAGGGGTAACATGAGGGGGAACTTCTTTACTCAGAGAGTGGTAGCTGTGTGGAATGAGCTTCCAGTGAAGGTGGTGGAGGCAGGTTCGTTTTTATCATTTAAAAATAAATTGGATAGTTATATGGATGGGAAAGGAATGGAGGGTTATGGTCTGAGCGCAGGTATATGGGACTAGGGGAGATTATGTGTTCGGCACGGACTAGAGGGGTCGAGATGGCCTGTTTCCGTGCTGTAATTGTTATATGGTTATATGGTTCAGTACACTTTAAAAACAAAATCCCACTTGGCCGATGTTCATTTCTTCTCAAATAACCTGCTCCAGTCAACTTGAGCGAGACCTTCTCTCATACCCTCAAAATCGGCCTTACCCCAGTTGAGCATTTTAACACGTGGACCCTCTCTGCCCACACCCCACCTTACGTGCAACTCAGCCCTCTTGGATTGCACAATTAAATACTCTAGTCTCTTGGGGTATATAGATCCAATGTATGATGAGCCTTTGCAGATTCTGACTTGAGCTCTTAATATCACACTGACGAACCCATAAAAGCAAATCTCCCCCAGGCTTTTATTCAAGTTTGCATATAAATAAAAGTTCCCCACACAAAATAAGCACAGATAGTAAAGGAGGTCAATAAATTGACTGGCTTGACTTCAACAAACAGATGCTTATTTGTTTATTGCAGTAATCTGTGTTCGTAATTAATATTTAAAAAAATAATGGGGCTGGACCATTGTGTGGCTGTTCAGATAAAAATTAGGACCATTAAAAAGGGGATGTAATATCATGAATAAAATGCGAGTCACATGTCTTTTGACATCTATCCTGCATTTACCTTACTTCTGTTTAGAGGTTAATACCATTTGAAAAACAATGCATGAAATGGGAATATGCTAATTTCCTGTTTTAGCTAAAAAAAAACCCTAAAGGGCCTGTCCCACTGTACGAGGTAATTCAAGAGTTCTCCCGAGTTTCCCCGATTCGAACTCGGAGAATTACGGTAATAGCCGCTCGTAGGTACTCGGGGCTCTCGTGGACATTTTTCAACATGTCGAAAAAACTTCACGAGCTTACCGCGTTTCCCCGAGTACCTACCGTTAGCGCTATGAGCCGCTAAGAGACGTCCTGAGCTCCGACGTACCCGCTACATACATTCTACGTACTTAACACAAGTTTGATTTTTTTTTAAACTCGGGAGAGCTCTTGGGTAAACTCGTATAGTGGGACAGGCCCTTAACCCTAATGCATGGGAAACAAAAGCAATCTCCACTAGAATAAAAAGATGATCAATGGTATGCATTTCAAATGACCCAAGAGTAATGAAACATAGTGCAAGTACATGTAAGCTTTGACATGATACAGATCTCAAACTACACGATATTCAGTGCTTATTTTTTCATGTAACAATTGAAATCTTACAAGATCACAGGATAGGAGGGAGAGAGACAGATTATGTCTGAGCTCGTAGTCCATTTACGCTGTCCATTTATACAGACACATTTTACAGCCTTGAACTAAAGGGAACAAAAATGGCAACAGTGTGTAAGAATGAGTATTCGGAAGCGAATGATGTCTCAAACCAGGATTATGAAAGCATTTGGGCAGATCAAAAACAGTAGTACTTTGACATAAACTAAATAAGAAAAAAATACTATCAAAATTTGAGTGAGATCTTAAGGAAAGCTTTCCCCAACGATAGTCCATGAAACTTGGAGAAAACTGGTGGCTATGATAATGAAAATTGGAAAGACAGCATCATTGATGATTCAGCTCTTGGAGAGATCATTAGCCCAATGACTTTCATGGATTTGAGTGATGGTCAGACATTTATGAGGAGTCACTTAGAATATCAAATAAGAGAGGAGATTTTATTGCTAACACAGTTAATCACAAAAATACACATAATGATAAGCACAATAATAATAAATAAAAAAAAGTTTTAAGTTGCCAAAATAAGTGCATATTCCATAAAAAAAAGGAACAGACCATGCTTTACTTTAGACTTGAGATACAGCGCTGAAACAGGCTTTTCGGTCAACCAAGTCTGTACCGACCAGCAATCACCCGTATGCTAGCAATATCTTACACATAGGGACAATTTACAAATTTTACCTAAGCCAAATAACCTACAAACCTGTACGTCTTTGGAGTGTGGGTGGAAACTGGAGCACCCAGAGAAAGTCCATACAGGTCATTGGGAGAACATGCAACCTCCATACAGAGTACCCGCAGTTAGGATCGAACCCGGGTCTCGGCCGAGAGATGATAGGAACTACAATACATTGTTTAACCAAGTGTTAGTGAGGATGGGGGAAATCAACCCACATCAAAGTGATGTTGATCAGGACCATATCATGGTGCAAGCAAGATTTTCATTGTATCTGTACCTCTCCGCCCACATGCATCTGACAGCAAACATGACTTGACTTGACAGATGCTGTGACAGTTTGATTCAATTGAACATTCTAATTCACTACAGTGAAGGTGATGCTTAACATCCTTCTGAGACAGCAGCAAGAGGGAATTGGGATCTAAATGAAAAGAGATTCATTTCTCCTATAGTGTCAGAGCAAGGAGGAAGGATAACAGACCTGTCTGGCTATATAGAAAAGTAGATAAGTGAGGTGGGAGGAGGGAGCATAGGCTTTGAAGTACAATTAGAAATGTTAACTAGATTTGCACAGAGGAGACTACATTCAGGCTTCAGACTGAACTATAAACCTAGATCCTGAAGTGGGACTGAAGTGTGCAAATGTGTAGGAAGGAACTGCAGATGCTGGTTTAAACCGAAGATAGACACAAAATGCTGGAGTAACTCAGCGGGACAGGCAGTATCTCTGGAGAGAAGGGATGGGTGATGGTTCGGGTTGAATCCCGACACTAGTCTGAAAAAGGGTCTCGACCCAAAACGTCACCCATTCTTTCTCTCCAGAGATGCTGCCTGTCCCGCTGAGTTATCCCAGCTTTTTGTGTCTATCTGGTGTACAAAGTCTGATGCTAGAGTTCTACCAAAAGAAACAATTTGCTGTGTAGATAAAAAATGGGGCATATGCCCATTCACCCCAGCATGCTCCACAAAATTATTTTAAAAATCATAATGCCCAATTCAAATTCAACATATTCTCAATGATTCATTGATTTATGGAAGTATGAAAATGCAATCAACATGATGATAGGATGTGTGTCTTGGTTTTGTGAAACTTTCCTTGTTTAGGAATACATTTCACCTACTCTCTTCAATTTCACTTAGCAAAATATTTTCTAGGAATGCATTCTTTCATAATGTGAGGAATAATTGTATTTGATTTCAAGGTCTGTTTTATTTAAAGGATCTAATTTATGTTATGCCGATATGTTTTTGCACAAGTTCTTTTATCTGCATAGATTTCTGTAGTAAAAAATGACTTGGCAAAAATAATATCTGGTTCATATTTATGGCATGAACAATTAAAAAACGCATAAATGAAAAATAGTGCTGAAATTCAGTGTATGTAGGAGAAAACAGAATATAGTCATTGGGGTGGCACAGCAAGTAACCCACAGCTGCAATGGCCCAGGTTCAATCTTAATCCCTGGTGCTGTCTGACTGGATTTTGCATGGTGCGACTGTGTGGGTTTCCTCCAGGTGCTCCTGTTTCTTCCCACATCCCAAATAATTGCAGGTTATAAGTTTAATTAGCATTGCAAAGTGTGTTTTTTTATTCTGGGAGGAGGTGACGAGAACATGGAAAGGATAAAATGGGGATTAGCAAAAAATGGGTAACTGATATGGAATCGGGAGGCCTGTTTCGGTGCTGTTTTATTCAATACCAGCAAATATACTGGAGAGGGAATTGCATGGAGCTCTTTAATCTTTCTGCATTCCACCTGTTTTTCTGCTCTTTATGTTAACATCACAAAAAAGACTATTGCTAATTGAGAGGCAATGCCCAATGCACCCTTAGATAAATACCATAAACAACATCAATTGGATTAATTCAGCCTGATTAAAAAGTTGCAAATAATCTTACAACCACCATAATCTTCCATTGAGGTCAACTTGGAAACAAAGCTGTAATTTATTTGATGCTTTCAACCAAACCTGTTCATTTCTGGTGTTTAATCCCCAAATATTTCTCTTATTTTACTTAAATGTACACCTTTATTTCTATCCTGAGTGGCATCTCGTAAACGTTACTTTTAAAGTGTTGTGTGTGGTCTAATAATTCTTTGCCCAACCCCCACAGCAACACCCCACACTAGCCCTGCCCCCCTCAGGAGCGCTAGCTCAAACTAGCCTGGGTGATCTTCTGCCTCAAAACTTCAGTCTTATGTATTGTTTACTCAAACACATCAAACTACAGACACTCAGCCAGAAGTCTCAAATCTAAAGCACCTGGTAAATGGGAAGCTGAGATAAAAGTACCGGCAGATACAATGAAAACTACTGTGCAGCACAGGAAGCTGCACTGACATGTGAAAGTATGTAGAACATATTTGGCAGAAACCTAATAAAAGCGTGCGTACGACAGACAGAATGGCCCAAAAGGCAGCATCATTCAGGGAATAGCCATAGATGACTATCAGCTATTTTAATTCACGCATCATGTTATTTCAAATATCCTCCCTGAAAAGCTGTTGTTTCCAGCATTACTCAACATGCAATTTGCTGCATGTTTGATCTTGAGCGAAGCACAATTCTTTTGTAGATCATCATGAAAAATACAGGATAACAAAAATGTTGTAACAAGCAGAACCATGGAGATAATCAATGCAACTAAATGAATTGGCCAATCAAATCAGCAGAAACAAATTTACATTTACACACCACAGGCATTCAGAGAAATAAGAAACAACATCATAATCTCTGTTTGGTAAGATCATTTCATATTGTTTTGGACAAAAGTACTCAGAACTTTCTACAGTTCAACATGAACAAGACCAAAACATATTGACTTCCTACAAATAAAATGCTCACACCTTACAATTACCTTTCCATGAAAGCTTGATAACCTGCCCATTTAACATGAACCAGAGTCTAAATTCAAATTTCCAGGGCAATTCTTTACTGAAATTTAGTTCTACATCCAATCTATCACCAGCACCTTTCTCCACCACCATAATATTGCTTGCTTTTCACACAACCTTGCTTCTGCCAGAAACACCCTTTGCTGCTTCTTAAGCAGCATTCTCAGATCTGAGGAGGAAATTAATGAGCCAAATGTCAGAACCGCTGATTCTTCCTCAGGTAGGGCAGGAGGCGGATAATTTGTAATGTGTAGAAAGGAACTGCAGATGCCAGTTCATACCGAAGATGGACACAAAGTGCTGGAATAACTCAGCGGGTCAGGCAGCACGTCCAGAGAAAAAGGATGGGTGACGTTTCAGGTCGAGGCCTTTAGCCATCGAGTGATACAGTGTGGAAACAGGCCCTTCAGCCCAACTTGCCCACACCTGCCAATATGACCCAGCTACATTAGTCCCACCTGCCTGCATTTGGTCCATATCCCTCCAAACCGGTCCTATCCATGCACCTGTCTGTTTCTTAAATGTTGGGATAGTCCCAGCCTCAGCTACCTCCTCTGGCAGCTTGTTCCATACACCCACCACCCTTTGTGTGAAAAATTTACCCCTCAGATTCCTACTAAATCTTTTCCCCTTCACCTTAAACCTGTGCCCTCTGCTCCTCAATTGACCCACTCTGGGCAAGAGACTCTGTGCAATTACCCAATCTATTCCTCATGATTTTATACACCTCTAGAAGATCATTCCTCATCCTCCTGCACTCCAGGGAATAGAGTCTCAGCCTACTCAACCTCTCCCTATAGCTCAAACCCTCTAGTCCCATCAACATCCTCGTAAACCTACTCTGTACCCTTTCCAGCTTGACAACATAGATTCCTTCTCCGTCTGAAGGGGCTTGACCCGAAACGTCACCTATTCCTTTTCTCCACAGGTATGTCTATCTTCTCAATATCTAGCATGACAAAGTATACATTATTTGTTCATTCATTCATTCACGCATTCATTCATTCAATGGAAAGGAAATGGGTGGTAAAAGTAATCTACAGATTGGCAGTTAAAGGGCAGTGGAATAAAGGGACTTGACATTAGGACTATTGCAAGCGGGACAATAAACTGACGATTGGAACAAATAGCACCTTTCTTTGTGGTAATTTCAACCCAATTCCTCCAATCTCTAGTGGACCACCCTAACTTCAATTCCTTTCTCTCAAGCTTCTGAGACGGATGAATCATCTATGTCTCTCCCTCACCACATTCCCTCTCCAAAAATCTGTCTAGAAGAACACGTAATAGTTCTGCAGATCTCTGCAGCAAAAGTAAACAAACATCCCATGAGATAGCTAAAGATTGATTTTGTTTAAAGATCAAGAACTCATGACTGCTGCAATGGCTTCAACAAATATCTTCCAATTTTACTGTCATCCAACTGTCACTGTTTTAAACACAAGAAACAGTGTCACATTCCCAAATCCTTGTCCTTTTTGGACAAAGTGTATCAATGCTGACTAAATGTCCTGTTGGGAGAGAATTATAGACATTGTGGCCCCATGCCCTATAGAAACTGACGGTGTCAAACTCATTTTATTTATGTGCATCACGCTGTTGGATATAAATCCAGACCTCAGGTAAAATGCTAGCTAATCTAGTGCTCCACCTAATCCCTCAGTTTTTAAACTTTTAATTGCATTGGAGTCTCTTGTGGTTAATTCTATGAAAATTAATGTTCTTCCCACCCACTGAAATGATATACCACCGATAACTAAAAAGTTGTAAAGGATCACGCAAGCTACTTCACAAGTCCCAGCAAGTAATGGGAAAACATCCATCCATCACAATGTCAAACTGGCTCTGCTTCCGCAGGATAAAATTATTGCTCATTGTATTTGCTGCATGAAAATTTCTGATCTGTCATTAGTACTTGAAGTATAGAAAACTATTCCTGGCTTTGGCAAATGGCCACGCATTAATTTGTGTCAAAGACTCTCGTGGCATTTGTTAATCATGCCATTACGCTCAAGCAAATAATCAAAGATGCATTAAAAACCTGGCAATACTTTAATTCAGCCTTTTCCTGAAAGCCGATTGAGTGAGCGTCCTCACACAAACGGTTCTACAAAGCAGTTTCATCCTCAGTTCCCTCAAATGTCATGCTTCATTTTGACCTTTGAGATTTGTTTATATGTCTAGGAGGCTCTGCCTGTTCAGCTGTGTCTAAACTATTTGTTAGGACCTTTGGAGTATCCAATTTCCCATTCAGTTTGGTTAAAAATGTAGAAAGCAGATCCTTATGGATTTTTTTTTCTTTTTCATCTGACCCAAAAGCAACGACAAGGAAGGTCAGGAAAATTGGTGGTTGGGATGAGGGGGCAGGGTAGAGGAGGCAGGTTGGATAGAAGCTGAATCCTTTCATGGTAGTCTGTAAATTAATGATTACTTCACTAGTTACATACAAAAGCCAGTCATCCAGTTGGTCACAGGTCACTAATGAGGCTTTGTTTCTTTGCTTCAACCTAGATTGAATTGAATGGTGATTTTTATTTACCCAACATTGTAGACAAATGGCAAATGTGTTTTTCCTAACAAAATGTTACTATCAAAAAGATTATAAGTAATCATGCTGTTTTGTTTCCTACACAAATGAATGTCTGATTTCACTTATCAAACCCCAGGTATGTGGATATTGCAAGGCTAAAGGAAAGAAAGCCATTGAAAGAAAAAGTGTTGATTTCAGTGCATGGCAGCCTGTTTTTTTCAAGCTGTCAATTAAGGTCATTTAAAACAATTCTTTGCCTTCGGAAAATCTCTGTGGCATTCCAGCATGCACAATTAACTCTGTGTTAATTTACCCTGACAAATTCAAATGGAGGACTTGTATTTAAATCTAAGGATACTGTGCAAGTTTATTCTGATGCTAATGAAAAAGACCATCCTCAGTTTGAAACCGATCTATCTCAATCAAGTTGACCTGCCAATAAGAGTGATAAAAGGCCATATACTTTATTTTGGCCTTTCTATTACAAACACCATTGCAAGCGTTACTAAGTGCTATTTGTGACTGAGCCTTCTACACTCTCACTTTCAAAAATCAAGCTCCTACTCAGGCAGCAGAGATATATTTGTACTGTTCAGATATAAAATCAACTTCCCCAAAGCAATTTGCCCTCAATTTTCACGCGAATAATTACTATCCCTAATTTTTGACACATGGTCACCTTAAAATGATCCACAACAAACGCATTTTGTGTTCTTAAATAAGATTATGTATTAAGGATCAAAAAAAAAAACCTGTCTTTTGAATTGGAGAATCAAAACATACCTTCAGGGCACACAAAACAAACCTTTGCTTTCATCACATCCTAGGCAACATAATACATGATCTGGCACAATTTGTTGCTGACTGATTTGCCAAAGTAAAATGTATTCCATCCCCGGCACAGACACCACACCTTGAAGAGAAATAAAAATCCAGCAATCTAAACCCCGGCATTGATGCTAGCTCGTCCTTGCTGCACATTTCTATTCATCACACTGACATCGTGTCAATGCAATCAATTACACGTAGGGTCATCGAGTGTTGTAAATTAGATTAATACAATGTAACAATACCACAATTTAATTTCAATCACTGAAAATGTCAAATCCTTATATTCACCCACATCCTTGCTCATTACAATCTCACTCATTGAATGTATAGAAGAAAGGAGAGTTGAAAAGGTAATGCTCACATGGGACTGGTTGGGCTGAATGGGCACTTTTTGTTTTGTAACTTGTGTGTTCCTGTAAATTACTGCTGTTGTTTAATTCTATGCTTTGTCCACTCCTCATTAGTATTAATGTTGGAAAAAAAGTGGCATCCATTATTTTTTCCTATGTCAATAAGATAGCTTACAGCCCAAATATTCAGAGAAAACACTTAAAGGCATACATCCTATTTTAGGTATAAAAAAACTAAATCCTTGATGAGTTGTAAAGAATGTGTAATTATTTTCTGTAAAAGACACAAAGTGCTGAGGTAACTGACCAGGTCAGGTAGCATCTCAGGAGAACATGGATACGTGACGTTTTAGGTCTGGACCCTTCTTGGAACTTATTGTAGTGGGAGGAGAAAGCTGGAAGAGAGGTGGAAACGCGACAAAGCCTGGCAAGTGGTTGTCGGATACAGGTGAGGGTTTGATTTTAAATGGAAATATGATTGGACTAACGTATAGGGAGAAACTGCAGTTAAGACAAATGTGTGACCCTTGAAGACAGAAACAGGTGAATTTATTATGGAGAACAAGGAAATGGCAGATGAGTTGAACAGACACTTTGCCTCTGTCTTCACTAAGGAAGACACAAACAATCTCCCAGAAGTACTAGATGGACAGAGGATCCAAGGTGATGGAGGAACTGAAGGAAATTCACACGTCAGGAAATGGTGTTGGGTAGACTAATGGGACTGAAGACTGATAAATCCCCAGGACTTAATGGGCTGCATCCCAGGGTACTCAAGGAGGTGGCTCTAGAAATTGTGGATGCATTAGTAATCATTTTCCAATGTTCTATAGATTCTGGATCAGGTCCTGTGGATTGGAGGGAATTGGATAACTAATATTATCCCACTTTTTAAGAAAGGAGGGAGAGAAGACAGGGAATTATAGACCAGTTAGCCTGACATGGTGGTGGGGAAGATGCTGGAGTCAATTATTAACAGAATCAGAATCACACTTTATTCACCAAGTATGTTTTGCAACATACGAGGAATTTCATTGGCCAGGTCAGTCATACAAATAAAAAGCAACAGATCACTCAAAAACACATTTTAACATGAACATCCACCATAATGACTCCTACACATTCCTCACTGTGATGGAAGGCGAAATAAAGTTCAAATCCTTTCCCTTTGTTCTTCCTCGGTCGTGAGCCTCGAGCCCCCGTTGATGGGATGAGCTTAACTCCCGTAGCCGGCGGCATTTCGGGCCTTCCGCATCGAGGTGATCTGTTCCCGCATCGGGGGATCGAACCTCACGTCGGGGCTGGTCGAACCTTCCACGACGTTGGAGCTCCCGACTCAGCCTCTCCCGAAGACTGCGAGCTCTTGATGGTAAAGTGGTCGCGGTGGGAGCGATCCCAGGCAAGGTATCAGCTCCGATGTTAAATCCGCACCCCGCAGTGGGGCTCACAACAGTCCGAGGAGGCTTCCAGCTCCATCAATGGTAGGCCGCAGAGCCCGGAGAATATGATCCGAAAAATAATCACATCTCCGGGAAGGTAAGAACTTGAAAAAAAGTTTCCCCCGATCCACTCCCCCCTCCCCCACATAAAACAAACCGAAGAACATTTAAACAAACTTTTAACACATTGGAGAATTCAATAATCATACTGCAGTTGTACAGGGCCCTGGTGAGACCACATCTGGAGTATTGTGTGCAGTTTTGGTCTCCTAATTTGAGGAAGGACATTCTTGCTATTGAGGGAGTGCAGCGTAGGTTCACGAGGTTAATTCCCTGGATGGCGGGACTGTCATATGATGAAAGAATGGAATGACTGGGCTTGTATTCACTGTAATTTAGAAGGATGAGAGGAGATCTTATAGAAACATATAAAATTATTAAGGGATTGGACAGGCTAGATGCAGGAAACATGTTCCCGATGTTGGGGGAGTCCAGAACCAGTGGCCACAGTTTAAGAATAAGAGGTAGGCCATTTAGAACTGATCACATTGAATGGTGATGCTGGTCCGAAGGACTGAATGGCCTACTCCTGTACCTATTTTCTATGTTTCTATGCTGTTTTAAACCGAAGATAGACACAAAATACTGGAGTAACTCAGCGGGACTGGCAGCATCTCTGGGGAAAGGATTGAAATATCACACATTCCTTCTCTCCAGAGATGCTGCCTGTCCTGCTGAGTTACTTCAGAATTCTGTGTCTATGATTGGATAAACATCAGATGAACAGACAAAAAGTATGAGATAAGGAGATAAATATCGAAATGTGAAGCCAGAGGAAGAAATATAGATATAGAGGTGAGAGGGAAAATTGGTACTCATCCAGGTGGGGTTCAGGGAATGGGGGGGGGGGGGGGGGGGGGGATGTGGGGAAGAGAAGGAAGGGATGTTTGTAGGTTAGTTACCTAAAATTGGAGAATAGCCTCGCCTACGATTGGTCTCGCCGATGTAAAGGAGGCCACTTCGGGAGCACCAAATGCAGTAGAGGTTAAAGGAAACGCATGCCAGCCTCAGACCTACCTGGTAGGATTGCTGTGGATCATAGAGTATAGTCACGGAAGGCCAGCTGGATCTACCGGTTCTAACCATTTCACCTTCCCTTCCCATACTGACCTTTCCGTTTCTGCTTAGGTATATTACGCTTGCTACCGTACAACCCAATGGTATAAACATGGAAATCTTCAATTTTTGGTAACTAACCTCCAATGACTGCCTCCCTTTCTTTTCCATTCTGCTTTTTTTCAATCTCTATTCCTTGTGCCTCAATTGGATTTGCAGCCATTTGTCTCTTTTTCCCCCACAGCTCTTTTAGCCTCATCCTAACTCACATTTTTGTCTTTTCATCTCTCGTCTTTGCCCAACCATCTGCCAATAAGCCGTCCCTAACCTGCATCTACCTATCTGGATTATCCCCCCCCCCCACACTATGATCAGTCAGAAAGGTCCCGAACCAAAACATTGCCTATCTATGTTCTCCAGATATGCTGCCTGACCCGTAGAGTTAATCCAGCACTTTCTCTTTTTTGTATTTTTGTCTGCAGTTCCTTGTGACGACAAATTATTTCCAAAGATTGATTCTTCTGACCAATTCACCCAACTGAAGCAGAAGCTCTTGGTTGGCAACAAATGTGCACACACTCAAATTTTTTTTTTCAAAATATTGAATCCTGATGGCACTGATCAAATTATTCCAATTAATAGTATCAAGCTGAGTTTTAAAACAAACTGTTTTAACACCTGAAAAGCAAACGTCGTCTATTCCTCTAAAGTGTAGAAGTCAAGACAGTAATTAGGGCAATATATTCCTACACCACTGAATGATCTGAAAGTTATGTAGAAAGGGCTGATTGGTTTCCCACAGGAGGCGTGTAGATGCAGGAGTTCAGAAGTCACATTGGTATCAGAGCAAGAGCAATAACTGAATAAGTTCAAGTAGATTTTCAAAGTCTACAGAGAGATTTATGCCAGTTGGAAGAGTGGGCTGAAAGATGGCAGATGGAGTTTAATGCTGATAAGTGTGAGGTGCTACATCTTGGCAGGACAAATCAAAATAGGACGTGCATGGTAAATGGTAGGGAATTGAAGAATGCAGGTGAACAGAGGGATCTGGGAACAACTGTGCACAGTTCCCTGAAAGTGGAATCTCATGTAGATAGGGTGGTAAAGAAAGGTTTTGGTGTGCTGGCCTTTATAAATCAGAGCATTGAGTATAGAAGTTGGGATGTAATGTTAAAATTGTACAAGGCATTGGTGAGGCCAATTTTGGAGTATGGTGTACAATTTTGGTCGCCTAATTATAGGAAGGATGTCAACAAAATAGAGAGAGTACAGAGGAGATTTACTAGAATGTTGCCTGGGTTTCAGCAACTAAGTTACAGAGAAAGGTTGAACAAGTTAGGGCTTTATTCTTTGGAGCACAGAAGGTTAAGGGGGGACTTGATAGAGGTCTTTAAAATGATGAGAGGGATAGACAGAGTTGACGTGGATAAGCTTTTCCCACTGAGAGTAGGGAAGATTCAAACAAGGAGACATGACTTGAGAATTAAGGGACAGAAGTTTAGGGGTAACATGAGGGGGAACTTCTTTACTCAGAGAGTGGTGGCTGTGTGGAATGAGCTTCCAGTGAAGGTGGTGGAGGCAGGTTCGTTTTTATCATTTAAAAATAAATTGGATAGTTATATGGACGGGAAAGGAATGGAGGGTTATGGTCTGAACGCAGGTGTATGGGACTAGGGGAGAATACGTGTTCGGCATGGTCTAGAAGGGTCGAGATGGCCTGTTTCCGTGCTGTAATTGTTATATGGTTATATGAAAGTAGGTATGTTGCAAAGCCTACCTGAAGCGTCGCTGAAAATCTGTCGCTGCGGGTGTGCGCGATTTTGGCGCCGTTTAGAGGGGGGCGGGTTTAAAACGCGATTTTCTCTAGGCTGTTCAAATTGAAGATGTTCAGCCTAGTTAATTATTAACGAAAAATCGCTGGAAGACCCCGTCGCAAAAGCTATTATTAGTTTTAAAGGCCTTGGATAATAGTTATAGTAGTTTAAAAATCAATCTCTAAACCCGCGACCACCGACAGCCGTCAGGGTCTCATAGAGCAAACCACAGAAGGTATGTAGCTTATTTTTACATTAAAAAGGGCTTCTTAAGATCCCTTTATACAAAGTTTAATATTGCGAGTAGCTCATTTTGGGCCCATTATATCCCGCAGTATTTTTCTGGGCATTTGAGGGCACAAATCTACCGCAATGTGAACGTTCTAAACCAGCGCGTTCACAGGATCCCACTAGAAAGCTGATTTAAAATGGACTTTAATTTACAGCAATTGAACACTAAATTCCTTCCATTTGGCCTATAAATTAATGTAAATGAGATTTAAAAATCATGTTTTATTGTGAATTATTTATGAATATTATTTGCACACTTAGGCTATTTAAAAATGTTAATCATTTATTAAGAAATGGATAGATGTTTAGATCTAGCAATTGAAGTTTGAAATTAGCTACACTTGGGTAACTAACTAATTATATGCTTTAATTTCAGGTCATCCAAGTAAGATTATTTTATATTTGTTTCAGAATGGTTCAATCTATGATAACTGAAAATTTCATTCAGTTCTCTTAATTTTTAAGAAAGTTATGGGCTTTTGACTGTCCACGATCACAGCTTTTTTGTTACGTCCATAGAAAATCAATAGGGAACAAGATGCTCATTTCCGAGTATGAAAATGGCCATAACTTTTTAAATACATGAGATATGAAAGTGAATTAGGTGTCAAATTAAACTTCTTTTTATGCTTTATCTGATGGGATAAATTACAGACTTGATTTTTTAAATCTCAAAATTTTGTAACATTGCTAATGAAAGCAAATACATAGGGCGGCACAATGGCGCAGTTGGTAGAGCTGCTGTCTCACAATACCAGAGACCCAGGTTCAACCCTGGCCTCTGGTGCTGTCTGGAGGAGTTTACACGTTTTCTCTGTGACCGCATTGGCTTCTTCAGATACTTCGGTTTCCGCCTACATCCCAAAGACATGCGAATTTGTAGGTTAATTGGCCTCTGTAAATTGTATGTAGGGGGTGGATAAGAGTGTGGGATAACATAGAACAAGTGTGAACGGGTGATCAATGGTCAAAGGGCCCCGTTTCCATGCTTTTCAATCAAAACAAAACACGTCAATCCACATGCATTTCCAGATGTCAACTCTTCATAAAGGATAATACTCTTCCCTTAATATACCGTATCCTCGTTGTTGTGATGTCCTGTGATTTGTATCATTTACACAGATAACACTGCTAGGCAACTCAAATACTCACTTATGATTTGAGCAGCTATAGATTTCTCTCATCCTCATTTTGGGAAAGCAGCTGAGATTTCCATGAAGAAATTACTTCTATATGCAATTCTGTACAACGGGAATACAAGGCTGTGCCCAATACATGTGCTGTGCTGTGTTGTGCTGTGTTTTGCATATATTTTATGATAATCACTTGCTTCAAAAGTCTTCCACCATCTTTGCATTGCAAAGACATCATTATCTTTACATTTTCATTCCTTCGATTTAATTTCTATGCAAAGGGATCATTCCCCACCCGAGTACTAGACTGGCAGAACACACCTGTGCCCACAAATTAGACTTCAGACATTTTGGATGTGCTATATAAGTGGTGAGAACAGCACTAATGCCACAATATGAAACAACAAACAAAAAAAACATTAAAATTGGTACATTCTTGTTTGGGAAACTCATTAAAATGATTTGGATGCTTCATGAAAAATAAAACATAATGTTTACATTTCACAGATGCTACCCACTTACTAGATGGGTAGCTGTCAAGTCATTCACGAGCTGACCCAAGTAGGTTCACATTTTTATTAAAAGTTCCCTCAATGACAGCCATCCCATGGCTGCAGGCTACACCAAATTCCTGCAAACAGTGGTGGCAGACTGAAGGCAGTTAGCACTTCCTTGTTACATAAACATTTCAGAGGATGTTTCTTTCAAAATAAAACAGGCTTTTCCATCTTGAGCAGTTGAAGCTGACCTCGTCCAGTTGAATCTAGAGTACTGCAACACATTATGGACTTCTGCTTTATGGATAGTAGAAAGGTTTTGTGCAGCGACGAGTCAATTCTCTGAAGATAGACACAAGATGCTGGAGTAATTCAGCAGGAAGGCAGCATCTCTGGATAGAAGGAATGGGTGATGCATTGGGTTGAGACTCTTCTTCAATTCGCTGGCCAGCTCTTGAAACTAAAGTATGGTTTGTACAGTTACCAATCAAATATGATCAATAGAAGGCAAATGGCAGGGGATTTGGGAATGGAAATATCCTTGAATATCAAAAGGAAGTGATTAAATACTCGCAGTGGAGAAAAAACATTATTTGGCATTTAAACTGGCAAGCAGCATTCATACCACACATCAGCACATGCCCCAATGCCATCAGGTCTTCTGCACAAAGCCATAAGTGTAATTATCTGAGGACTTGCAAATGGAACCAATCACCAGCAAACCTCTCCACTTTTGACCTCATCATAAAGGGAAGGCCAATGATGAAACTGTTGGTTTGGCCAAGAATACTGCCCAAAGAAATGACCATAGCATTGGCCTGGAGCCGAGATGTCCACCCCCCAAAACTTAAGCTAGCTAACATCCAATTAGTTGAGAACCTACCTTTAATTTTCCAACTTTACCTCAGTCATATAGCATGGGAACAGGCTGTTCAGGAATGACAATAATGCAAGAAAAGTGTGATCAGGTCCATATATCTTAAAACATAGTGATGATTGTAAATTATATCTTGGTAATACTTTACTTATATTAGACAATTAGAAAATCATGTAATAGTTACATCACAGAAGGATAACCATTTGGCCCATCAAGTACGCGTCAACTCTTTGTATAGCAACCCTGTCATTCCCATTTCCTTGGTCTTTACCCATAGGTCTGCAAATTACTCTCCCTGAGTGCTTATCCAATTCCCTTTTGAAAACCCTAATTGTCTCCCTTCTCACCACCTTTACTGAAAGTGAAGTCCCAATCATAATCACAACATAGCAATAAACTAAATAAACAAGATTCACATTTACCATTTATTCACTAGAACAATACTAGTTTGTGTACACAATCTTCATTAAACATCATACAGATGGGAGGGGGAAATAACTCTAACTACAAAAACAAAACAATGAATGCAAAATTCATCATTAACACTACTCAGGAGGCACATCAGAGATTCTGGTAGAACTATTTTTTAATTAGCCCAACGCATTAACATCCAGTAATCTGTTTATCTAGTTCAGTATATACTTCGGTTCACAGTCCTATGGTAAAACACAAGGTGGAGTCATCCTAACAATAATCCCACATCAGTTTACAAGCTATCTCAGTAAATTGAACTAAGCTATTTAAGGATTTACCTTTCCCACTTCCCTCACCTCCATCTCAGGACCCCAGCATTCCTTCCAGGCAAGAGCGAAACTCGCTATCAAAACATGGAGGGGACAGGGGACACACTTGTTTGGCGGACTGTTTGGCGGACACGGACACACACACGCGCACACACGCGGCTTTGGAGGCTCAATCCAGTGCTAAATGCAGCTCAACTCTGCCTGTCTCACCGGGTTAACCAACAGCCCTGTCTAGACTGACGGGACACTAGTTCTATTTCTCCACGCTGGCCATATTTCCCGCAAGTCCAAGGAGGACTGTAGGTTCACTTGGCGGAACATGCAGAGTTGAGCTGGGTTTAGGGCTGTTTCTCTGCGCTAGCTGTGGGCCTGGGGGCACCGCTCGCATCTGACTGCCGACCTCTCCAGCCACCCGTGGGGGGGGGGGCACTCGGGACAGCGCCAGAGACCCGGCCGGAATCGATCCTGCCTGCGGATGAGGCACAGGTCTGTGCCACGTCTCCCTCCTCCAATCGCCACGCTCTGCCCTCAGTCCCACCCCGCCCCCCCCCTCCATCCCACCCCCACTGTCTCGCGGAAAGCGGAGATTTAAAAATCCGGATCACAAAAACTTGGAGGGGATGTCCCCCACCTCTCAAAACATGGGGGGGGGGGGGGGGACGTGTCCCCTCTGGCCCCCCCACGGTTTTACGCCCTTGCTTCCAGGTAAGACCGAAGTTCACAGATACCTCCTCTAACCTCATCTACAGCATCCAGTGTTCCCGATGCAGCCTCCTGTACAATAAGACTGAGCGTAGACTTGGCAACCATTTCATCGAGCACTTCCACTCAGTCCGCCAGTGACTACTGGATCTTCCGGTTGCTAACCATTTGAACTAATCTTCCCATGCCGACCTTCCATCCTGGGCCTCATCAGAATGAGGCCACATGAAAACTGGAGGAACAGCACCTCATATTCAGCTCAGGTAGCTTACAACCCAACGGCATGAACTTTGAATACTCCAATTTTAGACAACTGCAAAGTGCCACCCCCCCTCCCCAACCTTTCTCCTCCCGTGCCCCATCTGGACTTGTACTTATTTCTCCTCCCCCCCTCCCCTACCACCTTCATTCCATCCTCCTGCTTCACAATTGGCAACTCTTCAAACTCTTCGTCTCATACCTGCTGTCTTTTCATCTCTGGCCTCTGGTCCAACTATCTGTCTATCAAAAAGCCCCCTCATCTGCATCAACCTATTACATGTCAGGCTGCCTGACCCTCCTCTTATAACTTCCTTCCCTTCCCCCCCCCCCCCCCCCCCCATCCAATCAGTTTGAAGAAGAACCCGAAACATCACCAATCCATGTCCTCCAGAGATGCTGCCCGAGTCACTGAGTTACTCCAGCATTTAGCATTTAGTGTCCTGTAAGGAATTATATTGTCGGGTTATTTATTGTTTTACTAATGCAAATTAATAGCTGGTGTTTTAGATTAATAGTTCTTTAATACTTCTGTAATAATGTTCACTTTTTTAAAATAACTTGACTCTACCAAAATCAATGTAAATGTCATCAATGATCAGAGACATTTAAATACGTTAGAAAAAAAAAACGTTGTTGACTCATGAGATGTCAGGATCCATTGCCTGAGGCCTTATTTGACACACAGAGCTTGCTGCCTCTCTGGATACATGCTGTGTGCAGAGAATTAGCTTGTCCAAACTTCCACACCCAAAAAAAGCAAATGTGGGTGGGCTGGGGCCGTCAGTGGAAATATGGGAATGTTTTTACTTGCCAATTTATTTTCAATATTTTGTGTTCCAATTTGCTGAAATTGTTGATAGCTTGATATGAAGATGTTCTACAGTGCTAAATGCCGTTTGTACCTTTGTGAAAATAACATCGCACAGGTATAAACCTGGATCATAAGTCAGGTTCAGGTTTGGCAGTAAACGAGATCAAAGTAGCAACCACATTTTGGTCTGCTGCTACCCAGAGAAAATACAAACTTATTTTTACTTTGTTTTTTTAAATTCATTTTTAAGCAGATGTTGAAATATAACATTCAAAAGCAAAATTATTTCCCATCCCGAGTAAGATGAGCTATCGCTTTGATCTCCTTGTATCTCTCTGGATAAACTCAGTCACCAGGGACATGAATTATTTGCATTTACTAGGCTTTGGGAGGCCTTTTTCTTCCCCATTTATCTTATTAACTGAGACTATCAAGCAAAAACCTTCAAAACATGGCCTTCATATCAAGCTGAGATGCTAATTTCAGGTTATTTATTATCTCAGTGAACTGGTTCACAGTAAATTCTGACCTAACAAATAAATCATCACTAGTTTTTAGTTTTATAAAATATTGAGCCATTAGAAAATATAAAAGCATTTAAGGATGCCTATGTTTAAATCAATGTTTAAAAAAATACACACAAGTACTTTCATGCCTTACACCAATTACAATACTTGGAAATTTTGTTGTGTTTTCCTCACACCATAACTCTTCTCTCACTGCCAAAAATATGAGGCATTTCTTCAATAGTGATGGTGATGGATGAAGTTAAAAATCAGTTTGTGGGTGAGGGTGGGTGTAGGGAGAGGAACACAGTTAATTTAGAAGTCATGACTAGTTATCAATCCCCCAGTTAACTTAATTGAATGACTGCTTGGAGTCCTCCAACTTTACAAAGTACAAGGGAATAAAATTAATGAAATCTGCTCTGAAAGCATTGGATGAAAATTATTTTCCCCCTCAAATAAAACATCCCATGAGGTGACTAATCATTTGCAGTCAGTTCCCACCAGATTGTGAATCAGTGGGAAAGGCTCTTATCTAAACCCATTCACTGTCACCGATTCAAAAGTACAGCTGCATCCAGTTAAGAGCCCCTTTTCTACATGGGTTTTCATTCATACCCTTTCTAAGAACAGAACGAGAAGGAGACGGAGGGCTAAGCAACCCCTATTGCATTTAAAGGTGAGGTGGAAGGAGGTGACATTCAATGGAGAGCCAGGAGACCACTCTGTACGGAATAAACAATGACACAAAGCAGCCCACTGGGGTCAAGCACCATATCATCATTATCAGCGCAACTTGGAGATAATTCCTCCATGTCTTCACTAATGACACGTTCTTCAGTACATGAAAACATGACAAAACTGAGCTGGGGTTAAGCAAGGTCAACCTGTCCGATTTGAACCTCGCCCAAACTAGAGCGAGACAAATAGCTGAATAAATACCCAAGCAAATGGGCAAGTTGATGAGTTACACCATTTCCAGGCACTTACTTTTCAGCAGAACCAACCCTGGCCTATAATTATTGCTAACCTTTGAGTGTCACGTTCCCTTAATAGCTTGAAGCAGTTCAGTATTTATTTTAAACCAGCCCCAACAAAAATTATACTTTACAGAGTTGTCATTACAATGTAAAAAGTTATCATTATGAATAAATGTTCAAACTGGGTGGGGAAACATTACTTCAGATCCCAGGTGCTGTTAAATTACTGTCATCTACTTTGCTCTTCTGTTGAATTGTGACCATAATACATCCGATACTACCCATCTTCATAGGCAATTTAAGATTCACTGTAGGAACAGCAACGGATTCAGTATACCTGCTATTTGGATATAAACTAATATAAGTAATGGGATATAAAAAGTCAAAAAAAGATCCAGTTTACATGCCAAACTTTGTTCAGCAATTTCCCCATACATCTATTCTTTCTTACCAAATGAATTTTGTTTCAGTCTGCACTCACTGACCACAATCACAACTAACTACAATTCAATAAAAACCTAATCTGGTCGACTTAACAATATCCGCCACTGCCACTGTTTTTCCTCCCAAGAGCAGAGCCACTTATACTTTTAGATTACCTACAAAACATAAATACAAATTTCATAGACTAGTGAAAATAATGTACAATGAACAAAGGACTAACCTCAAAATATAGTTTTGTCTGTTGCTGAAATACAAGCAGAACTTCAAAGTTGGCAATGACAGCTGACGTAAAAGATATTCAGAATGTAACAATATGCTGAATATTTAATTCTAAGGACAGAATCTCCCCAGGAACAAAAAACACAAAAAGTACATTTTGTATCAGAATTGTCAGAATGCGATGTTTTAAAATTTGTGGTTGTGAGAATCTGATTTCCCTGACAGATCACTGTTCCAGCAAAAAACAGCCAGCCTTCTATTTTAATTGAAGAATGTCACCTCCTGCGTTTTCTGCATCCCAGAAAAGAAATAAGTTGTAGTAACAGCCGCTCTGTTCCATCTCCCTGAGCATGCAGTTTCCTGATATAGATAATATGAATGGAATTTGCAAATAAACCTTTTTTTTCTTGTTTTCATATTTCATAAACTAAACTATCTTTGTACCAATCTACTGCTGGACTCTTCAGCTGCATTACTTGTCAATAACCCCAAAAGGTTTGCAGATTTAATTTGTTTGTGTAACATTTCAGAATTGTTCATGGAATAAATTGCTTTACAATAAACATTGCTGCTAAATAATTACCGTACAATGAAGAACATTACTGCGCTCCAAGAGTCGAAGAACATTTTTTCATTCCAGCAAATTGGTAAAATATAAATAGCTGTGTCACACCTGCCATTTGCACCCGAGCTCAAAACAAAAACAAAACATCCAGAACAGAATGGATTCAGAAAGTCTAGAGCCAAAATAATAAATGAACTTAAAAAAATTCTTGGGCATTGGAGTGGAAAATGGTACCCAAGTAGATTGCAAGATATTGATAAATAAATAATTGGAATTAAGGACAATAACTGCATAGAGGGAATTACATCAGCAATCCCTCTCGGCAGATAATGTATTATAGCTGCTTCTTCAGTTCCAGAAACCCAGGTTCTATCCTGATCAGCGAGCGGCATTATCTGTGTGGAGTTTGAAGTCTTCATTTGACTTACATGGGTTTTCTCCAGTTGTTACATTAATTAGCCACTGTAACCTGGCCCTAATGTGTAGTTAAGTATAATAGAATTGATGGGAATATAATATTAATGGAGAATAAAAGGTGCAAGTGGAGAATAAAAGGCGCAATTAGTATAAATGGGGATTTGAGCTACGGCTGGCTGTGGTTTTGCCATGCTCACTGTGCGCTTGTTCTGAGATTCTGGATGATGGAGGTCCTCAGAAGAAGAGAAAAATACGCCTGCGGGCCGGATAATTTCGGGTTATGAAGCATGTCTCGCTTCAAGAGAAACTTTACAAGCTATACAAGCTAACATTAGACAACAACATGGCAGACTGAACACTATGTGGAAAAACGTGAAATTATCCACATTAATAGAGGAAACAAAATGCTGTGTTTTTTAATTAGCAACTTAAAAACATTGATGTTCAAGGAGATCCAAGTGTCCATATGCAGGTCTCTAAAAGCTTACATTGTATGTGGAAGCAGGCAATTAGGGAGACACAAAACACAATAGCCTTTTTAATGGTTTGAGAGCAAGTGTAAAACTGTCTTACTACAATTATATAGAGCATTAGTGAGATCGCAGCACAAATATCCTGCATGATTTTGTTCTTGTTACTTAAAGAAATGCTGTATTTACTTAATATCAAAGGGAGTACAGCAAAGATTCATTAGACTGGTTCCTGGGATGGGTGGTCTGTCATTCAAAGGGACAGTGCACAGCATAGGCTTTATTCACTAGGAGTTCAGAAGAATGCGAGCTGACTTAATTGAAATGTATAACATTCCTAACTTTACACAGTAGATGACGGAAGGGTCTTTCCCCTAGATAAGGTGTTAGGAACCAGAGGACACCACCTCAAGATAAGTGACAAGCTTTTAGTAGTGAAATTAGGGAAAATTTCTTCAGTCGGATGGCAGTAACGTTTTGCAATTTTCTACTCCCGAGGCCTGCGGAGACTCTGAATTAATTGCTTTCAAAGCGGAGATTGATATTAAAGAAATCGTAGGACATGATATTTGAGGCGGAAGATCAGCCATGATTTGTTAACTGATGGAGAAGACTAATGGGGTCAAATGGTCTACTTTTCCTATGGTATGTGATTTGTCTTACTTGCTTCTATTAATGTTTTTTTTCATAAAAATGGTTATGAAACTAAGAAGCAAGAAGATATTGGATTGCTCACAGTGAGGAAACAGTAAATTATTTGAAAATGTTGATCAATTTGGGGAAAGAACAAGTACACTCAATTATGCAGGAACATTGACCAATTAATTAATCAATCTCTCTCCTATAGTTCTAGATTCTAACCAGTAAAAACAGCCTCTCAGCATCTACCCAGACAACCCGCAAAGAATTTTAGATGTTTGTTTAATCAGCTCTTTCTTCTAAATTTCAGAGAATGTAAACTATTTCTACTTGATGGTTGAATTGAGAAGGTATTTCATCAATATCAAACTGAACATAGGAAAGAGAATAGGCTATTCAATCCTTGGAACCGGAACTATTTTGTTACAGGAAAACATTGCCTCTTTATTTTCTAGCCCTCCAGATACAAAGTGTGACCATTGTCTTTTCACCGCTGACCATAGTATCCAGGTCATTGACTTCTAACTTCACAATGAAAAGATGAATTTAAAAATTAAACTTGTAAAACCCAGGCCTAGAAGACAAACTTGGAAAAGTCAATAACCCACATCCTTTGAAGTAGCTGGCAAGTGTATGCCTTATCAGGGATCTATAAATTAGCAACAGTAATCAAGTTGGCCATGAAACCAATCATTCATATTTTATAATATTTACTATTTTCAGTTTAATTCTTTCTGCTGTAATCTGCTGAATATATTTGCCAGTTCTTCGTCATGTGATTATAATTGCATTTCACCTACCTCAAATGTAATTGACATATCCATGCTCTCATGTTAAACATTCATAGCATATAGGTAATTAAATACAAACATTTAAATTTGCCCTATACAACAATTACAATTTTTTTTAATTGATCCATGGAGTTTCAGGGCTCATAAGCACATCAAAATTAGAAGCAGGAATAGATCAGTCAGCCAAATGCCTACAGCCCCATCCATTAAGAATTTCTACACAAGGCCCATATTCTTAATTTGCATTCATGTCTAAAAATTCAAGTATCTATCAATCTTACTAATGGAGGAGTCTTGTCCATTCTCTGGGCACCGAGATGCAAGATGTCAGATGCAAGTCACACAACAAACTGCTGGTGGAATTATGTGGGCCAGGCAGTTTCTGTGAGTCTGGGAATGGACAGTCAAGTGGAGAACCTTCATCTGGACTGAAATAATTGAGGGGAGATAGGCAGTGTAATAAGGAACCGGAGAGGATGGGGGTAGTTAAGTGGATCCAGGTGTAGAGATGATGATTGGTAAATGGAGTCAGGTGGAGACAGGAAGTGTGCTCCCTCTCTACTCCTTCAGGCCAGATGAAGGTTCTCAACCCAAAATGTTCACTGTCCATTTCTCTCTGCAGATGCTGCCTGGTCAACAGAGTTCCCAGGGCAGAGTGTTTACTCCATATTCCAGTATTTGTTGGCTATTCAGTATCTAGATACAAGGCATTGCCAACCGCCAAAAAAACTACATAGAAGAAGAAGTAGTAGATACAAGGCAAACCACATGAAGAATCACAACTGGCGGGTACTTCATACAAAACGCACTTTAACGCAATTTCAGAACAGCATCACCCCCTACTGCACCAAATACCGTAGCTGTTTTCTACTACAAGTATCATTAAATCTCTGGACTACTCTAATCAAACGGATTCTCGCTGCCATTGGAAGTACAAGGCTTTCGTTTACAGTGGGATTCAAATCCACACTCCTGTAGTTAAAGGATAGTTCCTGCTGGTTTCCTGATAATTCATTTTCTGGCAACGGTATGCCTTATTTACATTGAACACTTACATCACATTTCCCGTTGGCTACTAACCAAGAAGATGAATGAACAACTTGCATTCTCCCCCCAAAATGTATGTCTATTTTAAGACCATGTAAAACCTCGCTAATCATCCGAAAATGAGCTTGTCAAACAAATTGTCTTTATTAGGGTCTGATTAAAGGCAACGGCGATTTGGGCTGTGGACTCGCGCACAACTAAAGTGGTCAGCTCGAATAAACATACAAAACCAATTAGCAGATAGGTGACAATGGATGGTTTACATTGCTCTTAATTTAACAAATGCATTGCCCACCGCTGTGCACAACACCCCAAAAGACCCACAAAGGCATGAAAGGGAATTAATAGCAAACCTGATTAATGTCCTGCTGTAATCCTACATCAAACTTTTTTTTTGCTGTACGAAATTCACGATCAATTGCCGCGCAGTGGGAGGAGGAGGAGAAGAGGAACTCGGCGCCGGGATGTAATTATTATTGATTGAACACGCAAGGCGTTGGAGGAAGTTTGCCCGTTGTGAGGTTAGCGCGTGATTTCGGAGGAGGGAATAATCCTCCTTCGTGCGGCCCGTCGTTGCCTTTGGTATAAACGAACGACGCTCATTCCAAACACACGAACGTTTCAAGTTGTTCGCGGTTATGACTTTAGGCGACACAACAACGCTTTACCAAGGACCCCGTTTTGTAATTGCATTACCCGCCACGGATGAGTGGGAGTTAGTTTACCATCGCGTCCTAACAGAAAGGGGACTAACAGGGTAACATAAATAAAGAAACTGCATTTTACATTATATATTCCACGATCCCAGAAATAACGTTACAAGAAAAAACTCTACAAAGTTTGGCTTTTACCAACTTTCTCATTCTGAACAAACGCGGCTGAACTGCATTTCAATCTTCCCTTAAAAGAGTGGCTGCTGATATCAATTAGGGTGTTGTTTAAAGAAGTGTAGCTTCACTGTTTCTCCGTGTAAATATGTATATCTAGGCAACGCAATTGCGAATAACGCAACGTAATCGTGAATAAAATGTGATCGGTATAGTTGGATTATGTGCCAATGTATGATATCCAATATTAAAACTACATTTACCAGGAACGTGTGTTTTTAAACAACGCATCTTAATGTTTAAAGGGTGGAAGCACTGAATTTTCATTTCGAGTTGCAAGCTCAGCTTTCGGACTCTGTTAAACCATCTTGTTTAAAAACAACAACAACATACTCGACACATCTTCCGTGTAGGTGAAGAGAATATTATTTGGATTTCTTTTCGCAATACATGAAACTCACACCTCCCTCCTCCCCCATCGATGGGTGCATGGCCAGTCATCACCTACCGGAAAAGTCCGAAGAAGTTTTGGCAAAACTGCTCGTCCAAATCAGACCCATCACGCTAACCAAAATCACATCCAAACGTAAGCAACGCCTATCTGGATGAAACATCCTTGGAACATTTGGGATTAGTTCTCCAAACTTAAGCTCCTTCCCTTCCTCAATTATTCGTTCCGGAAAGTCACATTTCGAGGCTAATGTTTCATTGTGGTGCCAGCCCGTCCCATTGCTGGAAAACAGATCGCTGTTGTTAGCTGCTGGGAGCGTTTAGAGAAAGTGAAGGACGAGCAGCGCAACTCAGTGACTTAGCGTAAAATTGACAGGCTCCCACCTGAGACAGCGCCTTGCCGCCAGGTCCTAACGTCCCTCCCTTCACACCTATTCCGACCAAACAACTGCATAACCTTACTGCATTCAATTTCTAAATTATCTACACTGCATTTGGTTGATTTGGATGAGCAGTTTTACCAATCTATTTCCACTCTAAAATGAATTCATTTAGTTTTCAGCTTATTCTTTTACCGCATTTATCAGATTTCAATATCTTACAGTGTTAAAACAAAAATTCACAGTTTCTCCTTAAAATATTGATCGTTGATTGTATATAAAAAAGGTTTAGGTTTTATTAAAGGTTCTGATAACTACGTAACATAAAAACAATCGTGGAACTGCAAAGTGATTTCCAAATGCGCGTCCGGTCACTCATTTATCGATTCTAACATACTTGCGAAAATATATAGGTAGATGCCGGTTTACAAACAAGAGACACAAAATGCTCAGTAACTCAGCGGGTCAGGCATCTCCTCCAGGGATGTTGTCTGACCCGATGGGTTACTACAGCAATTTCTGTCTTTTTTTTTGGAATTAAATATTCTGCTTATCCTGGTAGGTTCGATATAGACATTGCAAATTCAACGTGTGCAGAAATAATGATACACTGCTTCAGGGAGTAACAGCTTTGCGGTCTATAGTACATGACTTTCAGAGCTGTCGACCCGATTGTGGAAATGATTGGACAACATACCCAAGCACCAGCTAATTACCTATGTGTGATTCTGCCATAAAAAAAAAAAAACATTTGGACTGTTCCAGTCGGTTGGCCTGAATATTCTCCAACAGTTAACAATCCAATATGCACCATTGGTGGCCCCGAACAAAATCACAAATTATATTCCCTGCGATTATAAATGGAAAGCAGAATGCCTCATTTTTGGTTTGATTGCTCTGTAATTATATATTGGATCCTCCTCCAGAATCTCTGCTCCATGAGGGATACTGCTTTCCATTTATAATCATTTGTGGTATTGCTCAGGGCCACCAATGCTGCTGACAGTGTGAGCCTCACTTGGTTTTTACCATCACCAACAGCTGCTGCAATAGCTTCTCCAATTGCCAATAGCTTCTCCAAATGTTATCTGCAGCCTCCAGCCCCATCTTCCTCTTTTTGAGTCTGGCTCTTGATGACAATCCAAGCTTTTTGCCTGTCTGTTCTGGCATGTGACTGACTGACATTTTCTGGCCACGCTCCTGTTAAGTGGCTTAATAACTTTACACAATAGACAATGTGAATTGAAGTTTTGTTACTCTCCTGACCCACCATTTCCCACACTGTCAAAACTAGAGATCTTCTAAAACTCTGCTGTCCACATCCTAACTCACTCCAAGTACCATTCAGCCAATATCCTTCTGATTGCTGAGCTACATTGACTTCAATTCTTGTGTTAAAGTACTCACTGTATGTCTACTCCATCCTCCTACATAGAAACTCCATGCTGATTAATTTGATGTATCCACAACATCCTTTATCTCACCATTAGTGACCATGCCTTTAGCCATCTAGCCTTAATGTTCTGTATTTAATGTTCCAACATTCCACACCTCTTTAATAGCCAATAGGTGCAGGAGTAGGCCATTCGGCCCTTCGAGCCATTCAATGTGATCATGGCTGATCATCCCCAATCATTCCCGTTCCTGCCTTCTCCCCATATCCCCTGAATCCGCTATTTTTAAGAGCCCTATCTAGCTCTCTCTTGAAAGTATCCAGAGAACCTGCCTCCACCGCTCTCTGAGGCAGAGAATTCCACAGACTCACCACTCTCTGTGAGAAAAAGTATTTCCTCGTCTCCACTCTAAATGGCTTACACCTTATTCTTAAACTGTGGCCCCTGGTTCTGGACTCCCCCAACATCGGGAACATGTTTCCTGCCTCTAGCGTGTCCAAACCCTTAGCAATCTTATATGTTTCAATGAGATACCCTCTCATCCTTCTAAACTCCAGAGTGTACAAGCCCAGCTGTTCCATTCTCTCAGCATATGACAGTCCCGCCATCCCGGGAATTAACCTTGTAGACCTTAATCTCCTCTAAGCAGTCCTTTAAACATGGAGACACAAGGAACTGTAGATGCTGCAATCTTTGCAAAGTGTTTACTTAAAGTGTTTAACTTTAGTTTAGTTTATTGTCATATGTTCCGAGGTACAGTGAAAAGCTTTTGTTGTGTGCTAACCAGTCAGCTGAAAGACTACTTAATTATAATCGCGTCATCCACATGATAAACGGAATATCATTTAGTGCCAGATAAAGTATGAGTAAAGATAGTCCGAGGGTCTCCAGTGAAGAAGATAGTAGCTCAGGACTACTCTCCAGTTGTTGATAGGATAGTTCAGTTGCCTGATAACAGTTGGGAAGAAACAGTTTCTGAATCTGGAGGTGTGCGTTTTCACATTTTTGTACCTCTTGCCTGATGGGAGAGGGGACAAGAGGGGGTGAGACTCGTCCTTGATTATGCTGGTAGCCTTGCCGAGATGTGGTGTAAATGGAATCAATGGAAGGAAGGTTGGTTCGTGTGATGGTCTGGGCTGCGTCCACAATTCTCTGCAATTTCTTGCGGTCTTAGAAACATAGAAATTAGGTGCAGGAGTAGGCCATTCGGCCCTTCGAGCCAGCACCGCCATTCAATATGATCATGGCTGATGTCTTGGATGGAACTGGATGGAACTGTTCCCAAACCATGCTATGATGCATCCCAATAAAATGCCTTCTATGGCACATATGTAGAAGGTGGTGAGAGTTGTTGGGGACATGACGAAATTCATAAGCCTTCTAAGGAAGTAGAAGTGTTGTTGTGCTTTCTTGGGCATAGCTTCGATATGGGTGGTCCAAGACTAGTTGGTGGTGATAATTACTCCTAGGAATTGAAAGTTTTCAACCATCCCTACTTCCGCGCCATCAATACATACTGAAATGTATTCCAGTTCACTTCCTGAAGTCAATCACTATCCGCTTTGCCTTGCTGAGAGTGAGAGAAAGGTTGACACAAAAAGCTAGAGTAACTCAACGGGTCAGGCACCATCTCTGGAGTAAAAGGAATAGGTGACTTTTCGGGTCAAGATCCTTCAGATTGAGTCAGTGGAAAGGTAAACGGGAGATATAGAAGGTACATAGGACAAATTAATGTTGTCTTGATACCACCGGAGGAATTCAATGGGTCAGGCAGCATCTGTGGAAAGAATGGACAGATATTTCGGACCTGGACCCTCCTTCATACTGCAGAACATATGGGAGTGGGGACTACTTAAAACATATTTATTTGACTCAGCTCTTAGTCATGTTCATAAATCATAGGAGCGGAATTAGGCCATCCAGCCCATTGAGTTTACTCCGCTATTCAATCATGGCTGATCTACCTTTCCCTCTCACCCCATTCTCCAGCCTTCTCCCCATAACACATGACACTCTTATTAATCAAGAATCTGTCGATCTCTGCCTTAAATATACCCAATGACTTGGCCATTCGTGGCAATGAATTCCACATATTCACCAACCTCTGACTAAAGAAAGTCCTCCTCATCTCCTTTCTGAAGGTACGTCCTATTCTGAGGCTATGCCCTCTGGATCTTTGCTTCTCCCACTTGTGGAACCGTCGTCTCCAAATCCATTATATCCAGGCCTATCACTATTTGGTAAGTTTCAATGAGATCCACAGTTCTCCTTCTGAAGTGCCTTCAAACGCTCATCATACGTTAACCGAATCATCCCAGGGATCATTCTTGTAAACCTCCTCTGGACCCTCTCCAGAGCCATACAGATATGGGGCCCAAAACTGCTCAACTTCATAACTCTCTGAAAAAGGCAACATAAGTAGATAGAGTGTTAATGAAGGTATGTTTGCCTTCATTGGTTGGGGCATTGAGTATATGAGTCAGAATGTCATGGTGCAGCATTATAGTGATGGATGTTTATGTAAATTATGTTGTGTCTTGGGTCTATTTGTTTGTAATGTATGGCTGCAGAAACGGCATTTCGTTTGGACCTCAAGGGGTCCAAATGACAATAAATTGAATTGTATTGTATTGTATTGTATTGTATAGGAATTTGGTTGGGCCTCATTTGGAGTATTGCAGGCAGTTCTGATCATCCCGTTACAAGAAGGATGTCGAGACTTTGGAAAGGGTGCAGAGGATGTTTACCAAATGGATGCCTGGATCAGGAGGTATTAGCTACAGGAAGAGGTTGGATAGACATGAATTGTTTTCTCTGGAATGTCGGAGGTTGCGGGGAGACCTGATAGTTTATAGATCTTTATTACTAATACTCTTCTCTTGTTTGTGTGTATGTATATGTGTGTATGTGTGTCATCTGGGCACAATCTGGTTAATTCCTATTTTCTTCCAAACGCTAGGCCACAGCCTTCTCATTTTCACACTCTACTCACTTTTTTTCCCGTGGAGGCGATATACATCTTCCCGTCGCATTTCCACCTATATTCCCGAAGTTATTGATCCTTGTTATTGAATTTAAAAAACAGCCCAAACTCACCAACTTCCGGCAAAAAAAAACCCGAGTGACGTCACAATGCACTCGCAAGGCAGGAAGGGACACTCCGGCTCTTCACGGGGGGGAGGCCGCCATGCTGAAATGTTCTGTAAACCCCCCCCCCCCCCACCTTTGCCTGGCCCAGTCACAGTCCTCGAGTCCACACCCGCCCAGGCCCACCTGTGGTCTCGGTCGGTCGGGTCGGGGCCTGGGCTGGAGCCAAGCCTGTGCTGGAGTGAGGGCCGAGCTCGGGGCTTGGGATGGGGCCGTGACGGGAGCCGAGAAAGAAGCCACCAGTGGAACCAAGGACCAGCCTGGGTCCGGGACGAGCCCAGAGATTAAGTCGGGGCCTGGACGGATGCAGACTACAGCCAGGATTGGCCCGAGTACGAGAACCAGGCTGAGTTCCTGGCCCTGGCAATGCTCTATGACCTGGGTAGGTACTGGGCCATGGAATAGGAGGGAGGATGAGGGAAATGGGGAGGAGTCTGCCCCTCTCCCTCTCTACCCCACTCCCCCTCCATCTACCTTCCCTCTCTACTCCCCTCTCTACTCCCCTCTATTGCGTACGGGGACCAGCCTCCTCTGTGACGCCGCGCGCCACTACCCCCCCCTCCCCCCCCTCCCCCCCCGCATTAGGAGACGGGACCCAACGGGTCCCACTTGGTCTAGTAGTATATAAAATTATGAGAGACATAGATAGGGCAAACCTTCGGAACATTTTTCCTAGGATCGAAAAATCAAATACTAGAGGGAATAGCTTTAACATGAGAGAGGCAAAGTTTAAAAGAGATGTGCGGGTCAAGCTGTTTTACACAGAGGATAGTGGGCATGAACAATGACTTCTCTAATTTTAGATAGCCCTTGCTTTCTCCCTCCTTCCCCCCCCCTTCCCAGTTCTCCCACAAGTCCTACTGTCTCCACCTACTTCCTTTCCTTTTCCCGTCCCCCCCCCCCCCACATCAGTCTGAGGAAGGGCCTCAACACGAAACGTCGCCTATTCCTTCTCTGCATAGATGCTGCCTCACCCGCTGAGTTACTCCAGCATTTTTGTCTACATTCGATTGTTCCAGCATCTGCAGTTCTTTCTTAAACAAAAAATTCTGAATTAAACTGGTAATTTAATATATACAATTTCACATATCATTGCTAAAAAGTTGATTACAGCAAATGTGTTGAAGTGTGACTGTAGCAGAGTATAGTAAGACCATAACAGTTCAAAGGATAGTCCTTCAAAGAATCAAGCACACTCTTTCATATCCTTTGTGATAACAGTCCTGAGAAAAACTAAATCTGTAAATTTGCTAAATTGTTATGGTGATTGCCCCTAAGTCACATGCTGTAGATTTAAACACATTTTAAAAGTAAAGAAATATTCAAAGCTGATCATTTAACATAGTATTGAAAACATGGATGCAAAAGTTTCCCTAATACCTTTTGAGCAAGGGTTATCCTGGTTCAATACTGATCAAAAAATCATTATTCATTTCCAGTTGTGATACAATGTTGTGCTCCCCTTGATTGCCACAATTAACTACATAACAGAACAAAGTGCTTTTGAATACATTGATGTGTAATATATATCCAATTCCTTTATCATTACACTACACGAGTATGTTAAATAAATGTCAAGGAAATAGAAGGCATTTTGTAACGTTTATTTGATCTTTAACTGATTACTGTTGCTAATTTAGCCAAATTCGTCAATGCCAAATCACTTATGGCAGCATAATCAATGTGATTTGTGCAAAAAATGCATAATTCATAAGATATCCTTCATAATTTATGGAAATTAAGTTGTTGTTACATATGACTTGTCACAATTAAACATTTAAATGATTCCTTACCAAGTATTACAGAAGCATTCCTGAACACATATCAGAGAAAAGTGCTGCCTGTTTTACAAATGCGTTGGCAGGAGTGCACGCATTTAGAGCATTATTAATGTTACACATAAATCAAGAGTCCAAAGAAGTATTCAGGAAAAAAAAGGGGCGTGAGATATAAACAGCAGATATGGCTTTTCAGGGTAAGTTAACCATGTCATATTTTATTCATTTGTAGGATATGGTTACAATGAGCCACCATCTGCCCTTAAGAAGTTGGTACCAATTCATTTTCTTGAATACCTGCAGTGCTTCTGGTGAAGTTACTCTCAAGAGTGTTGGATAGGGAGTTCCAAGATTCAGGCTCAAAAATAATGAAGGAACAGATAGAGTAGTGAATATGGGAGATGCTGTTGAAGCAACTTAGGCTAGTATTTGTAGCGCATTTTGTTAATAAATATGCTGCAGGCAATATGCACAAGTATGGAGGGAGGTAATGTTGAGGGTGACAGATAGAATGGCAATCAAATCTGCTTCATCCGGATGGAGTCAGCCTTACTTAGTTTAATTGAAACTGCTATTTCTTTTTTTTAAGCTCCCATTTAAAAAAAATTTTGATGTAAGTATCCAGCTGCATTTTCTTGCAGATATGCAATGGGTCTCGCCAATACCCTCGTATCGCAATGTTTAAGAAACATTTAGATAAGTACATGGACAGGGTAGTTTTAGAGGGATATGGGTCAAAAGCAGGCAGGTGGGACTAGTGTAGATGGAGTGTGTTGGTCAGCGTGGGCAAGTTGCTCAAGGAAAGGAAGCTTGGAGTACAGGGGACCCAGGGGGATGTACCTCTTGAAAACAGGTTCACCCTCTTGGAAGCTGTCGGGACAGAAGACACTGCCATTCTGAGTGGGGGACAAGTCTGCGAGACAGAACATGGCGCTGAAGCAAAGCCGAAGAGACAGACGTCAGGCAGAGCCGTGGTAGTCGGGGACTCCATCGTGAGAGGTACAGACAGGGGTTTCTGCGGCAACATGCAGGATTCAAGGATGATGTGTTGGCTCCCTGGTGCCAGGATCCACGACGTCATGGACCGATTGCAGAGCATCCTCAAGGATGAAGGTGAGCAGCCGGAAATGGTAGTACATGTCGGCACAAATGACGTCGGGAAGAAGAGGAAAGAGATTCTGCAGCGTGACTTTAGAGAGCTCGGAAGAAGGCTGAAAAGCAGGACTTTCATGGTGGTTATCTCCGGTTTGCTTCCAGTTCCTCGTGCTGGTGAGGGCAGGAACAGGGAGATCCTGGTGCCAGGATCTGAAAATGTGGCTGAGGAGCTGGTGCAGGGCGCAGGGATTTAGATTCTCAGACCACTGGGATCCGTTTTGGGGCAAGGGTGAATTGTACAAAAGGGACAGGTTGCACTTAACAGGCGGGGGACCAACATTCTGGCCGGCAGGTTTACAATTGCTACACGGTGGATTTAAACTAAATAGCGGTGGGAGGAGACAAATTGGAAATACAAGGATGGAGTTAAAGGGAAAGAGAGTATAGGAAAAGTTAAGAAAGGCACCAGAATTAACGGGGCAGAAAGCTCACGAAGGGATAGGAGAGTATGGCCAAGTGAAATAGGAATCGATGTGAAAGGTGAGGTGAGTAATGGATTAAAAGTATTATATATGAATGCACAAAGTATAAGAAGTAAAGTGGATGAGCTTGAGGCTCAGTTAGAGATTGGTAGATATGACATTGTGGGGATTACAGAGACATGGCTGCAGGAGGATCGGGACTGGGAACTGAATATTCAGGGTTATACATCCTCTAGAAAGGACAGGCAGGTGGGCAGAGGAGGTGGGGTATCTCTGTTGATGAGGGATGAAATTCAGTCCCTTGTGAGGGGTAACATAGGGACTGACTATATAGAGTGGCTGTGGATAGAATTGAGGAATTGTAAAGGTAAGAAGACACTAATGGGAGTTATCTACAGGCCCCCAAACAATAGCCTGGATATAGGGTGCACGTTGCAGCAGGAGTTAAAATTGGCATGTTACAAAGGTAATGCCACTGGTTATGGGAGATTTCAATATGCAGGTAGACTGGGATAATCAGGTTGGTTCTGGACCCCAAGAGAGGGAGTTTGTAGAATGCCTCCGAGATGGATTCTTACTGGAGTATACCAGAGAGAAGGCAATTCTGGATTTAATAAGGGAACTCAAGGTAAAGGAACCGCTAGGAGATAGTGACCATAATATGATACGTTTTAATCTGCAATTTGAGAGGAAGAAGGTTAAATCAGAAGTGTCAGTGTTGCAGTTGAACAAAGGGGACTACAAAGGCATAAGAGAGGAGCTGGCCAAGGTCGGCTGGAAAAGGATCCAAGCAAGAATGACGGTGGAACACCAATGGCAGGAATTTCTGGGTATAATCCAGAAGATGCAGGATCATTTCATTCCAAAGAGGAAGAAAGATTCTAAGAGGAGTAAGAGGCAACCATGGCTGCCAAGGGAAGTTAGGGATGGAATAAAACTAAAAGAAAAGGTGTATAGCATAGCAAAGAGTAGAGGGAACCCAGAGGATTGGGAAACTATCAAACAGAAGATACCAAAAAGGGCAATACGGGGTGAAAGTATGAGGGTAAACTGGCCAATAATATAAAGAAAGATAGTAAAAGCTTATTTTGGTATGCTAAGAGAAAAAGATTAGTAAAGACAAATGTGGGTCCCTTGAAGGCAGAAACAGGTGAAATTATTATGGGGAACAAGGAAATGGCAGAAGAGTTGAACAGGTACTTTGGTTCTGTCTTCACTAAGGAAGACACAAACAATCTCCCAGGTGTACTAGAGGATAGAGGATTTAAGGAGACAAAGGAACTGAAAGAAATTTGCATTAGGCGAGAAATAGCATTGGGTAGACAAATGGGACTGAAGGATGATAAATCCTCAGGGCCTGATGGTCTGCATCCCAGGGTACTCGAGGAGGTGGCTCTAGAAATCATGGACGCATTGGTGATCATTTTCCAATGTTCTATAGATTCAGGATCAGTTCCTGTGGATTGGAGGGTAGCTAATGTCATCCCACTTTTCAAGAAAGGAGCGAGAGAGAAAATGGGGAATTATAGACCAGTTAGCCTGACATCGGTGGTGGGGAAGATGCTGGAGTCAATTATTAAAGAAGTAATAACGGTGCATTTGGGTAGCAGTAAAAGGATTTGTCCAAGTCAGCATGGATTTATGAAGGGGAAATACTGCTTATATGGAATTTTTTGAGGATGTGACATGAAAATGGATGAAGGAGAGCCAGTGGATGTAGTGTATCTGGACTTTCAGAAAGCCTTTGATAAGGTCCCACAGGAGATTAGTGGGCAAAATTAGAGCACATTGCATTGTATTCACGTTCGCTCGTGTGTCAGACGACGTATAGCTCGCTGTTGGCTTCTGTCGTCGTCCAACATGTTGACACAATTGGTCACCCGACGCATCACAGAGTGCATCGTGTCGTCGTTTCCAGGGATCGCCATGAGGAGGCTTCTGTCATGATCCTTGCATTGGAGGTAGGGTATTGACATGGATAGTGAATTAGTTGGCAGACAGGAAACAAAGAATAGGAATAAACAGGTCCCTGTCAGAATGGCAGGCAGTGGCAAGTGGAGTGCTGCAAGGCTTGGTGCTGGGACTGCAACTATTTACAATATATATTGCAGATGACACAAAGCTGGGTGGCAATGTGAACTGCGAAGTGGATGCTAGAAGGTTGCAGGGTGACTTGGACAGGTCGAGTGAGTGGGCAGATGCATAGCAGATGCAGGAAAATGTAGATAAATGTGAGGTTATCCACTGGCGGCAAGAACAAGGAGGCAGATTATTATCTCAATGGTATCAGATTAGGAAAAAGGGAAGTGCAACAAGATCTGGGTGCCCTTGTACACCAGTCACTGAAAGTAAACATGCAGTTACAGCAGGCAGTGAAGAAAGCTAATGACATGTTGGCCTTCATAACGAGAGGATTTGAGTATAGGAGTAAAGAGGTTCTTCTGCAGTTGTACAAGGCCCTGGTGAGACCACATCTGGAGTATTGTGTACAGTTTTGGTCTCCTAATTTGAGGAAGGACATCCTTGCTATTGAGTGCAGCGTAGGTTCACAAGGTTAATCCCCGGGATGCCGGGACTGTCTTATGAGGAAAGATTGGAAAGACTGGGATTGTATTCACTGGAATTTAGAAGGATGAGAGGATATCTTATAGAAACGTATAAACTCCTAATAGGACTGGACAAGCTAGATGCAGGAAAAATGATCCCAATGTTAGGGGAGTCCAGAACCAGGGCCACAGTCTAAGAATAAAGGGGAGGCCATTTAAAACTGAGATGAGAAAAAAACGTTTTTACCCAGAGTTGTGAATTTGTGGAATTCTCTGGCACAGAAGGCAGCAGAGGCCAATTCTGTTTGTGGATGATCAGCCATGATCACAATGAATGGCGGTGCAGGCTCGAATGGCCAAATGGCCTCCTCCTACATCTATTTTCTATGTTTTTATGCATGAAAGAGCCTGATTCCATGCTTTATGACTATTTTTTTCAATTTCTACCTCCTTAGACTCAATGTTTCTGATTCTTCTCCCCCTTTTCTGTACTTCCTGGCAGTGACCTCTAAGCAAACAACATTTTGGGTCGGGACACTTTAGACCTTAAAGAATGGTCCCGACTAAAAACGTGACTGTCCATTTCCCTCGATAGATGCTTCCTGACCTAATGCTTTTCTCCAGTAGTTTGCTTTTTGCTTAAGATTCCAGCATATGCAGTCCCTTGTGTTTCCAGGATCCTAAGTATGATGGGAAATATAATGGAGTAATTTACAGACAAAAGCTTGGAGCATGTTTAAACATTGCAATAGTACCTGCAGAGGTCAGTTTGTGGAAAAGGTCAGTTTGTGGCTCCGTAATCAGTCGATCACTGGGTGAAATGAGATACGAGAGACTGCAGATGCTGGAATCTGGAGCAAAACAATAAACTGCTGGAAGAATTCAGCAGGTCAATCAGCATCTGTGGAGGGAAAAGGATGGTCAATGTTTTGGCTCGAGACACCGTATCAAGGACTCAAATGAAATGACACAGCTTAGAGTGTGTGTGAAGTAATCTTATTCTTCCGAACCATAATTATTGCTGGAAAGTCACTTACCTTTTTGACTTAAAAAAACTCATATTAACATTTCTTTATAGTTGCTGAGTTTTCTCAGGTACTTCATGATAATATGTTTGCAATTAAATTTTCTCTGCATTTACATAAGGAAAACGTGTACAAAAACTTAACTAACACTGCACTTTTTACTTTTACGGGTAAGTACAACTGTTCACTAATACAACTGTTCAAACATTGATTGATTAAACTGTAGAAAACACACAGATACAGAATGTCACCAGATATTGTCTGAGGGTATAGCTGCTATGAGGTATGCCAAACCTAAAGGTACTCATACTTCAGTAGTAAAGCTGTGGCATGCCAATGATGCTTGCACGTGAACATGCTCAGAGGCTAAGTTCCAAGCCATCATTTTGAGTCTCCGCTGAGTTACTCCAGCATGTTGGGTCTATCTTCGATTTAACCCAACATCTGCAGTTCCTTCCTACACATAATGCTTTCACTGAAGCATATATGAGGATTGGCTGTAAAATCAGGATAGGGAATATCCTCTGTCAACGTATTGCCTGCCCTACATTATCCTTGGATAATATAGGTTCACAGTAGAACCCTGGAAAACATAGACTGCTTTCCATACCTCAGAAGCTACCTCGGAAAAGGCAAATATTGATTTTGGATTTATCATCACTTCACTGCATCATCAGAGGCTTTAGTCAATTGAGAAAAAGAACATTTGAACATTAAGAACTCAGACATGGCACAAAACGCAGACAGCCGTGATCCCTGCCTTCCCTTATGATCCTGCCATGAGTCTCAGAAGCATAAGAGCACCAGAGAAATACCACTTACTCTGATTTTGGAAAATACTTTAAATTCACTGAAAGAACAAACAATATCAGTGTCATGTCCCAGACAAATATCCCCAATATTGAAGCTCAGTATTGAAGGTTGGACATGGCATGCCATGTGCTTAGCTGACACCAGACTCCTGAAACAGTCACCCTATTCTGAGCTCTGTATTGGTAATAGATTACCATAAGAACAAACACAAAGATTAAAGAATGTGCTTAAATCCTCCTTCAGCAAATATAATTTCGGAAGTTAAACCAAGGCAGTACATACCATAGACCTTATCTTGGGACCTAAACTTGGTCAAGTGGAGGGAGTGTCAATGGGAGATAATTTCGGAGTGAACATAACCGTGTATATAATTGTAATTATGAAACAGTGCAGGGATGGATCAATAATACATTTTTTAAATTAAGGGTGATTTTGAATCTGATCTATGTGGATGGTACTCTGAAGAGATGCAAAATTATTTGTAAAAGAGATGCAAAAGAGGCATGGCAGCATACTCAAACTGGCAATATTTCTGGCACAGACACTGCCCCACTGATGGAACAAAGCAGACTCTTCGTTGGGCCATTATGTCTGGATCAAGGCAACAACATCTCGTTTTCACGAACTGCTCTCCTTAACAGTTCCATGTACCACAACTCAGGACAGAAATGCCGAATAGGATTCTTCTCTCAAATCACTATGTCATAGTGACTTCTATCACTATGTCATTAGCATAAGTGAGGACTTGGTAAAGATAGATTGAGAGCATCTACCTGCAGGTAAGTCTACATCATCACAGCGGGAAACATTCAAAGGAGAAACAGCAAGAGTTCAAGGTCAACATATTCCTGTCAGGGTAGAAGCCAGGGGTAACAAGTGTAAGGAACCCTGGATATTGAGGGTAACATAAAGAGAAAAAACCCCAAAAAGGAGTGGAAGGCACCTCAATCCTGAGGGTAGACACAAAAAGCTAGCATAACTCAGAGGGACAGGCAGCATCTCTGGAGAGAAGGAATGAGTGATGTTTCAGGTCGTGACGCTTCTTCAGACTGAAAGTCACAGGAAAAGGAAACAAGACATATAGAACATTGAATGAAAGATGTGCAAAAAAGTAACAATTATAAAGGAAGCAGGCCATTGTTCGCTGTTTGTTGGGTGAGAATGAGAAGCTGGCGCTTCTTGGGTGGGGGAGGGATGGAGAGAGAGGGAATGCAGGGGTTACTTGAAGTTGGAGAATATTCATACCACTGGGTTGTAAGCTGCCCATGCAAAATATGAGATGCTGTTCCACCAATTTGCATTTAGCCTCACTCTGACAATGGAGGAGGCCTAGGACAGAAAGATCAGTATGGCAATGGGAAGGAGAGTTAAAGTGTTCAGCAACTGGGAGATCAGGTAGGTCCAGGTGGACTGAGCAAAGGTATTCAGTGAAACAATCGCCCAGTCTACGTTTGGTCTCACCAATGTATAGAAGTCCACATCTTGAACAACGGATACAATAGATGAGGTTGGAGAAGGTGCAAGTGAACCTGAGTGTCTGTCTAAGCAGAATAAGAAGATAAAAATCACCAATAGAGATTCGGCCTAAACATAAAACTAAAACCTAAAACCACACTTGACCATTACCAATCTGAACCCAACCCAAGTTGTTTCAAACCCAGAGGCAATTGTAGAAAAGGGCAACAAATCATTTGCTATGTGTAGGAAGGGCCTGCAGATGCTGGTTTACATCGAAGATAGACACAAATGCTAGAGTAACTCAGGACAGGCAGCATCTCTGGATAATTTGATAAATCATTTGCAATGCTGCAGATGTATTGCCACAGATAAAGAAAAAGGGATGTTTGTTGTAATGTTAACTGAATTAGCTTGGGCTATATAAAGTACTTAACCAGTTATGGTGAATCTAACATTGGGCTTGGGCCACCCAACAAAGCTCAAATTCCCCGATACAAATGTGACGCGTGGGTTTTTCCGAGATCTTCGGTTTCGTCCTACACTCCAACGATGTACAGGTTTGTAGGTTAATTGGTTACTTGGTAGAAGTCAAAATTGGCTCTAGTGTGTGTAGAATAGTGTAAGTGCGTGGGGATCGCTGGTCGGTGTGGACTCGCTGAGCCGAAGGGCCTGTTTCCGTGCTGTATCTCTAAACTAAACAAGTAAACCCAGTCACCACATCACCTTCTGCAGCAAAACAAAGGTTTGAGTGCCCCCCAGTGAAAGCAGAGCGCAACAACACTTTGTTTCAATTTTTGATATTATGAACTTTAAAGGGCCTGTCCCACTTTCACGACCTAATTCACGACCTCTGCCGAGTTTGCCCTTGACTCATACTCGCAGCATGGTCGTCACGCGGTCGTAGGAGGTCGTGATGCTAGTCGTAGGTACTCGTGGCATCAAGAAGGTCGGGACGTTTTTTCTAGCATGATGAAAAATGTCCACGAGTAAAAAAGGTCGTGAATTAGGTCGTGAAAGTGGGACAGGCCGTTAAGAATGATGTGTTTCTATTTGCACCAGCTATTCACACCAGACAATGAATTATATCTCATTCTGTTCATAATCCTTCAAGGGGATAGTCTCCATTTTCAATGCACCAGTTGACAATTGTGTGGTCAATCTGGTAAGTTAAGGTGAATTTCTTAATGGTTAATCCAACTGTTAAAGATTGACAATAATGTCAGGGGAATTTCCCAGCTATTTTTGAGCCCCAGAATATAACTGTTACTGAACATAATTATTCTTTATAATATTCAGAGTTTGTTTTGTGATGTGCTGGTCTGACATTAAGGCAGCTCCAAAGAGTTAATAAATAGATTTTCAATGTTTTTTAAATGTTAAAGTTATATATTTTTTAGTAAATATTGTATTAAATTGAAAGTTGATTGGTCACAAAATCTAACCAGAAGCGAGGTGTACAAAATTGGAACAAAAGTAGCTAATTTTTTAATTGATGGACGTATTGCCACATTTTGCTACAAAAAAAGCACTATAATCCTTAACATGCAACTTGAATGGCCAGGCAAGGCAGCTCAACTCATGTGGCAATGCCTCCCATTTACCCAAAAACAAGGGGTGTTAGAAATTCTGTTATTCCGTTACATGCGTATTTGGCATTCACTCTTTTTATTTTATATTCATTTGTTTCCATCCACACATCCTGCTGACAAGAGCCAATTGGCTTTATCTTCATATATGTTAATTTATTTTTTGTTTGCTTGCATCCTTTTAGGAGCTGTAACTGCACTGGATAACCACCTCCACGTCTGTGTATTTCCATGGAAGATGCATCTACACCAGTTCATTCTGTATATATTTTTTTGTCAAACCTAGAGGCAGTTATTCCTATTACCAGTGAGTACGATGCTCAAGGTACACAAGTATGAAAAAATTAGGGACACATCAGAACCAGTTTCATAGTCCAGAAAGTCTACCTGATATATAATCCCGCAGCAGTATTGTTTATTTATACTTCATTGCTAGGTATTCACAAGTTGTAGGAGTAGAATTAGGCCATTTGGCCCATCGAGTGCACTCCGCTATTAACTCATGGCTGATCTCTGCCCCTTCCCCATAACCCTTGTTACCCGTTCTTCTGCCTTCTTCCCATAAATTTGACACCCGTTCTAATCAATAATTTTTCTATCTCTGCCTTAAAAATATCCACTGACTTGGCCTCCACAGGCCTCTCTGGCAATGAGTTCCACAGATTAACTACCCTCTGACTAAAGAAGTTCCTCCTCACCTCCTTTCTAAAAGAGCGCCCTTTAATGCTGAGGCTATGATCTCTGGTCCTAGATTCTCCTTCCAGTGGAAACATCCTTTCCACATCCACTCTATCTATGCTTTTCATTAGAACTGCTTAATATTTAATGCATTATTAAGGTTATTGCTAGCCTACGAGATGGGTGCCTATTTCAGCTTAACATTCATTTTTAAAGGACTGAAAACGGATGCTATGAAAGATGAGGTGATAAACGTGTGCTTGGCATAAGATTTATATTTTAAAAGATGATTAGCAAAGCTTCTTTATGTAAATGGTGATCACAATAAGGTAAGCGCATTTGGATGAGGAAGGCTATTCATCTTATGTTGGGCAATCCAGAGTTCAAATGCAGTTCTCAAAATCTGAAACAAGTTTATCCTAAACACATACACCCACTCTTCCCCCTACATCCCAGACATGCTGATCAGAAGGTGAATTGGCCACTGTAAATTGCCCCTTGTGTGTAGACGAGCAGTTAAATCTGGGGCATGGTGATTAAAATGTGGCGATTTTTTGTTGTTGTTCTTATGATATTAATGTAGGATTGGTGTAAATCCCCTCCAAGCTGGTTACCAAGCTAATGGAACTGGGTCTCTGCACATCTCTCTGCAACTGGATCCTCGACTTCCTCAACAACAGACCAGACTGTTTGAGTTGGCAAAAACTCTTCTTCCTCAATAACCATCAGTATGGGAGCACCTCACGGCTGTGTGCGCTCAGCCTCTTGCTCTAATCACAGTGTGACACTTGGTGTTGTTTTTCACATTAGTTTTCATGTGTTTTTCAATTAGTTTTCTGCAGTTCCCAGGTCCCTCACGTGCCCTGGGTGTGGCTGCAGTTCCCAGGTCGGCTCGTCTGCACCGGGACTGGCTGTAACACCCAGGTCGCCTGCATGTCCCGGGATGAGCTCATGACCAGGGGTTGGCAACTGGCCCATAACCCGAAATCATCCGGTCCGCAGGCGTTTTTTTTTCAATTAGTATTCGTGACCTGGGAACTACAGCCAGCCCCGGGGACGCGTGCTGATCTGGAAACTGCAGCTAGCTCCGGGGCACGCAGGCGACCTGGGCGCTACAGCCAGTCCCGGGGCAGGCGAGCCGACCTGGGAACTGCAGCTCATCCCGGGACATGCAGGCCACCTGGGTGCTACAGTCAGTTCCGGGGCAGACGAGCCGACCTGGGAACTGCAGCCACACCCAGGGCACGTGAGGGACCTGGGAACTGCAGAAAACTAATTGAAAAACACATGAAAACGAATGTGAAAAACAACACCAAGTGTCACACTGTGGCGATAGATGTGGCCCACCCTCTGCTCACAGACATGGATCGTGGCCCCTATGCAGAACAAGGTTGCCGATGCCTGCTCATGACAGTGTAGCTGAACACAGTGCGAACTTCATCCTCAAGTTCGCCGACGAAACCATTGTTGTTGAACGCATGACAGATGATGATGAGTCAGGGTATAGAAGTGAGATCGATTGACTGACCAAATGGTGCCAGCACAACAACCTAGCTCTCAATGTCAGTAAGACCAAGAAACTGTTTGGAAGAGGAAAGATGAGGACCCACAAACCTGTCTATATCGACGGGACTATGGTGGAGAGAGTCAAAAACTTCAAATTCCTGGGTGTGCATATTTCTGAAGATCTTTCCTGGACCCAGCACACTGATGCAATTATAAAGAAAGCCCATCAATGCCTCTACTTCCTGAGAAGATTGCAGAGATTCGGTATTTCAGAGGTTTCTCTTGAACTTCCACCAGTGCACAGTAGAGCTCATATTGACTGGTTGCATCACAGCCTGGTTCGGCAACTTGAATGCCCAGGAGCAAAGAAGACTGCAAAAAGTTGTGAAGACCGCCCAGTCCATCACGTGTTCTGACCTCTCCACCATTGAAGGGATTTACAGGAGTCGCTGCCTCAAAAAGGCAACCAGCATCATCAGAGACCCACACCACACACTCATTTCACCCCTGCCATTGGGAAGAAGGTACAGGAGCCTGAAAACTGTAACGTCCAGGTTCAGGAACATCTTCTTCCCCACAGCCATCAGGCTGTTAAACACTACACCTCCATTAATCTCTGAACTACAGACTATTATTTTTGTTTGTTGTTTGTGCATATGTATGTATGTCTGTGATTGTGTGTGTATGTGTATTTCTACACACACCAATGTGTTTTATTTATATTGATTACAGTGTATTGTGTTTACATTTTCTATTGTGCTGCTGCAAGTAAGAATTTCATTGTTCTATCCGGGACATATGACAATAAACCATTTTGACTTCTTGAAATGAGTGATAATGGTCGGTATGGACGATGGGCTGAACAGCCTGCTTCCATGCTGTATCTCTCCATGGCTCTAAGAGGCACGTCTTCTTGGGTGCCAGTATTATGGAAGTTCTTTTAAAGCAGGTTGAGACCTCAAACAGCAGTTGTGAGAAATTGAAGATGTCCTTGCAAACTCCAGCTGGTTCGTCCATGCAGTTTTTGATGAGACACTCAGGTACACCATCAGGACCAGACTTTCTAATTCAAAACAGTCTCTCTTTCTCAGTCTGAAGAAAGGTCTCGACCCGAAACGTCAGTAGTCTGAGGAAGGGTCTCGACCTAAAACGTCACCGATTTCTCTCCAGTGATGCTGCCTGTCCCGCTGAGTTACTCCAGAACTTTGTGTCCAACTTCTCTTTCTGTTTTTACATCTGGAGGAGGTTTGATCATGATCACCTTTGATTTACTTGGATTGGACTGAAGATAAATGTCAATGCTCTGTTACTAGTTTTGATCTTTGTTGTTCTGCATCCTCAAGATTGAGTCCATGGAAACTCTGAGATATATTTTTGGTTTATCGTCCAGCATATGCAGTGCTATCTTCATCTAATTTCTAATATTTCAACACAAATATCGGAAAAAAAATTCCCACGTGTTTAACGTCAAATAATACCTTATAAAACTAAATCCAGGGTTGTTGAACTTGCTATGCTGCATCATTAAGCACGGAACAACCTGTCCTTTCTCTCTCGACCTGATGCTCCACGCTGGTCAGGCAGCATCTCTGGAGAGAAGGA